>NC_068377.1:28046044-28366044 GCF_023724105.1 Carassius gibelio | reverse complement strand
ATTCCTCAACAATGTCATCTGAATGTACAGGAATCAGACTTCCATACTTTTGAAGGTACTCGTCAAGAAGACCTGAGAAATAAATAATTGAATGCATTGAGAACCACAGAGTACAGAAAATGTTTTCCATTTAAACATCAAATTATGTGAAAAAAATGGATCATGCAGATGTAAAATAAAACTAAATAAATATTTTCTTAATACCAGTTTCATCTCAATAAATTGAGTATAAGATCAACTTTAAACTGCTATCTTGGTGTATAGTCCTATATTATCACCGGACATACTTCCATTTCATTACCAAAAGAGATTGTAAGAGATTAGATGTATGTTTCTACAGCTTTTAGAGAAGAAGAGTTTACCTTGGACATAAGACCTGTGCTCCTCTGTAAGAGTCATCTCCATCCTTTGAGCGGTGGGCTTCAGGGGCACAGAAAGATATTCCTGACCACCACTGACTGTTGAATTTGACTGAGAATCCCCACGATAACCATTGAAACCAGAGAAATTGGTTTCTGTGGACAGAGAACAAACATATATTACAGTTTTGACTATAATTCTGCTTACTCTTAATCAGTGGTTTTCAAGTGTGTGTGAGGGACCAACTCAGCAAAATAATACATTTCTATTATGTTACATTATTACCTTTATATTTCTACTCACTGTAGTACTGTACAGATGCAGTTAAAATATAATTTATATTATAAAAATAAACCAATCATTCATTTTAACAATTTATTTCATTTATGTAGTTTAATAGATACAGATACAATCCAAACCTGTTTGTGATGAACCCGTGGTGTCACATCCCTGCTCATCCCGTCTCTTGCTGGCACAAAGGCTATATTGGCGGCACCTCCTTGCCCGTCGATACCCTAAGGTGTTGACCCACTGGGCCCGTTGTCTCCACGTTTTCCAATTCTGCACAAGCTGGTTGTGTAACCTTGCACTAGACCGTAGTCTTCGCCATCGCTTCAGCCTTTGCTGTCTAAGTCCATGAAGCCGAATCCGGAAGGGATTCTCAACAAAGTCTCTGGCTTGGAATCTGGCCTCACCTTCACACAAGGATTCCTGCTTCCGATAATTATTAGCGAGCATGGTTTGCGGTTGTGATTCAAATGGCATTTGCCAGTCTTCCACTTCATCTTTCTCCTCCCATGGAGCACATTCTGAATTGATGTCTTCCTCATCTTGTTCTTCTTCCATATCTTCGTCATCCTCATCAAAACCAGCTTCTTCATCAACCTCTACCGGTTCTATGTACTCTCCAGTCCAGACTTGTTCCTTGTGACCTAGTTTGAGGTGAATGGGGCTGGTAGCATTCGGAGGGGAGTTTGGGTCCATTAGAACACCTCCCATTCCCCCAACACTGCTGGCTTCCTGGCTCACAATCAAGGAGAGTTCACCTTGCCAGTGGTTCTGGGCCAGGCTTCCACCGCTGTCTCTCATAGTCCACTGGCAACCTGCTACCTGCGCCAGCTCGTCTCTGCAAGAGTGAGAATTAGGGTCATTTCAGTGCCTTGAGTTTTGTTTACGGTGTAGGCAGGTATTTGCACAATACAGATGTGTTACTTATATGACCAGTTATCAGTTAGTTATATGATGACTGACATGTGAAGCAGATGTTAGCAGATGTTTGAAGAGAAAGCAGCTATTGGCGTTTTTATACGGTATGCATTCTCAGAGTAATTAAATTGTCTGTGCTCGTTTCACAAAACAGGATTCAGATTAAATTTGCAGATTTATTCATGTTCAATATATTCAGGTATGTCCATGGACAGTTGTACAAATCAAATGAACGGAGAACATGCAGCTTCATATCCACCAAGCCTTTCAAAAGCCATTTAATTTCTTGAAACAACTCGCGTTTAGTGCGTTTTGCAATAACGGCAGACTTTATAATTCACGGTTCATTTGGTATTTTTCGCTTGTTGGCATGTGCAAATTTGCTAACTAGCTTTCGAGCTAACAGCAGCTTACAGCCTATTCAATTGTGCTCACATGTCACTCACCTTTTAAGTGCCGTTTTACACCAGTGTAAGATAATATCACACACAGCAGCTTCGCCTTTATTTTCCACGCATTTGGGGCAAATAAACCAAATTATGCATGACGAGATTTTTTCACCTCAATCAATGAATATAGTCGCGTTGTTTCCACGAAAGCATAAACAGCAACGCTGCGCGAAGCTGATGACATCATTGGTCTCCTGTAATGGCGTTGCAGATGCTGACCAAGATCTTTTACTGTCCATACCAAGATCCTTGTCTGAATATCCACACTTGCGGTCTTTGCACTTGATCACTTGACTACTTGTATGGCGTATTTCCTGTATTTGGCCCTAGTGAGGATGAAGACCACAAGTGTGTGTAGAACTTGTCATTATACCTGGTGGGACACAAGTGTTGTAAAAACGCATTTTTATTTTCGATACTTTGCATTTTAAAATAAACTTTTATAAATGTCTGTTCAGTGGTCTCTAAAACAGATGACACAATTTAATTTCTGGTGCTTCTAATTAAGTGATGAAAATCATTTGTAAATGATGCACAAAATAAATATAGGCTACTCCCCTTTGCACCATTAAAACGTGTAGCACTTTGTTTTACTACCAAATTATATGTAATATCTTATTATCATAATGATCTTTTTCACTACATTCTTATTTATTGAGATGCACCTGTATATGTGTACCGAGTTTCATATGAATAGGTGCAAGTATGTGTGAGATATACATCACGTTTTCTGACCGTGTTACAGGTGGCGCTGTAGAGCCTCTGTGCTATGCCCGGGTTCCAGCCTCTGCAGTGTTTTCAAGAGTTTTTGAGCATGTTAAGGCCCCCAAAATGCCCCGGATAATCGAAAAAAAAAATAATCCTAAGGAAAAGGAGACCCGGGTGTGGCACAGAGGCTCTACAGCTCTCCCCCTGGAACACAGTCAGAAAACGTGATGTATATCTCACACATACTTGCACCTATTCATATGAAACTCAGGTGCATCTCAATAAATTAGAATGTCGTAGAAAAGTTCAATTATTTATTAATTCAACTCAAATTGTGAAACTTGTATATTAAATAAATTCAATGCAAACAGACTGGAGTAAAACTCTTTGAATGTTTAAAGGGGGGGGGTGAAATGCTCGTTTTCATTCAATATCATGTTAATCTTGAGTACCTATAGAGTAGTACTGCATCCTTCATAACTCCAAAAAGTATTTAGTTTTATTATATTCATAAGAGAAAGATAGTCTGTACCAATTTTTCCCAGAAAAACACGAGCGCCTGGAGGCGTGACGTGTGGGCGGAGCTAAAGAATCATGAGCGCCAGTTGCGTTGAGAGCGTTTGAAAGCTGTGACAGCTGTGAAGGCTGAAACTGAACGAGAGCAGCAGCAGCAACGACTCGCTCGAGCGGGGCTCGAGCCCGGGTCTCCGATGGGAGGCGGACGCACTAACAAGGAGGCAGAGATATTTTAAGCAGTTTTACTCACCGCCTGTGGTTCCAACACACAATCGTGACCCTTTTTCGTTGGGATTGCATCATCCTTAAGAAATAAAGGATACGCAAATCCGTCGTCAAACTGGCCTTTGTTTGTAAAACAAGCATTTTAGAAATGCAGGGAACAAACACAAACACTTGCACAACTCCGTTGATGCTCTGTAAAAAAATAAACTCCATCCACTGGTCCCTTAATGCTGTTTTTTCTTTGGTAATCTGTGCAGGGTTGTCTTGCCCTGGCAACCAAAAACACACTCCTTTTGTGACATTTCGCGAAGCTCTCACTCTGATCAGTGATTGTCTGTGCACAGCCTCTCTCTGCTCTGCTATACGGGAGCGTGCGCTCTTCCGGCAGACGTGCCCTTAGGACCCATATAAGGAAATTCCGCTCCATCTAACGTCACACAGAGCCATACTCGAAAAAAACTTTCCGAAACTTGTGACAAACCGGAAGGAGTATTTTTGGAACAGAAATACTCCTTCAAACGTACAACTTAATTTTTGAAACTTTGTCCATGTTTAGCATGGGAATCCAACTCTTTAACAGTGTAAAAAACTAGCAAAAATAGCATTTCACCCCCCCTTTAAGTCTTTGGTTCTTTTAATTGTGATGATTTTGGCTAACATTAAACAAAAACCCACCAATGCACATGCACATCTCAACAAATGAGAATACTTCATAAGACAAAAAAATGTTTTAGTGAATTGTTGGCCTTCTGGAAAGTATGTTCATTTACTGTACATGTACTCAATGGCAGGGGCTCCTTTTGTTTTAATTAAGCTAAATCTAAAATATCTTAAACTGTGTTCCGAAGATGAATGGAGGTCTTACGGGTTTGGAACAACATGAGGGTGAGTCATTAATGACATAATTTTATTTTTTGGGCGAACTAACCCTTTAACCTGAGGAGGGGCATCAGAAAGGCCAATTACTGCTACAAGCTAAAGGTAGAGGAATACTTTTCAAACTCTAACCCCCGACACATGTGGCAGGGCATCCAGGTCCTCAGTGACTACAAGCAGAGCAACTCCAATCCAGCGGTCACAGACGTCTACTTCCTTAACGAACTAAATGACTATTATGCTTGCTTAAGCAGTGACAGCAAGGAGACAGCCACCAAGATCACACCCTCAGCAGACCACCAACCCCTCAAACTCACCTCCACAGATGTCCACACTGCATTGAGCCAGATCAATGCACGCAAGGCTACTGGCCTGGAAGGCATTACTGGACGAGTGCTTAGGGCATGTGCAGAGTAGCTTGCAGGGGTCTTCACAGCGGTTTCAACCTATCCCTCACCCAAGCAACTATGCCAACATGCTTTAAGTCCACATATTTATTGTGCCAGTGCTGAAACACTCCTTGTTGTGCCTGAATGACTACCGCCCCGTAACACTCACACCTATTGTTATGAAGTGCTTTGAGTGACTGGTTCTAGCATATCTCAAGATCTGCTTCCCACCCATACTGGACCCACACCAATTTTCCTACCGTAGCAATAGGTGCACAGAGGATGCAGTATGCACAGTGCGGCACTTTGTACTCACACATTTGAACAATAATAATAACACATGTACGGATGATGTATATTGATATCAGCTCAGCGTTTAAGATTAGGTGTGCTTACATTGACACTTTATGTTTCCATTTGAATGAAAACCACTCAACGTATCACAGGGATCCAGAGAAAACACTGTCTATATCAAGCTTTCAGCATTCTTAAGGAATCCTTTCATAGACCGTTTACATTTACGTTTACATTTAGTCATTTAGCAGATGCTTTATCCAAAGCAACTTACAAATGAGGACAACAAAATAGCAATGATATACACATGCTATAACAAATCTCACAATTAGCTTAACGCAGTACATACTGTATAGCAAGGGCTCTTAAATAATATAATAAATATTGTGACTACAAAGAAAACAGATAAAATACAAAAAGAATAGAGGAAACTAGTGTTAGAGGTCTTTTTTGCTTTTGTTAAATGTATAATATATAAAAAAATAGAAAGTTAGTTAGATATACATACATGCGTACAGTCGTGGAAATTCTAATTCAATAACAATTTGTAAAGACTGAGAATGAAAAACCAAACAGAGTTTTGTCTTTGTATTGCTTTAATTCTCTGCAGAGAATGATCTGGTTTACACACAGCTTATGAGTCTGTGTGCAAAGAGATGACACACAGACTCACAGACCATTTTTTATAGTATGTAAAAATATATACTGAAGGACAGACTAGGACCTTTGAGCCAATCATGTTGCTCAGTGCACATCACCTCATAACTCACGTAGATGATGCACCTCTCCCTGGTACGGACTGTCTCAGAACTAATTATTCCTGGTACATGGTTCCTCTTTAGAAGTTGTTTTTCAGCAAGCATTTATGTGCACAAGTTACATAAAATAACTCAATGTCCTTATGGACTATATATACTACCTTGATCATTGTATGTTTAAAGATACCTAAATGAGATTAATGCAATCAATCCCAAATTAACAAGACTAAAAATTTCCATAACAATACATACATACATATATATATATATATATATATATATATATATATATATATATATTTATATATTTATTTATTTATTTATTTATTTATTAAGAATATAATTAGAATAGTGAGTGTTAAAAGTTTAAGAGATGTGTTTAGGCCAATTCTTAATGATGGCTAGGACTCGATGGCTAAGGACTCTAAGTTCCTCTGAAGTCTGTAAAAGTTACTTTGTGCTTTTTTGGGTTGGCACAATCAAGCGACGTTCACTTACAGAACACAAGCTTCTAGAGGGCACATAAGTCTGAAGTAATGAATTTCGGTAAAGGGGTGCAGAGCCAGTGGTGGTTTTGTAGGCAAACATCAATGCCTTGAATTTTATGCAAGCAGATATTGGTAGCCAGTGCAATAACTGTTTAAACTCCTACTGTCTGTTCATCCAGGATACTGATAGATCCATTTGCACACTGGAATATTTTTCTATGCCCTTTTTTTCATGTCCATTGCACATTTGTGTAAATTATGTTCATATGTTCATAGTTTCTGCTTATATAGACTTAAAAATAAATAGTATTTAAACATTTGTAAATTATGTCCATAGTACTGCCTTCTCTGTATATTATTGTACATTTGTAACATATTGTAGACACTGTATATCCTTTACTTACTGCTTATTGGACTTCTGGTTAGATGCTAACTGCATTTTGTTGCCTTGTACCCTACATTTGCAATGACAATAAAGTTGAATCTAATCTAATCAAATTAAATGCATTAATACTAAATTATTTTCTCTGGCCACGAAAATATCCTTCCTAGAGTTGATATAAAATTACACTAAATGTTTGCTGGATGTTGATGTTTTAGAATCTATGTAAATCAGATATTTTTACACAAAAAATGTTTCCCAGAACAAGCATCTTTAGCAGACATCTTAGAGACGTACTGTACCTGTGCAATCTGGGTAATAATATTCTGTAATTTTTACATAAATTGAGTTTTGGGGTTTAATACCAAAAATATTGTAAATTATGTTATTTCGGAAAGGCGTATGGAGCCAGAAATTAAAACGATTTAAATTGTGTAAATCTGAACTATAGGCTAATGTAATTTAACAAAACTGAATATTACATGGCATTTTATTGCATTCAGTTTTTTTAATCGTTTAGTTCAATTACTTTTAATAATTTAAATATATTTGTGCACACATAACAGACATCGATCAAAACGCTGACAAATTTGGCTGTATTAAAAAAGCCAGAAGTGGTTGCCTACTAAAAAGAGACATCTGAGAGCTGAAACCAATTTTTTTTTTCTGAGCTGAGCCAAATGATCCGGATCCCTAAAAAGAGACCGGATTCCCATCACTAATGCTGACAAAACAAAACACTAAAAATAACACACTAAAAATAACACCCAAACGAAGATGCTTGCAACACATACTGATACTGGATCAAACCGTGTGATGATGAATGAGCTTTAAATGTAAAAAGTGGGTTAAAGCAAATTAACTCTTAGAATAAAAATGAGAAACATAACGGAACTTATAGAAATTTTTACTTATTTAGTTTTTTTTTCTAGATCAAGTATCTAGTATTTACTTAAAGCAAAAAAAACATATGGTCAAGTACAGGCTGCACATTTCTAGGTCTGAGTCACAATGTGATGGGAAGGAAGAACTTATTTAAAAGATGGGACTAGTCTGGACTAAATGATGAGGCCTTTAAATTGCAAAACACAGTTGACTCAACCTATTCACAGTTAATGGGATTTCTCAGAACTCAGAGCTGATAATATCCGTTATGTTGCTAATGGTTCACTACGATATACAAATATTTTATTTGTGTATTTGGTTTATTTTCAAATGAAATTACTGGTCACTGACAAAATATTTAGTTGATGGCATAAATATATAGTGCTTAATAAGCATGTCCCCATGCAATGCAGTTAGTTTCTTTTCCCTGGTTTAAACCACCTACATTAAAAATAAATAAATAAATAAAAAATTATATAATTATTTATAATTTTTTTCCAAAGTTAACAGTCAATATTATGACATGTAGAGTATCATAAATAGATAACCAGGAAGTGAGTTGTTAATAAAAGTTTTTTTTTTTTTTTCCCATAAGGGTAATTTTTATAGGTTGACTAAGGATAATCTAATACATGATTTCACGTGATCATTTGCATATGTGTGCGTGTGTGTGTCTTGTGAGAAGAAGAAAGGCCATAAACATCCAGTCAAACTGGAAAGACAGGATCAGAAAGGCATAGGCTAACTGAAATGAGCACTGGTGAAAATAGTCTCTGTTTTCAATTGCTAATAATGATGCACGGCTTAATGTAATATGTGAGAGTTTCTTCATACTGAGTGTACTAAGACAATATTTACAAATTTCTTTTCACGCCCATTTATTGTAATTTGTCACAACTGTTGACGTCCTTTATTTCAACACTTCCGACTTTTCAAAACCAATAACAAGAAAATAAGCCCACGTTTCCGGTAAAAGCCAAACACATGGTTGCTGTGGAATATTACTTTTAACCTATATCACCACATGCACCACGTTTAAATTTAATCATTTATTTAGTAAAATGAATTTAAAAAAAAAGGATATTGGAAAACCATTATATTGCCCATGCCCACTAAGCTTAGATAACAATTTAATTAAAATGCCAGTTGCAGATACAAACAGTGTTTTGGATTATTCATCATGTCGGGGAATGACGGGGAATATAAATAACAATGTCAAGTAGGCTATAGGGATGTAGCTTTTTGAAAAGTAGCTTTTTGAGCCAAGCATGGTAGCTAAACAATAGAGGAAAAAATAAGATAGCCTAAACATCAAAATCCATATGAGTGTCAAATTTGCGGAGGAAAATCAACAGTATTATGTAATAAAGGGCATAAATCCGGCAGGCGGTGAAGGGAAATGTCGGTGTTGAGGGCGGAGGAGGCGGAGTGAGGAAGAGCTCAGACTGGATGCTTTGGAATCGCAGAGAGACGTCAGGTGCAGTCTATAAAACACCTGTCTTTAGGCTACTTTAAAAAATACTCTTAACCTACAGATTAATGATAGGCGGACTATTTAGACTAGCTTCCATATTCTATCACGGCGGATTATAATTTATAATAAACATGCGTGGAACTCACTGAAAATGAACGATTCATAATGGACAGTTTATACCTGGAGTGCAGCTGACTTATGAGCTGAAGAAAGTGATTCGACTGCCGAAAAAAAAACGTCGAGCATTTATTTGTAAGTACAAGCTATTGTTTACTGCAATAAGCATTTTTATTCTGAAAAGAAAAGTTAATGATACATGGAAAATAAGCAGTGTATTAATTCAAAATGAATGAGAGTCTAAGCACAAAGGATGGTTGGTCAAAAGCAGCTAACGATTTATCATGGAATTACTTTTTAAAAGCGTCATTTCCGCTTTGGTCTTATGCTTTAAACACTCACCTGGTTCAAAGTATAAAGCCGTCCATATCTGCCGTCATGGTTGATTTATAGCACAAGGTGAAACCAATAGTATGTACGTTTGCTTTCAAAAACTGCATTAAAGACTTTGTGTCAGTGTATATAATAATTACTCTATATTCCAGTATATACAGGCTTATATAAATTAAAATATATAGGCTTATATAGACGATGCCCCCCCCCCCCACACACACACACTGTATCTGTAAGTATCTGTGTAGTTTCAGATTAAGTGTAAGCCTTTTTCATATTAGTTGAAATGACTGTTCTTCATCTGACCCAAGTTTTGTTTCTCTCCTTATTGAAAAATGTATTATTAATGAGGGACCATACTGCTATCTGCTGCTATGAAAAAAAATGTATAACAAATAAAGTAGTTATTTGTTTTACACTCATTCTGAATATCAGGTGGGCAGGTAGCATTATACAGTACACTTAACAAATCTCTCAAATAACTTTGATATCTTAATTAGTAGCTACTGTGCCATTAATTGGGAAATTAGTATATAGTAATGACCTGCATATTGTTTGTAGATTAACTACCTGGTCATAGGACAAGTGCAAATGTTTGACACATTTCTAAAGTTATTTCTACATGAAGGATTAAAGTCACGCCTTTTGACAAAACATGACAAACATAAGCTGTCATTTGTTTCTTTACACTGGGTTTACACTCACTGATACCTCTGTGTAAAAGTCCATTGTTTTCTGCTTTTAAGACTTTCAAGAGGTTTAAAACATATTTGATTACAATAATGCTGTAGAAACAGTTTGATGCATCAGTTCACACCCAGTTTCAGAGGAGATTGTATCAAATGTTAACAGAAGCATGGCTTTATCAAACAAGCCAGCTTGTGGAAAACCAGCCTAAAAGTTGCAACCTCATGCTCCGATTAACGACTATATAATCCTGTAGTTTTTACAAATGTAAGATCTGGTCTAGAATAGACTTCACAGCTAAACTGTAGAGCCTTGAGTTTCACACAGTGTCTAGTTTTTGTCATTCAGGGTGTGAACTTTGGGTGTGTTGTCTTGGAGAATCTTACTTTGATACTCTCATGTTACCTGCTCAGACAAGCCCCCATAGTTTTAGAGTGGTCTGTTCTGAGGCATGCTGGCTGATTATTCACTAAAAGATCATATGTCTGAGTTGGTCTTTATGCTGTCATGGTTCTGTAAACACAAGAGTGCAGATAGTTTCTAGTTGTTGTTTTTTTTTTGTACACATGCTGACAGGAGTGGGAGGTTCATGGACTTGTGAAGACAACGACACAGTGCTTGACAGGCAAAAAAAAAAAAAAAAATCTATTCTGTGCTGCACATAACTTCCAAATCTTGCTTTGCATACTTGTGTATACAGTATGCAACTGTAAAAAGGGGATTTCCTTGCCAATACAAACAAGTTAGTATACTTCAGAGAGGTGTTTAGTGGTCATTCATAGCATGATTGCTTTATGAGTTTAATCCTGCTGAGCAGCTAAATCATTCTCTTTTAATCAAATGCCTAAAGTGGCTGGCAACATACCTCTCTCCTCATTGGCATCCATTGAAAAAAAAGTGGTTTGTTTGGTTTATAAACTCAACTGCTTCCTTAAGATTTAGTCTGTTTGTTAGCATGTACAGTAGATATTCATTTCTGCATTTTTTTACCAGTAGTAAAAGTAACACGAAACTTATAAACATATATATTTATTTATGTAGTTGGTCACATGTGAAGTTGAACTATAGCTGAAAATGATCTCTGTAACAGTTAAACTGGCAATTAAAAAAAAGAGATTTATGTCCACCACCCTTTTAAATCTAAAAAAAGGAAGTATTTTGAGTAGCATGCACTTGAAGAGGGCTTTCTCAACACAGCTCAGGTTTCTTGTTTGTTTGACTTCTCATTGGCTTGCAGCAAATTCTCAACAAGCATTCATAGCATCCCAGTGAGGACTCAAATTGTAAGGAACAGCCATGTAGTGTCTATTCAGGAATATGGGAAAAACAACGGATGTCTTAGATTGTTCAGATTTATTTTACATTATTTTCTGATCTGATTTCATTGCTCTGTTGGTCTTTCAGAGTTGCTGTTTGACAGTCTAATAATGATGGATCATGACACTCAGTGGCTGTACCAGCTCCTTGCTGGTGTGCAGCTAGAGAGATTCTACCTAAGGATGCGAGATGGACTCAATGTGACACGTTTTGAGCACCTGATCTACGTTAAAGAAGCCGATCTTGAACATATTGGCATTAGTAAACCAGGTTTGTCTTGTAAAGCAGTTTGTTATTTGAAGATCATGTTATTTTGTTTGATTTTCTTTGTGCACTTCAAGACCCTACAATGGTGAATATAACCATTAAGTGCTTTCTGTCAACAGGACAGCGACGATTATGGGAAGGCGTCAGCCATTACAAAAACAACATGCAACCACGGTCATCGATGATTAAGGTATTTCACATCTTATACACTCTCTTTTTATTCATTCACTTAGCCTACCTATGATCATCACTGTCTGTTTTTTTCTACTAGGCCTTCAATAGTCGCTCGGCAGAGGGACGTGAGCTGTTTAATGGTGTTGGGTCAGGCCAGGGGCCAGAACCAGCACGTGCACTCCCCTGTCTTATCCAGGACGGTGAACTGATTTTTGGGGACAGGCTAGGCTCAGGTTCCTTTGGGGTAGTTAGGAAAGCAGAATGGCAAACACCGACTGGACGAGTGGTGAGTGCTTTAAACCAAATATAAGTATGTGTTCTTTTTTTCTATCTAGAAGCTTGAACAGATCGTAATAAATACTGCACTAACAGTCCTGTTTTCCTATTTTAAGTTGTCTGTAGCAGTGAAAACCTTGAGGGGTGGCGCATCCAGGTATGGAGAAGTGGTGACCGAATTCCTCCAGGAAGTTACGACCATGCAGTCTCTGGACCACCCCAACATTATACATCTGTATGGTGTTGTCCTTACTCATCCTCTTAAAATGGTAATTGTAACTGCACTAATAATCGATGCTTCCAATTTTTATGCATATATTATAAATATAAATAACTTATTACCTTTCCATATTTATTTTATTGTTAATTGAAGGAGTATCAGTCTTGCTGATATTCAGACCAAAATATGATTGCGAGTGTGATATTGGCTTTTATAAACCAGTTCAATAGACAAGAAGTTAATATTTAGTTACTTATATTTCAGACACAATATTGCCCTTTTACTTAGTGTATTTTTGTGCACCACTCATGAAAATACTTTTTAAGCAAAGCAGAGTTAACCGCTGCACGTTCCTCAGTGAATCAGTATTTTTCTATTAGGTGACAGAGCTGGCTCCCCTTGGCTCTTTATACGACACTCTGCGTCTACGACAGGGAGAATATCCTCTTTCACGGCTCTGGCTCTTCAGCACACAGATTGCTGCAGGTATGGAGTACCTAGAGTCCAGACGCTTCATCCACAGAGACCTCGCTGCCCGGAATGTGTTCTTGGCTGCCAGAGAGCTAGTGAAGATCGGAGACTTTGGGCTGATGAGAGGCTTGGATCAGGACAGGGACCACTACATCATGACGGCACACAAGCGCATTCCCTTTGCATGGTAAGAAAGCTGGATTAAAGAACCAGAAAGAGCTATCTCAGAATTTTGAATACAATTTCATAAATCAAAGGATAAGTAGAAACGATGATCTTAATGAAGAAAGGTTGTCACTATTACCTGTTTGCTAGGTCGAGGATAGTAACTCTTTCTTGCTTCCTATAGGTGTGCTCCTGAGAGTTTGCGTGTAGGTACTTTCTCTCATGCGTCAGATGTCTGGATGTTTGGTGTCACATTATGGGAAATGTTCACGTACTGTGAGGAGCCCTGGTTTGGGCTGTCTGGCAGACAGGTATATATGTTTGATGCAATAACATTGTGAAAAATGCTGTGTTCTGTTTATGAACTATATTTATAATCAGCACTATTTCCTTTGATGAAATGTTGTGCTTTGTATAGATTTTATATCGTGTTGAGCGGGAAGGCGAGCGTTTGGAAAGGCCTCCAGACTGTCCGCAGGAGTTATATTCTGTGATGCGTAAATGTTGGGCTTGCAGTCCTTCTGACCGACCGACCTTCTCACAGCTCACCACCATGGTAGCAGAGGTCAGTTTTAAAGCTCTGCCTCTTAGTGATCTCATTGATATTCACATTGGAGTAATGGCTGCTGAAAACTCAGCTTTGCCCATGCAAAAAAAAATTACAATTTTCATTGTCATAATTTTTCATAAAATTGCAGATTTTACTGTATTTTTGATCAAACAAAGGCAGTCTTGGTGAGCAAAAGAGACTTATTGACCCCAAACTGCTGAACAGTATACTGTACCTCTTGTGCTTTTACAAAAAAACATATCTAAAACCAGGACAGTTTCCTCCTGTCTTGGTGCAGTGTGTTAATTGTGTACATGTACTATAATTAATGAACGATACACATCAAATGTATTTTCTCTCACAATTATCTCTCTTTCTTTTAAATTAATTTTTCAGGCACAGCCTATGGAGGTTCGTGCAATGAAAGACTTCGCAGAGCCCAGAAAACTCTCTCTACAGGCGAATGATCTAGTGACTGTAATAGATCATGGGTAAGAAGGGTTTGAGGGCAATCACGATAAAATAATAAAAACGTTTTATTTTTCTGTCTTTTATTTCTCTCTTTATTTTTGAAATTTACTTTAGTATATACATTTTCTATATTGTCTGTTTCCATACCTTATACCCTTGGCATTGTTAAAAGATGTTAACAGTTCTGCCAATAAACTTTGTTGACTCTGATAAAGGTTTTAGGTAATTTTAAGGTCTCCCCTCCCTTTGACTTCGTAGCATTCAATTCATAGCTCAACCTTTAATTTCAATCAACTTAGTGTTTTTTTTTCTTCCATATGCTCATGCAAACCACTCTTAGAAATTAAATGACCGATTCAGAAATCAAATTACATTATCCAGTTTTCTGTAAATATGAATTTATAGAATTAAAATAATTAGCATGTGCAATATGCAATAGCAGATTGAAGATAATAATTAACAATAGACAGAATTTTGGAGCAAAAATTAAGAACACATTGGAATTGTCAAAAAAGAAAGGTGCTGTAGATTTTCCATCTAAATTTATTTGTAAACTACAAGTAGAGATGCTAAATTAGGGCTTTGTAGTGATCACCAGGAACTATAAAAAATAACTTCCATTCGATTTCTCTATTTTTTATGCTCTTCTGTTGTGTTGTAGGCTGGAAATATGTGAGTGGAAGGGCCAAAACCAGAGAACTCTAAGTGTTGGCTGGTTTTCTCCTTCATTGGCTGCCCCCGCTCTCACAGCAGCAGTTCCTGCATCTGGTCCGACTCTGATCTCTTCTCCTATTAAAGGTAGTCTAAAGCACTCGGGCCATGGACATACTGACCCAGCACGCAGCTGGGGCAACCCAGAACGAATAGAAGAGTGAGTGACATTTTAACTAAAGATATTAACTAAAGGTTTGAATTCACTTAACAGTTGGATGTCACTCTAATCTAATGTAACTGTTTATGTGACTTTTGCCATTTTTTTTGTTTGTGTACCTTTCAGCTCCAGACGTTGGAGGATTCCATTAGCAAGAGAGAAGGAAGGCTCCAATCTCAAGAAAATGGCAGGTTAGAACTTAAAATATACTGTAACAAACTTCACACCTTATCATTTGAGTATTATTCAAGGCCTGAATTTACTATAAGAGAGGTTATTATCTTGTACACATACATTAAGAGTGTATGTGTTCAAAAGTTAAGAGGTCAGCAAGGATTCTTTGAAAGAAATTAGCTATTTTATACATAAAGGATGCATTAAATTGATCAAAAGCTACTGTAAAGACTTTTACATTGTTACAGAAGATTTCTGTTACAAATAAATGCTGTTTTTAAATGTTCTATTCATCAAAGAATCCTGAATCCTAATAGAAATGCTCCGGTTACTAACTTTGGTCCCAGTCTCCAGATAAGTGAACGAGAGTTGCGTTATATAGTACATGGAAACTCCTGTTTACTCTGAATACCAAAGCCTGATTTGTTAATGTTTGTGTAGCTACATGAACAGATGGTGCTTCAGCTTACCAAAAGGGGTATTACTGACTGATACAAGTCAGTTTTGAGTGCCATTTGTGTCAGAATCTTTTGACTGACAGCGGCAGTCATCAACTCTGGTGTGTCTTATAGCACGGCAACGTATACAACGCTCGTTCTCTTATATCAGTAATCAGAGGTTACATTAGTAAATGGAGCATTCCCAATTGAACAGTCTCACCCATTGCGTTATACACTGTGGGGAACGTATAAGCAAGTGCAGAAGGAAGCCGCTCTGCAAGCCAATCCCCTGATCGCCTGCAGTGAGGGCTCCTATGAGCATGAGCCAATAAAACGGTAGTGTTTAGCCATCTGAGGGCGCTGTCAGGGCCTCAGCTCTGAGGCTGAGCTGGAGACAATGAGGTCTTCGCAGGATGCTGGGAAGATGGAGCCTTCTGGCTACCTGAACCAGTTGCTTTGGCAATGACTTCTGTGCTGCGGTAAAAACTTCGCACATGGCGAGGCTGAATAACCCCATAGGCGAAATGGGAGTCGTGGAAGGCGACTTTGTCTCTGCCCTTGATATCCTTTAAATCTGGCCAAGGTGGCGCTCTAGCACCACCATGGCTTTGCCAGTTGCCTGTCAAATAGCCTTGGTAGTGCACAGAGTCAGGTCAGTTGCTGTGCGCACTCCTTAAGGGCTGGACTCATCCAATCCTCTGCAGAGGACCTGCTGGGCCTGGAAGGGTACACAGCACTGGCTGTTAAGCAGAGATATGCAGCGACCACAACCTCCAGACAGGGACCTTGCCTTATCACATTTTCTTTCAGCACCATCAGCAGAGGTGAGGGCAGCAAAATTAGAAGAGTGGATACGCACACAGTGCCCCACCTTGGTAAGTTCATTGTGAACTTCCAGGAAAACCGGCACTGGTTTATGACAGGGTAGAGATGTGCAATAACCATGTCCCATTTTACTCAGTGTCATCAACAGAAGTGAGGGCGAGCCACTTTTTACTTCTAGTTTGCTACCCATGCCAGCACGTGTTAATTAATTGGGGAAAGAGTGCCTGGATCCTGTCGTAGTGAGAGCAGCCTCAGCATTGGCATGGACCAGGCGAGCAGCGCACTCACTGTCCTCATCTGAAGTGTGCAGGGGTGCCCTGCATGAGCCGAAAAAGCAGCATGGCATCAGGGGAGAAGGTGTCTTCCTGCTGCTGGGGCTCTTCTACTTGCTGCTTCTTCCTGCACTGAAGGAGAACATTCTGGTGAAATGGGGCTCAGAGCCAACTTATGTAACAGTCAGCCCTACACCTTTTGGTGGGCAGAAGCACCATTTGTTCATGCAGGTATACAAACATTAAGAAATCAGGCTTCCATTTTTAGAGTAAACAAGAGTTTTCCTAAAGTGTATAACACCATGGGAGAGACTGTTCCATAGGGAATCACAATTTCCATAAACAATTTAAATTGCACAACTGTTTTTGACACCAAATCAGCATATAAGAATGACTTCTGAAGGATCATGTGATTATCTATCTAGTCACATTCTGACTTACTCTCAATCCTCAGGCATGTCAAGGAGTCTGGAGTCTGTCCTTGGTGTTTCACAGGGAAAAGGTCAGAGTGCTGGTGGGAATGCAGCTCAGAGACCTGATCCACACAGACTCATGCAGAGTAATTTATTGCAAGATCCACGCAGGTTTAGTGATGCTATTGTTGTCCCACCTTCACGGCCACCACGTCCCAATTTCAAATGCATCAGCCCACCAAACACTGGCTTCCAATTCGTCAAACCTCAGACGACGATCCATGATCGGAGACCAGTAAACCCAGCGGGCTGGGCCCCTCAAACTCATTCACAGCTACAGATCCAGTTCCAACAACAACAGCAGTATTTAGGGAATAGTAACCTTGCCAGGATGACACATCTTGCCAAATCAAGCCCTCAGTTAGATGATGGCCCTGAGAAAGAGAAGGAGCAAGATAAAGAAAGAGAGCGGGAGAAGGCAAAGGAGAGATATCCACCACAAATTGGCAAGGAAGCAGTCATGGCGCAAGTAAGTAGATTTCTTTACATTCAACAACTTTGCTTTGTCTATATATATATATATATATATATATATATATATATATATATATATATAAAATACTTTTATTCAGCAAGCATGTAACAATACACTTAACATGATTCTGATCTAAATATACTTTAACACTTTATTATAATTTAATACAAAAAATATATTACTTCTAAGACATGATAAACAGTTAACAAGATTTAATTTAAATTAAAATACTATTATTAAATGTTGGTGTTACATAAAGAATAGCTAAATTAATTGTATTCCCTAAGCAACACAAATATTCATTTTTTTATTTTGTTAAATAGCTACATAAGGCTGCACTCTGTACCTGACTACATAAATGTAAAAAGTTTTAAATATTGTATATTATTAAATAACGTGTTTGTTATTTATATCACTATCCATGATACTTATTGTTACATTTTTGTATTGGTATATTGGCAATATATTGTTACACCTCTTGAAAATGTATTAAAATAAATGTTCTTTGTAACTTTTTGTTTATCAAAGAAAAAATATATCACAGTTTCCACAAAAATATTAAAAGGCACAACTGATTTCAAAATTGATAATAATTAATTTTTTTGCTGAAGTTTTGGATAACCTTTTTGTAAATAATATAATTCCTCAATGCTGTTGATAATATGTTAAATGCTGATTGGTCGCTAGGTTCAAGAGGCAGTACATGGAGTGACCATTGAGCAGGTCAAGAAAGCTCTGTATCGCAATGACTGGAATCCTGTGAGGGCAGAGCAGCAACTTAAGGTAATAGAGAATTAGCCCTTGTGCTTTCAAAGTAAAACATTTCACTTTATTCATTGCATTACTTGTACTTATTCTTTCATGTTTGACTTACATCATCAGATAGACCAGCTGTATTACATGACTCAGTGCTCTCGTGAGGAATGTCAAAAAATCCTCACCAGCTACAACTGGGACCTACAGCTGGCGGGACGTTACATCATCCGACAAGACAGAGATAGGACTGCATTTGATAGACGGGGAGAAAGAGTTTAATGCAAGACCATGTTAAAACTGAATAATTATTGATGAGTTCATGTTTTTCAGTGATATCACTGAATTGTCAAGAGGTCAAAATAATCCAAGGCACACAAAAACTCTGTTTTCTCATTCGGAACAAGTTTCTATCCATCTCCAATGTGAAACTATTTTTAATGACTATGTATAATGTGCTTGATTATTAAATTGGTGATATCAGTTATTTCACATCTGTTTGGAAAGACAGCATCATCATTCATATTAAATGCAGAATGTCATTTCAGTTGCCATTGTGACTGTTTATTGTTACTTTACTATTGTTTGTATATAAATTAGGTTTGTAAAATTTGAAATGTATTAAATTCAGTGAAACTGTGTAAATGTATATGATGAAATTTTATATATATATATATATATATATATATATATATATATATATATACATAGTGCACACATATTATGTAAACAAATGTGATTAATCAATTTGACAGCACTAAAATACATATGAAGTATTAGAAATATTTGTATTTGTTCAATAAAGTAACATGCATTTTTGTTTGTTTGTTTGTTTTCAGATTTTCATACACTGGAATTTAAAACATAACAAATTATGGAAAATAGCATGCTAAGGATTTTCCATCTCAGTTTGTAGTTGTAATGAAAAATGTCCATATTGACTCCAGGTATCAAAGTTAAGGTACAAATGGATATATTTATGACAAGGACAAAGTGAGGCACATATAAAATGTTTACATATCATTGAGAGGAAAACGTCTACGTAAGTTTTGAAGATCAAACTGTCATTCAGTTATTAAGTTAAACATGTGCTTGTAACACAACTTGACATTAAAAAAGGGTTCAAACTGTAGAATATTGATTAAAAAAAGAATGTCCTCTGAAGTTACAACAACTAATGGGAACTGAAAAGAACCTAAAAGAGTTGCTGTACCCAAAACAACCACAATGTGTCACAGTAACACAAATGTTTGAGAGAAGGCTTTCAAAGAGTTACAATGTAAGGAGCTACATAATTCTATTAGCAATATTTCTGCTGTATAGTGGGACAACAACTCAAGGAAACATTGCTGTTTTCAAAACTCAACCTGAGGCATTTGAGCTACAAGATGTCTGGCCCAGTGCTTGATTTCTCTGGGTGTTGTAGCCTATGCTACACTTTCAGGAAAAAGGTTAAAAAGCTGTCACTGTGCATACATTAGTACCCTTTCAAAAGGTATACGTTTGTACCTTCACTTATGAAAACGAAGTTTATTCAAGTTTGCTATTAGTATACTTCCTTTAAACTAAAAATAGGAAAGTTGGCTTTTAGTTGACTTTTTATGTACTTCTCAGAAATGGGCTTTATGTAGGCTACTCCTCATAAATACACTTAAAATGACATTTAAGTATAGTTGACTTAAACATTCTAAATATATTTGAGCTAAATTCCTAGAATCTGTGATTCCATTGTTATACGGTAGAGGGCGCTAGTACACATCTTCTGCACAGAACTTTCAAAAAAACACAAGTAAAGAAGACAAAAGAAACACCAGATACTAACACATGTAACACGATTGTCTGACATGGAACAAGCCCCAAAACTGTAACATTATGGAATAAAATGTCAACCGATGAAGAGTTAATATTTACAGTCAAGGTTTGGGGTGTTGATCGACTCCATCTACATTTTGATTATCATTCTGAATCCAATTCATAGTCTTTTTACAGCTTTTTGTTTAAAATGTTATTTCTTATTTTTTTTAAAATAAAACTTACCCACATTAAAGTGTTTAAAAAAATTATGCATGAAGCTAAAATAAAATGTTTTTGTTTACAAGCAGACACCCTGTTCTTTCTTTGGATGTTTTGTATGTTCAGTTATTTATATAACAAAATATATACAATTTCAAACCTAAATAGGGACGTAGTATACTTAAGGTATGATGTAAAGTTCACTTAACGAAAACATTTATTCTTGTATTTACACGAGTATACTTGTAGTATAAAACTAATAGTTTACTGAAACTATACTTCAAAGTGTATAAAGTATTTAATTAGTAAACTATCAGTATACTTATAATTTCACTTTAATACAATTGAAGTACAAACTATAAACATAGAGGTAAACTAGTTGTGTACTCAAAGTATACAAAGTATACTAGAAAGTGGGCCAATTTAGTCCCAAGGAGTATTGAAACAGTACACTTACAAGTATACTACTAGAACACTGATATCTTAATACTTGCTACATAAAGTATACTTAAAAATATACTTGAACTTTACTTAAGTATAGTTAGTAAAATAAACTTGAAGTATACTTCTCCAACTTTGGTCCTGGAGTTTAGCTGGCTATAAACACCTGCCATTCATTCACTATCGCAAAAAAAGTTAGAGATCAAAGAGTGAACAGTAACATTTTTTAGTCGTGCTTAAAAAAAGTTTGTAAACCCTACACAATTCTCTACATTTCTAAATAAATGTGACCCAGAAGATCATCAGCTTTTCACAAGTCCTGAAAGTTGACAAAAATAATCTGATCAAACAAATTTGACAAAAATATACACTACAGTATGTCATTTATTTATTAAAAAAATTATCCAGTGTTACATATCTGTAAGTGGCAAAATTATGTGAATCTTTGCTTTCAGTATCTGGTCTGACCCCCCTTTTGCAGCAAAAAATGAAGCTAAACATTTCTTGTAACTGCTGATCAGTCCTGAACAACGACTTTTAGCTCATTCCATACAGAATCACTGAACTCTGTGGTGGGTTTCCTCTTATGAACTGCTTGCTTCAGGTCCTTCCACAACACTTCCTTTGGATTAAGGTCCAGACTTTGACTTGACCATTCCTAAAAGTGAACTTTGTTCTTTTAACTATTCTTTGGTTGAACGTCTTGTTTGCTTGGGGTGGTTGTCTTGTTGCATGACCCACTTTCTCTTGAGATTCATGATTTTGCTGGTATAATTCAATGATGGCAAACCGTCCTGGACCAGATGCAGCAAAAAAGGCCAGAACTATGATACTAGCTCCACCATGTTTCACAGATGGGAAAGGTTCTTCTGCTGGAATGCAGTGTTTTTTCTTTCTCCAAACATAACGCTGCTCATTTAAACCCTTTTTTGGCTTTTGCCATTTACATGTAATATTGTATCATTTTCCAGAATAAATAAATGAGGAAGTATATATTTTGTCTCATTTGTTTGATTGGATTCTGAAAATGCAAAAAGAAAGACACAAAGCCTAATAAAGAAAGCAAAAGTAAATGCTACAGATGTGTTGCATTCTCTTCACTCATTTCACAACATAAACAGGCTGGACAAGAAGTCTTGCTGATTTATGTTCTGTAACCCTCCCCTGTCTGATATGATTCTACTGGGTCCTGACTTCATGGTTTAATGTGCATTTAACCTTTAATTTTGGTGGGCATAATAGTCTAAAGCATTTTGGATCCACTTTATGTGTCCTAATTTACTACTTACATTTAAATTATTAATTGGAGACAATGCATGTATTGTGTATGTACATGTTTTTACATTGTACTTATATTTGAAAATACTGTACATTTACAATTAAATTCTGTAGTTACATCAATATTTACAACGTTGACCCTAACTCTACTCCTTAAACCTAACCATGACACCAAACCTGCCCCTAACCTTAATCCTATCCCACCTCAATAGATCAATAATATGAAGTAGGCTACATGTAGCATTTAAAGACACCTAATATAAAATGGGACCACTGTTGGGTGTAACGCATACTAAGTAAGAGTTACTGTAATTAAATTACTTATCCACTGAAAAAGTAAAGCAACAGATTACTGCTCATTTTTAGGTAATTGAATTACAGTTACTTATAATGTACTTGCGTTACATACAGTAAATAATTTCAACAGTTCTTAAATCAATATTGAATTTGAAATCTAAATTTACCATCTAAAGATAAAACTGAACGCAGCGTCTTTAACCCTCTGTGCACGCGCCAGCGCTTTCACTTTCAGTTTTTCCGGACTCACAGAGAAACCTCAAATACTCAGATAAGACTAAAAATCAATCGAATCTCAAAAGGGACAACTTGTATTTGTGTACAGTGACAATAACAACAAAACATTGTGCTTTTGCAAAATAAAAATAAAAAACTGCCGCCTAGGTCTCATGAGCAACTTTCTACATGTCACAAACTGAGCAAAATTTGACACAGAGAAATGAGAAATATGTCTATAGAATGCCTGTGTCTACTTTTTAATGAATTCAAATCAAAAACGAATATTCTCTGATTATGTAATCCTTAAGAAACTAAAGCGAGGTCATAGGCGGAGGGTGAACCAACTCTAAAAGACAAATGTATTAAACATCATAAACCGTCTCTTTAGGCAACAGCCAGACATGGGTGTTATGTAGGCTAATAAAATATGTTTAATGTGACTAAATTTGTTTTGACATTTATTTATTAAAAAAATTATCCAGTGTGAAATATCTGTAAGTGGCAAAAGTATGTGAATCTTTTTTTTCAGTATCTGGTCTGACCGCCTTTTGCAGCAGTAAATGCAGCTAAACATTTCTTGTAACTGCTTTTAGTTAGTTTTAGCCCATTCCATACAGAATCACTGAACTCTGTGGTGGGTTTCCTCTTATGAACTGCTTGCTTCATGTCCTTTCACAACATCTCCTTTTGATTAAGGTCCAGACTTTGACTTGACCATTCCTAAAAGTGAACTTTGTTCTTCTTTAACTATTCTTTGGTTGTCTTGTTGCATGACCCACTCTCTCTTGAGATTCAGTTGTGGGACAGATGTCCTGACATTTTCCTTTTGCTGGTATAATTCAGAATTCATTGTTCCATCAATGATGGCAAACCGTCCTTATGTGATTACAATTTAGAAAACATTAGAAATGTTTAATTAGGCTCTATAACATTTCCTTTCCACAGTTATTCAAACAGCGAATAAATTATTGCTAACATTATATAGCTAAATGAACAGACATTATCACTAACTTCAGAGGCATCGTGTCCATTCAAAGTGTCCGAGCCAAGTGGATTTTAAATGCAGCTTCCAAAACACAAAAATAGCCGAATAATATTTTTGATATTTGATTAATCACACCAGTGTGATTAGATAATTCAGTGACCAACATATTTAAAAAGAGATACCTCAGCTGACTGCTTCAAAACTTTGAAGTTTTATTCTTAGCAAGTTATGGTAAAAGACAGTCTTTGGCTTTTTTGTTGTGAAAGTCCCATTTGTAAAAGTTAATGAACTGGTCTCATATTGTTAAAAAAAAAATCATATATTTGTTTAAATATAAGACCACCTTTTGCACACGTAATATGTAATCAAAATAATATTAGCAATTTATTTATGGCATTCCAGAAAATACATTCCAATAGTAAAAAAAAGAAACAAACAAACAGAAAACATGGGTATTTAATTGGCTGCATATTACCTCATTAACCTCCTGATTAACCTTTACAGATTCATGGAATTTGTTTTTGTGTTTTTGCACTAAACATTATATGAGCTAATGTAAAAAAAAAAAATACAAATAAAATACAAATAATAATAATAATAATAATAATAAATTGAAAGGACAGTGTGTGAATCATACATTTAGAGCAATGCTTGTTTGCAAACGGACAAGAACATAATTTTTTTTAAGTTATACATGTGTAAGATTAATTTATATTATATATATGTGTATATATAACATATATGTATATATAACATATTGTGTTGCATCTTTCCTCTTATAATCCTGTATCTCCTTCCACTAATGCAATAAAGCACCTAGGTACATACAGTATTTTTGTATTCTTAAAAAAAAACGACATTATTTCCTATGACAAAAATTATACCCCCCCCCCCCCCAAAAAAAAATGCCAAGCACCACAAAAACTGAGCCTTTCAGTTAGAGAGCCAGGGACAGGGTGGAAAATGTTGGGATATTATTAAATTCAGACCCATTATAAAAAAATACTTTTTTAAAAAAGGAAGGGATTTTAAAACCCCTTTAATAATTTTAGAAATAAATTTCCACCTTTTTCAAAGAACATGATGTCCTATGAGGAGAAAAGGAAAGAGAATGAAGAGAGATTAGTTCAAACAATCACTACTATAATACTATACATTCTAACAGAACTGCATACTGTTGATATTTTATTAATTTATGTTATATGCCAAGTCTAATTCACCCCCCCCCCAAAAAAAACTTAATAATATCAGCTCTTAATAAACTTCCAATATTTACAGTTAGACCACAATGTCCTGTAAATCACAAAAGTAATTTGCTTAATACTCACAATAAGGAAGCAAGCACCTAAAAATACAGCCTTCATTTTAACATCCATGTCCATAGGGAACTGGATACAATAGTTGGTGGAATCACTGATGCACTTCTTAATGAAACCACTCCGTTGTTTTGTGATTCGACCAATGGACTGTCCACTATTCAAGCCTTTTACCTAAAGACAGACTTCCTTAGTGGTGCTGAAGACGTATAATACTAACATCAAATGCAAAACACATTAACATGTCAGTAACAAGTCAAAAAAATATATTTCATTATTGCTCTCATGTTGCCTGGAATAAATGTTACCTCGAAATTGATGTCACCACAGCATTTGAACGGAAGGAAGGGTCCCCGGATCTTCAGTAGTACGTCATTGTTGGGCCCCAGGATGGAAAATGTAGGATAACAGCAGGACCACTCCTGTTTCACGTAGCCTATGGTTATCCCAGGGGGAGACTGTACTTCAATCTGAAGATGGAAAATGGATCCATCAATGGATAAATTGTGTAATGTGTGCAATCAGACAAAGTTATATTATGGAATTTGTAATAGTGAATCGAATAACTCATAGTGTTAGACACATGCCCAAGAAGTGTGTAAATACAAAGCTAAAAATAGAGTGCTGTCAATCTTATGCTAAATCAGTTTAACCCCTGTACCACTGTCCAATAAAAAAAGAATAAAATCAAATCCCTGCACAGCTGCGTGCAAGTATGTCCTTAAAAATTCATATCATATTCCCATTCATACCAAGATTAGTTTCAAATTAGCCCTTCAAATAGCTATCCTCAACCTTTAATTGCACAATTAGGCTTTGTGTGGGTCTACAAAGGTTTTTTTTTTAAGCTTTATCAAGTTAGGTGAAAGCTGATCCATAGCAATCTTTAATTAGCAATTATGTAAACTGTCAACTAAATAAATTGACTGATTCCAATGATATTTCATTCTAGGTCAAAAAATTATTTGCCAGTTTCTTTGTCCCGATGCCTAGTATGTTGGAGCTCCTTTTAAAATTGGCATTAAAACGTTTTATTTAGATGCTACGTTAACCTTGATAAGACTGATAAAGTCTGTTCTACCTCTTGCGTGCAGCAGCGCATTGGTCTTTCCAGATGAATGACCTCTTGGTCCATGTGGTCTGTAATTTTCATTATAAACCCGCGTGCTGGACCAAAGAAATTACGCACGAAGCAGTTACTCTTTTCTTTGGCGAGGTAGATCTTTTGTCCGATGCTGTTCTTGATCTCATACTTGTTGTTAGTCTCAAAGCCAGTAATCACTGTAGACAAGTATGATCACAGTTTGTCAGATTAAAATATCTCTTATGTTTAAACAGGGTGAAAGTATGTTATCTTTTAGAAATCAAAGTGTTAACAGATATGTTTTCAAACATTGATATTGCTCTGACACACTTAATAAAAGAACTAATAGAAGACGACTCACTCTCAATACACTCCATTTTTTGGTGAACGAGTATCTGGTCAATCTGAAATGCACAAAAAAATTATAATAATGATTACCAGGTAGTAACCAGAAATTACACTTCCAGAAAGATCTACTGTTAGGAAGAAAAAGGGAAGCCCCACCTGAGCGAGGTATTCGAGCCCGGGGGGTGCTCCATAAAGTAGAAGTAGTGGAGGAACTGCAGGTGCTAGAGACGTTTGTGAGGAGGATCATTAGACTTGCATCGTCTTTAAAGCATTGATGTTCATTAAGTACACACACACAAACACACTATTCAACTGTGCATAGGAAAATATTAACTTTATAGTTTATTTTGGGAAGTACAGATTTTTTTACTTCAGTTGAGTTGTTTAACTTAATTTAATTTGATGTTGTTAAAGCTTAACTTCCTTCCAACTTCAAAGTAACATTTCTTATATCTTAATATTAAATAACACTCAGATATACATTTATTCTAGGTTTACCTGCATATGGCTGAACCTGGTCAGGTGCAGGATTACTCGGACCGGACTGATTCAAGACTGGCTGGACTGGAGAACCCACTGACTGAAGTTCCATGGTTCCACCTTCTGATTGAGGCATGAGATTTGGAAGGTTGTTTTGGACGGGATGACCTAGTTTAAGACAATAATCACCATTTTTGTTTTTATTGATTGGTGTCCTCATTTGTATTGATGTACTCCTTTCTATGTCACTGGATGAACTGACAAAAAAGCACACTTGAGATTTGTTAACTTTTATTGTACATGGAAAGAAAAGCCTTTAGTTGAACATTTTAATATCTAAATATGTCATTCATATGTCATTTATTCTTTCTCCCTGCATATGACTGACCCTGGTGAGGTGCTGGGTTACCTGGACTAGATGGATTCACGACCGTCTGAACTGGAGGTGGATGATTGCCCTGTGGGTGCCCTGCAAGTGGAGGAACCTGTGTCACATAACCTCCCACGGGATAAGGGTGCTGTCCGGGCTGAGGCATTGGATTTGGAGATGGATTCATGACTGTCTGAACTGGAAGTGTTTGATTCTGTGGCTGGAGGCCTGCAGCTGGAGGAACCTGTCCAGGTCCTGCTGTCTGAGGTATAGCATTTGGAGGGTAGATTTGGACAGGATGGCCTACTTTAATACAAAAATCAATAAAGTTTGAAAACCATGGACTTTTTTAGTTTGAATAATCTAGTTAATTTCCTTATGAAATCACAATATATATATATATATATATATATATATATATATATTGTTTTTTTTTTCACCTGTATATGACGGAACCTGGTGAGGTGCTGGATTACTCAGAGCAGATGGATTCATGACTGTCTGAACTGGAAGTGTTTGATTCTGTGGCTGGAGGCCTGCAGCTGGAGGAACCTGTCCAGGTCCTGCTGTCTGAGGTATGGCATTTGGAGGGTAGATTTGGACAGGATGGCCTACTTTAATACAATAAATACAATAATCAATAAAGTTTGAAAACCATGAACTTTTTTAGTTTTAATAATCTAGTTAATTTCCTTATGAGATCACAATAATATATATATACACTCACCTAAAGAATAATTAGGAACACCATACTAATACTGTGTTTGACCCCCTTTCACCTTCAGAACTGCCTTAATTCTTCGTGGCATTGATTCAACAAGGTGCTGAAAGCATGCTTTAGAAATGTTGGCCCATATTGATAGGATAGCATCTTGCTGGTGATGGAGATTTGTGGGATGCACATCTAGGGCACGAAGCTCCCGTTCCACCACATCCCAAAAATGCTGTAATGGGTTGAGATCTGGTGACTGTGGGGGCCATTTTAGTACAGTGAACTCTTTGTCATGTTCAAGAAACCAATTTGAAATTATTCGAGCTTCGTGACATGGTGCATTATCCTGCTGGAAGTAGCCATCAGAGGATGGGTACATGGTGGTCATAAAGCGATGGACATGGTCAGAAACAATGCTCAGGTAGGCCGTGGCATTTAAACGATGCCTAATTGGGATTAAGGGGCCTAAAGTGTGCCAAGAAAACATCCCCCACACCATTACACCGACACCAGCAGCCTGCACAGTGGTAACAAGGCATAATGGAACCAAATTCTGACTCTACCATCTGAATGACTCATCAGACCAGGCGACATTTTTATTTATTATTACAGTCAAAGTTGCTCTTCTATCAGCTTGAATCAGTCGGCCCATTCTCCTCTGACCGCTAGCATCGTCAAGGCATTTTCGCCCACAGGACTGCCGCATACTGGATGTTTTTCCCTTTTCACACCATTCTTTGTAAACCCTAGAAATGGTTGCGCGTGAAAATCACAGTAACTGAGCAGATTGTGAAATACTCAGACTGGCCCGTCCAGCACCAACAACCATGCCACGCTCAAAATTGCTTAAATCACCTTTCTTTCCCATTCTGACATTCAGTTTGGAGTTCAGGAGATTGTCTTGACCAGGACCACACTCCTAAATGCATTGAAGCAACTGCCATGTGATTGGTTGATTAGATAATTGCATTAATGAGAAACTGAACAGGTGTTCCTAATAATCCTTTAGGTGAGTGTGTGTATATATATATATTTTTTTTTTTTTTTTTTTTTTTTTTTTTACCTGTACATGATGGAACCTGGTGAGGTGCTGGATTACTCAGAGCAGATTGATTCATGACTGTCTGAACTGGAAGTGTTTGATTCTGTGGCTGGAGGCCTGCAGCTGGAGGAACCTGTCCAGGTCCTGCTGTCTGAGGTATGGCATTTGGAGGGTAGATTTGGACTGGATAGTCTAGTTAAAAAAAAAAAAAAATAGAGAGTGAAAGTAAAAGCCTTGAAAGTTTAAAGAATCTAGTAAGGACGGTGACGTAACATTTCTTCTTTATGTGGCTCTATCTTATTGATGTGATATTTAGTATTTGAAAATATTAACTTTTATCGTCTATTTTGAAAAATAAATAAATAGCCTTTTAGTTAAACATTTGAACATCTAAATGTTATGTTGCACTCAGATATCATTTTATTTTACACTTACCTTTATATGTCTGAATCAGTTGTGGCACTGCATTAACTGGAGCAGACATATTTATGACGGGCTGAACTGGAGCAGCAGGAGGAGAAGCTGGATCAGGACCTAAATGAGAGTGAAAAACTTTCTAGTTAGTATAGTAAAATAAATTATTCTGTTTGAGCCACTATGGAAGTCAATTAAGTACAACCTAACTGTCATGTAGCTAAATTTAGTTTATTTCCAACTTCAGAAAATTATAACACATTCAGATATACATACACATGCATGTATGCTCTTCAGGAACCTGGAGAACAGTTTCATAGACTGGTTCAGACTGAGTCAAACCTGGCTGAACTGGAGGCGGTTGATCATTTGTCTGGGGTCCTGGGGCTGGAGGAGCCGTTGCAGGACCTTCTGACTGAGGCATGGGATTTGGAAGCTCATTTTGGGGTGGACAACCTATTTAATAAAGAGAGAGAGAAAACTCAGTAATAAAAACACAGCACTTTTTAGTTTTGATTTACTATAACTGTAACTGTGCATGTGTGACCAGACCAAATTTGAAAATAATAAACTTTATTGTTATGGGAAGTTTTTTTGTTCAGCTGAGCTATTTGTATTATCACTAATTTAGTTGAATTTCGTAAAGTGCAATTTCCTCCCATGAACATCAAAACATCATAGAACGCTCAGATGCACATTTATTGTACATTTTACCTTCATAAGACTGAACCTGGGCAGGTGCAGGTTTACTTGGATCAGACTGATTCATGACTGGCTGAACTGGAGGTGGTTGATTCATCGATTGAAGTTCTTTGGCTAGAGGAGCCGGTGCAGGACCTTCTGATTGAGGTATGAGATTTTGATATTGGTTTTCTGTTGGTTTTGGTGGACAGTCTGGTTTAAGGCAATATTCAATAAAACAGAGTCACTCTGGTATCAATTTGCTTGCAGTCTGAATCAGTGGATGGATTTCAGATCATAGATATCCATCTTTACAATCTGCACGAAAGTGAAAGATGCCAAAGTGTGCCTGAAGATTTTCATTGAATAACCGTTAAAAATTTTTCTGTTCTTTCATCAAAGCTGTCAGACAGCATACTTTTAGGACTTTTAGTGCCTTTTCTGATTGATGTGGAACTTGGTTAACCGGTGATACTTATTCAGAGACACTTACAGTAAAGAAAACAAGAAAAAAGAAAGGTTAAGACACGGACAGTTGACAGACATAAAACTAAACTAAACAAAACACACTGATAACCTATTGCAAACGTTCCATACTGTAGAATGTGGTCATTCATGTTATTGTGCATTCCATTCCTTCATCTTCTTGATTAGAATTTTCAAATTGAAAAAAAAAAAAAAAGATATTGGGCATTCAAACAAGACAAATCGCTATATAAAATCACCTAGCAACAGGATGTGTATCACCTGCCACAGAGAAAAACCTAGCACAGTAAAACTGTGACTATTAACTGAATATATGGAGGTCATTTAAATGACTAGAATTCTTTTAAACAATTAAACTTCAATACATGGTACTGAGAGGCTGAAGACTTTTTGTTAGAGAAGCAGCACAGCCACTATGGTGATGGAGGAGAAGTAAATGAAGTTCAAGTTGTACAAAAAAAAATTGTATCCCTATGAAGTCAGAAATAGACATACTGTAGTATAATTAGTCCAACAACTACACATAACGTAAATTATCACTTACCTATCAAAACTCTGAACAAAGTCTTACCTCACTGGATGATCCACAAATGGGATGTTCTGTAGAGAAATTCCTTGGTGTTGGAATGATTGTCTGGATACAGGGATTAATAATTTTTGGGGGGATTTTGTCTGGTTTAACATGTGGAGAAATCTGTGCTTGTTGTATTATCCCATTCATGTATTTATGGTTTCTGTTTTGATAGTATCTCCTCCCCTTTCTTACATATTTAAATTAACAACCTGAGAAAGGTGTACCACTTTTTTTTTTTTTAAAGATCATATTACACTAATGCCTCACTCTCTAGCAGACCCAGGAGTTTAATATATACCTAAAAAGTACCACAATTTTTATATCTGTCAGTCTGTCTGCATGTCTTCGCAGACCGTCTATTTTCATGTAATTTATTAGGTAATGTTACATAAAGCGGTGCTGTACAATCTCGATCTGATAAATTGGTTTGGTCATATTGGATACCCTAAAAATGACTTGATTTATCTAATGTTTTTAATATAATTCTGTGAAATATGAACCAGGGAAAGTGGATGTAGATAAACAGAAACAAGTGCATCTTGTTGACATTAGTGTTAGCTATGGCTAAATTTCCTAGCATCATTTAATGTGAATTATATTCAAATTAATCTGTAAAAAAAAAAAAAAGGGGTTGTTGAAATGTCCATCTTAAATCTGCATGTGTGTATTAAGGCAAGCCATTTGAGTGTACAGTGCATTTTGAGTTAATGCTCCTTTCCTTATTTTGTTTAAACAGAGTGACAGATATTACAGTTGTGGCCAAAAGTTTTGAAAATTTACATAATTATTAGTTTTGAAAAAGTTGCTGCTAAACTGCTTTTAGATCTTTGTTTTAGTTGTTTCTGTGATGTACTGAAATATAATTACAAGCACTTTATAAGTTTCAAAGGCTTTTATCGACAATTACATGACATTTATGCAAAGAGTCAGTATTTGCAGTGTTGGCCCTTCTTTTTCGGGACCTCTGCAATTCGACTGGGCATACTCTCAATCAACTTCTGGGACTGATAACAACCCATTCTTTCATAATCACTTCTTGGAGTTTGTCAGAATTAGTGGGTTTTTGTTTGTCCACCTGCCTCTTGAGGATTGACCACAAGTTCTCAATGGGATTAAGATCTGGGGAGTTTCCAGGCCATGGACCCAAAATTTCAACATTCTGGTCCCCGAGCCACTTAGTTATCACTTTTGCCTTATGGCACTGTGCTCCATCGTGCTGGAAAATGCATTGTTCTTCACCAATCTGTTGTTGGATTGTTTGAAGAAGTTGCTGTTCGAGGGTGTTTTGGTACCATTCTTTATTCATGGCTGTGTTTTTGGGCAGAATTGTGAGTGAGCCCACTCCCTTGGATGAGAAGCAACCCCACACATGAATGGTGTCAGGATGCTTTACTGTTGGCATGACACACAAGCTTCGGACAAGCCTTTTTCCAGATGCCCCAAACGATCGGAAAGGGGCTTCATCGGAGAATATGACTTTGCCCCAGTCCTCAGCAGTCCATTCACTATACTTTCTGCAGAAGATCAATCTGTCCCCGATGTTTTTTTGCAGAGAAGTGGCTTCTTTGCTGCCCTTCTTGACACCGGGGCATCTTCCAAAAGTCTTGGCCTCACTGTGCGTGCAGATGTGCTCAAACCTTCCTGCTGCCATTAATGAGCAAGCTCTGCACTGCTGGCACTCTGATCCCGCAGCTCAATCCTCTTTAGGAGACGATCCTGGCGCTTGCTGGACTTTCTTGGACGCCCTGAAGTCTACTTTACAAGAATTGAACCTCTTTCCTTGAAGTTCTTGATGATCCTATAAATTGTTGATTTAGGTGCAATCTTAGTAGCCACAATATCCTTGCCTGTGAAGCCATTTTTATGCAACGCAATGATGGCTGCACGGGTTTCTTTGCAAGTCACCATGGTTAACAATGGAAGAACAATGATTTCAAGCACCACTCTCCTTTTAACATGTCAAGTCTGCCATTCTAACCCAATCAGCCCGACACAATGATCTCCAGCCTTGTGCTCGTCAACATTCTCACCTGAGTTAACAAGACGATTACTGAAATGATCTCAGCAGGTCCTTTAATGACAGCAATGAAATGCAGTGGAAAGGTTTTTTTGGGATTAAGTTAATTTTCATGGCAAAGAAGTACTATGCAATTCATCTTCATAACATTCTGGAGTATATGCAAATTGCTATTATAAAACCTTAAGCAGCAGCTTTTCCAAGGCACTGTAAAATTGCAAATGATGGTTATTTTAGCTTAAGCCCACATCTGAAGTCCTTCAGTTTGGCTACATATTAGATAAAGTAATATAAATCACACAACCACCAACATAACAATAATATACATTTATTAAGTATAATGTTATAATATGGCATACACATATACACAAGAAGACACATACGCAAGTATATTGATTATGCATCGGGAGATCGGAGAACAGTTAGTTTAACACATTAGTAATTAGCAACTAGGATACTGAATTTGACATTGTTTTAACAAAATGATTGTTTAACATTTTTTTTCTATTATTGTTAGAATTCACTGTGTTAGTGATAGGAAACAACTTTCATTTGCAGTGTAATGAAGTAAATTTATATAAAAGTTTGAAATAAAAAGTGACCAAAACATACATTAAAACAAAACAAACTGTCTGTATATTTTTATAATGATGTTATATATACTCTTTTATTGATACTAGCCCAGTGTCTATATAACCAACCAGATTATTATTATAAACAAATGTCATGTGGTATGTTATGACAGACTCATACATTTATGACAGGGATATTATTAAAGTCTCTCCATATGACTTTTTGGGAAATGTTTAATGAATTTTCATGTGTTTTTCATGATACTCATGGATTTAATTGGCATTTTGAATAATTTTGAATAATTAGCACCACACTTAGAATTAAAAGTGTGACTGAATGAGAGGCTGCTTTTATCAGCTGACAAGCGCCCCCTGGGGGACACTGTCTTCACACACATATAAAAAAAGGGAAACAATTTTTATATACATACACACAGTGCTTCTTGAAAGTTTGTGAACCCTTTAGAATATTTCTGCATAAATAACCTGATTTAAATCAGAATCCAATCAAACAAATGAGATGAATATATATACACTTTCATTTATTTATTCTGGAAAATTATCCAATATTACATATCTGTGAGCAGCAGAAGTATGTGAATCTCTAGGATCAGCTGTTAATTAGAAGGTGAATTAGAGTCCATCTGTTCAGGGGTGTTTTTGATCAGTGAGACGACTATCATCTGCAGTTTGCTAAAGGTCATGCCCAAGGAATGCTGGAGAAATGTCTCTTGGATGGATGAGACCAAAATAGAACAATTTGGTTTAAATGAGCAGCGTTATGTTTGGAGAAAGAAAACACTGAGTTCCAGCATAAGAACTTTTCCCATCTGTGAAACATGGTGGAGCTAGTATCATAGTTCTGGCCTGTTTTTCTGCATCTGGTCAAGGACAGTTTGCCATCATAGATGGAACAATGAATTCTGAATTATACCAGCAAAATCATGAATCTCAAGAGATAGTGGGTCATGCAGCAAGACAACCAAAGAATGCTTAAAGGAGGACAAAGCTAATGTTTTGGAGTGGAAATGTTGTGGAAGGACCTGAAGCAAGCAGTTCATAGAAGGAAACCCATCAACATCAGAGTTGAAGCAGTTCTGTACTGAGGAATGGGCTAAAATCCCTAAAAAACGTTGTGCAGGACTGATCAGCAGTTATAAGAAACATTACTTGCAGTTATTGCTGCAAAAGGGGGTCACACCAGATACTAAAGAAGCAAAGATTCACACTTTTGCCACTTACAAATATTTAACACCAAAACATTTTTCTCAATAAATAAATTACAAAGTATATATTTTTGTCTCTGTTGTTTGATTGAATTTTTCTGTCTACTTTGAGCATTTGTGTGAAAATCAAATTATGTTTTGGGTCATATTTATGCAGAAATATATACAATTTTAAGAGGTTCACAATTTTAAGCAGCAATCTGAGATATATATATATATATATATATATATATAGTAACAATTACTAATCTAGTAAATTACTAAACTATTACTAACTAATTGACATTCTACCCATATTAAGTCACTGCAATGACATGCAACTACTTGCTGGTTTTGTTCCTTTATTCACCTGTTGTCAGATTCAGTAACTGGCATGCAACCTCCACCATCATGCATTACTTGGCTGCACGTACATCCATTGTTTTAACTCCGTGGTTCTTAATTTCAGTTCTTGCATACCAATGCTCTACATATTTTGCATGTCTCTCTTAACACACCTGATTCAGACCAGCTTGTATATATAAAAAAAGAAAAATTCCATACATGAACTGTGGGCCAAATGACATGGTCCCTCCATAGTGTTCATTGCTCCCTACACCCTAAGCACATAAAATCCTGGAAGTTTTCCTTCACTTCGGAATTCATTCATTCACAGATTTGAGCTACACCACAGCCTGCAGCGTCTTCACACACAGACAAAACTTACTAGAGAATTGTGAAATAACATTCCTCTGTAAATAAATACAATTTAAATGTCTTGCATGCTTAATGCCCTTTGAATGGAACATACGCTCACTTCGAACTTGAACCATGTTGGAATATCCTGTGATGTCCACTTCGCAGGGCACTTAAGGTCGAAAAGAACAAATGTCTGAAGTGATAAGAGATACAAACGAAATGTGCATGTCTAGAATTAAAAACCACAGTTTTAAACAAAATGCTTTGTGTTTAGCACAATAAAACTTAATTAAAATTTTATACATATATATATATATATATATATATATATGCATGAGATAAGTGTAGAAAAACATGTAAGGTTGCATGTAACAATTCATTTCTAATAAAAAAAAAAGAAGTTACAAAAACAATGTTAGTTGCTTGTACTATTGTAATAATTTGTAATTATTGTAGGCTGTGATTGTTTAAAAGGCACCAGTGAACAGTTACAGTTGATACTCCACCTTTCATTGTAAATATTGCTAGTCATAAACATAATAAAATAACATTGCAGGAAAAAAGTCCAGACTTGAAAGATGATGGGAGTTAGTGTGAAATATGTTACTTAGTAAGTAACTTAGCAAGAGCTCTAGGAGAACACAGTATTACGCTGGTTTGTGTCTCCAACTTTTTCAAAGAACATGAAATCCTTTAAAAAGAAAAAGAGAACAAAGAACAAAGAGTCAGAACAGAATCTTTTGGGGAAGAATATGTGCAGGGGTCGGCAACCTTTGTGGCAAGATGTGCCATTTTTTTCTTTTCTGGTTAACCACTGACCCCTCTTCTAGTGCATGTGATTTCTGTTGTAATACAATATTTTATAACATTTTATTTTGATAGTTCACTTTAGACAATCCACTAACTCTAATAACTTTGCAACTACATCTCGACTACCAGTTATTAGAGTATCAGCAGACCGTCTGCTTAATGTCTGCTTTATTTTAAGTGCTATAAAAACATTATTTTTATAATCCTTCAACAGACATTCTATCAACTACACATTTATTTCCAAGAGAGAATTCATACATTTAGAGGTTGTGGTTGCATAATGGTTAGAAGACTATTGCGGATGATTAAATGTTTCAATAGCTTAATACTCACAATTAGGAAGCAAGCGCCCATAAGTACAGCCTTCATCTTCACATCCATGTCCAGTGGAAACTGGATGCCAAAGTTGTCAGTGTCAGTAAAGACTTCCTTTAACAGGCCACTCCACTGCTTACTAATTCGACCAATAGGCTTCCCAGTACCGTCTTTGCCTTTGAGCTAAATACATAAATACAGGTGTATGGTAAGAAACCTACCAATTTCAAAATGATTTTGTTTGGTGTCAGTATAATGTTTACCTTCAAATTAGGGATGCACGATATTGGATTTTGGCCGATATTCGATATGCCGATATTTTCAAAATAATTTTGGCCGATGCCGATACCGATATCGATATATATACAAATATATACTGATATATTTAAACTTTAATTTTACTGAAGAGAAATCCATGTATCTCTTCTGTACTGATTCTACCATAAATTTATTATTTTACAAATGTAGACAGACATTCACATCTGAAAAACAGGTCAATTATTTCACTTGGAGAATATCGGTTTGGCTCATCGGCAGAAATATTCATATCGGCCGATACCGATAATGGTCATTTTAAGCTTTTATCGGCCGATACCGATATTGTGCCGATATTATCGTGCATCCCTACTTCAAATTGATATATTAACAAGGCAACAACATGTGAACAAAATTACTTTCCGTCCAGTTCTAAAAAGTTACCTCAAAGTTGACGTCCCCACAGCAGTTACATGCCAAGCAGGGCCCCTCGAGCTTCATCACAGTCTCCTTGTTTGCCCCCTGGATGGAGAATTTTGGATAACAGGGATTCCAGTCCTGCTTCACATACCCTACAGTCGTTCCCGGGGGGGCCTGAACCTCCATCTGAAGACAAAATATACACATTTATTGATCTTAGCGAATTAGAAATATACAGTAAGCACAAATTGCAGGGGAGGGGTTTAGAAAGACTGAATATTAGAACTGCTTTGATTGAATCGTTTGAGAATTGCTGGAATTTTTTTTTTTTACCTTGCATTCATGTGATCCTACTGTAGGAGACTACCAAAACAATATTAGCAACCTTAATGGCATAATAGGGGCACTTTAAGACAGTAGCTGTACATGCATACATAAACAAATGTTCAAAAGGAATAAATATAAAATACTGTTTCGTGGAATAAATGAAAATATTATTTATTTCTGTTTCTAGCAGCAATTACTCCAAATTTCTGTGTTGCATGATCCTTCAGACATCATCCTAGTATGCTGACTGGAGCTCAAGAAACATTTTATATTATAACGTTGTGTAAACATTTGTTCTGCTTAACGTTTTTTTGGAAACCAAGGTAAATAAAAAAATTATTTTATGCATAGAAAGTTCAAAATAACAGCATGTATTTAAAATAGAAATCTTTTGTTACATTATAAATGTTTTTATGGTTTCACTTGATCAATTTAATGCATCCTTGCTAAAAAAAAAAAAAGTATTCTTTACAAAACACCAAAAATTTTACTGTTCCCAAACTAAAACTAAATGAAGTCTGTGATTGCCGACTGCTTGCAAAGACAGAGTGGCATAGAGTCCTATGTCCATACTGACCTTACACAATTTATAACTCTTCACACACATTCATGTCAATAGCAGGTCACACAACATGTTCTTTAGATCACTGGTAGTCCATTCCCGTCCTGGGGACCCTCTACTCTGCACATTTTGCATTTCTCCCTCATGTAACACACCTGATTCTGAATCAGTGATTCAGATCTTCAGCCATTAGGAAAGAGATCCATTAACTGAACAGGTGCATTAGATAAGAGAGACATACAAAATGTGCAGAGCAGAGGGTCATCAGGGCTGGAATTGAGAACCACAGATTTAGATGATTCACTTAGAGCTGAAAATCTTTGCCCGAACGCGACGGGACCCGTCGGGACCCGACGGGTTCGGTCGGGTTCGGGCTTAATTTCTATCATCTTACGCGGGCTCGGGCCGGGCTCGGGCTTGCGCTCCAGTTTGCGAGGTAAACGAGCGGTCATGTGATGTGTTTCGATTAGCGCGAGAAAGATGCGATAATGAATGCTGAGCAGGTGTAACGGAGGCTTGCCTCTGGTGATTACGTTTTGGTTGCACCAGCAACTAAAGCAAACTCTGAGGTGTGGAAAAGTTTTGACCATGCTTATAATGAGAATAATGAGAGAATAATGACGCACCATCAGTGAGCGCAGGAACACGCTGAAGACATCAACAGTGGTTTCAATCATTTTCCTCCACAAAAACATGTAGACCTAGCCTAATCTCTGTGAGTAAAGGTTTTTCAAATGATAACTAAATATTCATTGAGTCTTAAATGCATAATGTTGACAGAGTATTTACGCTAATGTTGGCATTATTCTTTTATTAAATAAAGCAAATCCGGCGGAGCCTTTATCTTAATTTCGTTATTGCCAAATACACATCTTAATTTAATTTTTTTTTTTTAAATGACTCGTTTTTATTGGTGCGTTGGTCTATTTATAGGTTAAATGAGCCTATGTCTAGAATGCTGAGATGTTACGATGTGACACAGGACTTATTTTATTTCTTTATTCCAACTTCCAAGTGGTCTAGTCTACGTTAGTTATGAGTAAATTATGTTAAAACATGAATAAATTGCTCATTGTTGGCAAAAGGCAAAAGAGCTGTGTGCGTGCGCACATTTGAATAATGTCGGGCTGTAAACGGGTTCGGGCTTTAAAAAAGCTGTCAATCAAAATGTACTTGTCGGGCTCGGGCCGAAACCTGTCGGGCTCGGGTCCTGTCGGGCCTAACTTTTAAAGCCCGATTACAGCTCTAGATTCACTAACTGAAAAGCAATTAAATTAAATTAAATGCAAAGCTTTGATATGACTTGTCTAGTGTACCTCTTGCAGGCAGCAGGGGCACCAACAGGAGACACAGCGGAAAGGTCGGATCAGTCGAATGACCTCTCGGTCGGCGTTGTCTTTGATCTTCATGTCAAAGCTGCGCAGGGCTCCACAGCAGTTGCGTGTGCAGCAGTCATTTTTTTCTTTGGCAGAATAAATCTTTTGACCGAGGCTATTCTTGATCTCATACTGGTTGTTGGTCTCAAAGCCAATGATTGCTGTACAGGGCCGAAAAGCATGCAAAGATGTTAAACCGGCAGTCTTTGAGTGTTTGTTTGCTTGTATTTAATGCTATACCAGCTTCTGTGGCTAAAAACAGTATTAAAAATCTCTTCAAGAGAGTTAACTGAATGAAAATAAACATGCTCAGTGTTAAAACCAGCACAATTTAAAACATGCTTCAGGGATAAAGGTTTTGGCAGAGAGAACATGTTAAAGGATCTTCTCCTAGTATTAAACACTTGTGCCATCCTGGAATTACCTATTCTATAGTGGGTATAAACAATCTGGTCCCATCGGTTGGAAATTGATAGAAATCTCTTTTTCCAACACTGGGGCTAATTTCATGGAGCTTATTAAAGTCTTTGAATGTCTGAATTAAAGAAGCAAAAAAGTAATGGTGAGTAAAATCATCTCAGGCTTCAAATAAAGATAACGCATAAAATGAAACAGACAAGCTTTGCTTTAATGCACTCAAGTTATATAGTAAACAACCTCAAACACATCCACAATACAGAAGATGACTCACCCTCTAGCAATTCCACTTTCTGATGAATAAGGATCTGATCAATCTGAAATGAAAGGAGTACACTAGTAACAAGATGTATAGGCACACTTTTACTTTTTACTTTTAATAAGTAAAGTAAATGACAGACAGAACTAGTGCCTTCAACTTTGGAAGTCGTAAATACAACATCACGTGTGTTCTAATCATTTTGATCAGATCAGAGATTCTCTGATCACATTTCTAGAATACAGCAAAGTTTTTACCATTTACCATCCAAACACTGCCTACGCATAATCACATCTTTTCTGTAGTGTTCAAGTGCATTCAACTTGTAAATACATACTTTCCGATTACGTGACTTTGAATGTACCAAATGACATGGCTAACCTGAGTGAGGTACTCCAGACCAGGTGGAACTCCAGCAGGCACGGAGACTGGTGCAGCTAAAGGTGCTAGAAAAGGCACACCATCATTAGTCACCATGCATTATGCAACAACACTCGTACTCATTTTGCATAGTTTTTTGTTGTATTAATGATCATTAGAATTATGAATCATTAGAATCATTAGAATCTTTCTTTCAGCTTTGGTCTGTGTGGTCACTTTGCCCACTTACCTAATGTTCACCTTTTACTTCAAATATTATTTGTAAATTAAGTCTAAATTTACCTCCATATGGCTGGTCATGGTGAGATGCTGGACTAACTGGAACAACCGGACCAGGCTGATACATCACTGGCTGATCTGGAACTGGCTGGTATCCTACTTGGAACCCTGCGGGTGGTGCCGCTTGTCCAGGTTCTCCATAACCTCCCATGGGATAGGGGGGCATGGAGTGTCCACCCATCTGGGGCATGGGATAAGGAGGCTGGTGTGGAGATGGGTAGCCTGCAATTTTAATATGCAAAGAAAGAAAATACATATAATCTTAATAAAATGCTTCTTTAGCTTTACTCTGATGAGACATATTAGGCAATGTTGTAAAATAAAAATGTATTTGAGACACTCTGTTGTTCATTTACTCCTGCCTGTATTTTGTTACTTGGCAAAAGCCAGCCTCTTTTGAGTCTTAAATCGTAGACAGATGCTCTGACATGCTGGAGAAAGTCTCGATGGTTTGGAATGCATTGTTCAATTCAAGCCTTCAATGGAAATCCCACGATCATGCCTCACCACTGGAATATGGCGTGGAGTTGGTATGCAGTAGATAATGACTGGAACAACTGACTGATTTATTCTCTTTTAATCAATAAATACAGACACACAGAATTATATGTATGCATGTTAAGGACATCTTGTAAAATAAGAGATGCCAGAATTGAGGTGGTTCATACAGGCCTCCCATGTTCTGTGGTAGGGATCTATTTTAGACCGCAGCATACATGTGAGGCATTCCAAAGGGAAAATATATAAAAATAGCCACCAATAACCAGAAGGGGTCATAAATAATTCATTGTCACAATATTGACTACATGCAGAAGTCATTTACAGCATAACACCATCATGAACAATACATGTCTTGTCATTGTATTTAAATATTTAGCATCTTCTCTATTTACTCTGCAACAACCCGGTTTGATGATAAGTTGCACAGATCTGCTGTTCTGTACATTATGGTGCCATTGAGAGAAATCTTCTACGGTCATATAAAACACCTTTAAAGTAACAGCATTAAGGATGTAGTCTATTAAATGTTTTACCTCCACAATCATACAGGCATTGATCATACATTATTATATTTCCTGCCTAGACAATGACAATTAGAGCAAAAAAAAGAAGCCTTTTTAAGGGTTGTCTATTTAAGACTGACAGGTTGCAACAATGCCTTTCATTAGCAGCAGAAAGCAGACCTTGTTGGTTAACATACTAGCAAACATTTCACTTTGTGGGAGGAAGTGGTGGTTTTAAAAAAAGAAACTAAATTTGGTGTTAATCAAATTCCACCCACAACATCTAACTACTCACACGGGAATGAGTGGACTAAGAGATTGTTGATCAAGGCATCAACAATTCATGTTACATTGCTTGCTGGTGAAGTTATGAAGCTTTAATTAATGGCAAGGAATGTTGTTTGGTGCTACAATTAATATAGTTTCAGCTACAGTGCTCATTGTATGTTTCACTGTTTGTTTCTTGTTCATTAAAAGGGAGATATAAAAATAAGTAAGTACTATCACCTAGCAGACCCCCTGAGCTCACACTAATTCTAGGTTCTCAGTTGTTGCTAATTTGATTCTCAAGACATGCCACATGAAATTGCATCTGGTTTCCATCATGTTATCTAACTGATTGTGGTCACATGTCCTTTGCTCAAAGCATTATGTTAAGTGCTAGCGGAAAAAAAAAGAAACCAAGTCATTTATCAATTAAATTTTAGTCATGACGTTTGTAGACATCCACTATTCCACTCAAATTAAAAGAGCTAACAATCATTTTCTAACAACAGTAAATGTTTAGAAGTAGCTTACTAATTCATAAGGAAATCTGCATAACATGCGACTGGAGGGTCTTGAAATGATTATGAAACGAAGGACATGGGAATCAATCTTTCTGGCAGAGATGCATGGATTTTCTAACCAAGCCAATTGCTGGATAGTAGAGTTGCATAATCCTTGACCTTCCCACACAAGAAGCTATCAACATTTATATCTTGTGATTGTGTTTTGAACACTCCCATCTTGCCATACCGGTTTTCCAGTGCTAAACATTGCTAACCATTCACCAGAACAAGGATGAGACCAGGCCCTTTGCAACAGATTTTTCTCTTCTTGCGTAATGCATAAAAAAATGACTTGCACATGAGCATGACTGGAAAACATGAATCATTAGTTTCAGTAGATAATTCATGATGTTAATCCACTCAACATAGACTAAATGGCTGTTTGGTAAATACTAGCCTGAATTCCAAAGCTTGTTAAGAACACAGTTGCTCCAAAGATGTTGGCATAAATGATCCTAATGGTGTTAAGGAATCACTTGACTCCCAGTTTAACAGCGAAATGCAATCGAGTGTGGATTGCGCTAGGAATATTTTATGGTAAGACAGTCTAAAGTGATGATTATCATCAAATATTATGTTATGTTATCTGTTCTGAAGTGAGCACAGTACATTTACTCTTACAATAGATCTATGACTTGCCCTAAAATACCTCATCACTGATTTTCCAATACCAGTTTTGTATGATAGGTAAATAGGTAAAGCTAAAGCCACAGATGTTTTATAGTGTAATAAAACTCAGCTCTTAAAGCTGTATAGCCCGTGGAAACCTATAAATGTGGAACACAGCCACTTTTGTAGACTTAACTTCCTTAGACTTCCTGCATTCCTTTCGCGACCTCTGGAGAAAATTGGAAAAAGTTTCCACCAAAACACACACACACACACACACACACACACACACACACACACACACACACACACACAACTTCATGTCAACAGGCATGAAACTGCACGAATCACACTTGAGGGAAAAAATGTAAATAGACTGCTTGGATAGTTTTCAGCACAGTGATTTGAACATGGGAGCTGTAGGCCTACTATTTGCAAAACTCACTGTTTGTTTAAAACATTACATGCTGCCATTTTAAAAACTAAAACTAAAACTCCACAAACAAGTTCTACTGCATTTAAAAGAAAATTAAAAACAAGTTGTCATTACCTGGGCCAGACATGTTGAAGACAGATCTGAGATTTTCAGAGCCGACGTCTATCAGCACCTCGATCACTATGCGAGAGAAGAAAAGGTAGGGAAGTGGTGTCTGAGCTGGAAACAAGCAGAACAGGTCCAAAAAGAACACAAGTTCAACTTCAAATGAAAAGATCAACGTTTAAATGGTCTAGTAGCATCTTAAAGGAAATTTAAAAGAACGCGCAAACACTTAAGGAAATCCTACAGGCTACGTGCCAGCCCGTTAAATTCTCGTTTAGTGGACTGTACCGTGTTTTAGACGAGAAACATACTGAAGCAATAACACGAAGACGTCATACAAAGGGCGGTGACGGTAGCCTGTATATTAGATTGTGTTTATCGTTTGGGCCAAATACAATTTCTTCACAAAGACAAGAGCAAAACATGACGAAGGATTCGCGAAGAAAACTGAAAAGGGAAAAGAAAACAGACACTGATAAGCCTACTTGGCTTTTAATAAGTATGCTTTATCCACATGCTTAATGACCAAAGGTACTGTTTTACGAAATTAATTACGATGGTCACTTTCTCCGCAGTTTATACATTAAAATATACATCTAGCATACAAAATTCTTGCAAAACGGTATTAAAATACTCTATATAGCCGAGACTTCGAAAAGGGGGGAAACCCGCCACCATGAACACTCACTCACATCTCAGCTCTCGAGAGGCAGGTTTGATACTCTTCAAACAGGCAACAGATTCTCGTCAGAGCAGTTCTCGTTGCAGTGATTATTCGGATGTATGGAATGAGAACAGTTTTCAATAGTTTCCTTCACTTTCGCTTTACACTTTCGATAAAATATAATAAAAAAGACACGAAAGCGTTAACACACAATGTCCAGACATGAAGCCTTCGCTTTCTCTATGAATCTCCTCCCCTTCATATGACGCATTTAGATTAGAAACCTGAGAGAGCCACAAGACTCCTATTAAGAAACGAGACTGGCGTTTAAAATAAAATGAGGATGTTATTGGTCATTTTGCAATATTCAGTTACCAACAAAGGAGCAGGAAGTTGGGATTTTTTGTAATTTGTTTTTAGAAGATAGATGACCTATTCCTGTCCTCCACTCTGCACATTTCGTATCTTTTCAGACGTTTGTCCTGTTCGACCGTAAGTGCCCTGCGAAGTGGACATCACTATCCCGGAATGAGTCCAGATCGCGTTTGAATGTTCCATTGTGTGCGAGACGTGAATTTAAATTGTGTTTATTTGCAGAGGTTTAATCTGTCGCACTTCGTACTTCTCTAGCAAGTTTCGTCTGCGTGTAAAGACGCTACAGGATAAAGAAATAAATGTATGCATACAGTGCATTCAGGCTTACATTTTTTTTTTTTACCTAACGTGTTCCCTGGGTGTCGAAACCACAACCTTGTGGAGCTTACGTAAAGCTCCACCACTTTAGCCACAGGAACAATATGTGATGTAAACTTCAACGGACCCTACATCAAACAGCACACCACTGTATCCTGAAGGTCGTGGGTTACTAAATGTTTACTAAATCCTTTGATTCTCGTGGCAAGAAGTAGAAAAATTTAATTTAGTTACAAAAATTTGCTTTAACGCGTCATTTATCTCCCTCGATAGGAGGCACAACTGAGACTCTGAAATATTTCATCCATTCAGACAATAGCTGTTCTTAACCATCATTTCCCCCCATTATACACAGTAATAGTGAGTATTTTTAAAATAAAGAACAGTGTATGTGTGATGTGAAGCATCTGCCAAGACTCAAGAATAGCATGTGGTCGGTTTCATGGTCAAATAAAAATAAGTAAAACACTAAGTAATAATAATATATAACAGAATAATGAAGATAATTCTAGACAATTAGGAAGATTCCAAAGATAATATTAAATGGCATGAAAAACGTTTGCATTTCACACATTTTTGTTATAACTCCACCTTGTGGCAAATTTGTAAAATTAAAAATCTCTTCTGTACACATACTAAAAGCTGCTCTTTAAGATTGAAATGACTGCAACCTTTTAACTGATTTTAGCAGGTGATATTGTTCGACTATTGATAATAAAAAGCATGCTGAATGTTTGCCCTAGGATCAAAATGTAGTTAAACTTGAGTTTGTCTATATTTTGTGAAATGTGGACTTTGCTTTGATAATTTCAGTTAGCCCAGTAGGTTGTGACTTGCACTGATAAAAATGATTTTGTGGTGCAGTAAATACTACATAAAAACAAATGTAATTTCTACATTAAATAATAAAGGCAAGAACTATATATAAAAAAAAAAACAATTCTATGTTAGCACTTAATTTAAGCTTGTAGAAATTAAAGTTGGAACTCATACTGTAAGTATATTTTACTTGGAACTGTTTGTTATGCTTACAAGGATTGTAAGGATTGCAAATGTCAAAGTTATGATCCCATATTTCCCATCATGCAATGGGGCATGAATAATTAAAAATCTTTTTGAGTTGTTTTTACACTGTTTTATGGTTGCTTTTGTTGTTCGTTTTAGTAACATACTGTTTTGTGAGACCTGGAGTTCATTTTCTATCCAAAATGACCCATTCGTACTCAAACACTATTCACTGATTGTTACTGTCATTGTGTATGGTGTACCATGCATTGAGTTGTCTGTGTTCATTTAGCTATTTATTAAATTGACTGGGCAAATTATCTTGAAAGGATAACTGCATGTCTACATGCTTACTTGCATGTTTGCAAATGAACTACAGTGTTACATTAAACTTTAAGATCTTATTTTAATTCACTGCTTAAATTTTACTCAAAATATAAAAACGTGTAGACTTTGCAAAAGAAAGAAAAATTAAGTAAATCATGGTGGTGTTTTTTTCCAGTAAAGTAAGTTAATGATATTTAACAGCACACATTTTTACAGTGATAAGCATTACATAATGTAACATTTACAAACAAAGAGTCAACAAAATTGACTGGGAATTCCCAAGTAAACTTAACTTAAAAATGTCTAATTAAACCTACTAATAAATTAAGTTTAGGCCTTTACTTGGCAAATGTTAGTTAATTTACTAGCCTTTTCTGAGTGAAATATACTTTCTAAGCTTTTTTCAAGTAAATCCTACTCCATTTTTTTTTACTGTTTCATTGTCTTGTACCTGTAAAATGTTTTGATGAATCAAAATGTTTGGATGAGCATCAGAACATTTGATTTGAAAAACCTGCTTAAGGAAAACAGAATCAAAGGGAATTTTTTTATTTTATTTTGCCTTTACAAGTATTCAGTAATATATAGTTATAATTCTAAAAAATACAAATTAAATGCAGTGAAGGTACAGCTCCTTCAAGACGAAATGAACAACACACTATTCAACCCCTAAAGAAATGACAAAATATTCACCACAAAATGTTAAACACATTTAAACATTATGTGTCCAGGCCTTGCACAAACTGTGTGTAGAACTCAAAAGCTTCAGTATCCAATTAAGAGACTGCATTTTCCACAGAGAAATATAGTCCTGTATAGTCTGTGGTTTAGATGTAATGCTAGGTATATTATTCTGCATTTTGAATTGCTACTTGACTATAATATGGTAACTAGTTAGCTGCATGTTATACTGACTCAGTAGTTACTGAAAGAAAAGAAACAGCAGACAATTTCAACTTGCTCATAAGACAAAACTGAGTGCAGTCTGTAAATCAGACAAATACATTTTAAATCAAATGAATTGCAAATGTAGAGATCAGTATTGTAGAAACACTGATCCATAGATTTCAAGACATGGGATGAAAACGAGTAGGGCATTCTGCATATTACTTGAGATCTTATTGAATCACCGTATGAAGTTCAGAAAATGAACCACCCATTTTATTACCCGAAACATTCTGAAAAAAATATTACTGTATCTACAAGAATTTTTCTAATGAAAATACACAATACATTACACATGAAATCAAAAACATTACTGATTCTGCAATTTATTTGAACACAAAGGCTTATATTTGTGCTGCCGATGCACTCTTTAGAATTTCATTGTTCTAAATTTGGAACTCATGAAGATTCTGGGTACTTATAGGGCAGAAATGAGAAGGCGGGGTTGTCAGAAATGATCACACACACACACACATTTCACACTAATTATGAGTAATCAGCAGCAATGATTTGTTCTCAGTCTCTGTTGACAGAGATCTGGGTGGATGGCATCGTCCTTGTTTAGTAAAGGTAGTTTATTTTCACCATGGGTTGTCTGTCAACAGCTAGTCTATGTCTGGTGCCTCTGTTGCCAGAAATAGCAATAATTAGGATAGGGAGGGAAAAGAGGAAAAGAGAAAACGTGTCAGACTGCTGGTAGGCCATCCGCAGAGGCCACTCCTGCTTTTTTCAACTTGTGTGTGTTTCCTCTGATAATACTACGACCATCCCTAATGAGAAAGAGAGAGAGAGAGAGACCGTTTTGGTGTACGTGGAGGAGAATCCAATGTTTTGAAACCGTGAAATTGGGTGAGACGAGATGGTCTGATACCTGAACAGGCCACACACAGAGTCTCCAAAGGACAGAACATTCAGAGTGTATACAAATATCAACTAGTTACAATGCACAGGCTTGCATCAAATGTCTCACAAAATTACAAATAAAATCACAGAGATACACAATATTCCATCAATTAGCCATTATTAGACATTTTATTAATTTATCCATATAGGTTGATATTAGAGGTTAAATTTTTCTGTCATTTAACACTTAAAGATATTCTTAAAAACATGTGAATGTAATATTTGGCATATTTCAATATAAAAAAAATACCAATTTATAATACTGTATATTATAATTTTGTGATGCCTAAATTCACTTGTAGCACATTTTTTATTTCTTCAGACAATATGGTGTGCAATTTTGATATCAGTCATTTATTCATCATCGTTTAAATATAGATAAACATATGAGAATATTCCATGTCATTATGAATACTGATTTTTGATTCTCTTGTTAGATTGTGTGTGGCTGCTCAATGTAGATATTGTCAACCTGTTAACCTGAGTTTGAACTAGAACATTCTAACAACAACCAAAAGGATGCTTTAATTATGTTCTAATCTTTTTGGAGGGTGGGCGAAGTCCTGCTAGACACACACACACACACTCCCTTTATCCATAATCTCTTGGTCATCCTATATAAACCCACCCCAGCTTCAGGTCTACAAATACCCAAAACGCACATGCCCTTGACAAAGAGGACATCAAGGCAACATCAACACACAAGTAGAAGCTGAGCAGGACTGTCAAACAACTCCTGAAGAAACTTCCAAAGGACAGACGAATTTGTCAAGAAGGTAAATATTAAAAACACAATATACTTTAATTCTGAATGTTGTCATATAAAAGTGCTGAGTTTGCTACAGTTTTTACAATTTCTAATCAGCTTATTGTGTTTGCTGTTAGCAGTTCATCTTAATGCATGCAAACATTTGAAATAGAAAAAGTAGTCAACATTTTTCTAAACATCATGTTGTGTGGTGTTGTACCCTCAGATGACGTGCTCCAGGTGTTTGCTACTTATTCTGGTTGTCTACTTCTTGATGGACGAGCTTTGTGCTTTCCTGATACCAGACAGACTGCGAGTGAAAAGAGTAAATATCACATTAATTACATGCCGAGTTAATTCTCTTCTTGAGAATATACAGCTTTTGATATAGCATTGCAATAAAAACACTTTAATGTCACGTATATTAAAATGCATCTGATTCCCTGCAGAGCAATCACAGGTCAGATCAGGAGATGTCACCACATATCTATGAGCTCTCTGATCTGGCTGACTTGTTCCCAAGAAATGAAGGGGAAATGACTCGGGACTGGGAACCCAATCCCGCCAAGACTCCCGATTTCTTTTCCCCTATGGAACACATCAATGTGCAACCAGCAAACAGCAACCGCCGCAAAAACAAGGAGAAGAGGCGAGTAGAAATATTGACTTATTTTATTAAAAATATTTATGAAAACACAAGTTTAATAAAAATGTATAGAGCATATGTATTTTAATTAGTATATTTAACCTCATAGTATTAAACTCCTTTAAATGTCTATTTTACAATAAGTAAAGTGCTTTTCAATTTTTTTTTTTTTTTTTGTGGTTATGGAACTGTTAGTTTTCTGTGCAAGCTATCTCATAATTTAAGCCCAAATTCTCACACGATTCCTACATTTGTTACCCTGAATAGGAGGAGGATCACTGTTCCTCTGGACCCCATTGGCAGCTCCTACTTGTCTTCCAGGACCAGAAAGGTATTTTCAAACAGAGAAAACCAAAGTGGTTTGACTACATAGATTTAAACTAAACAGATTGCATATCCTATCACTGTAAAATATATATATTTTTCCCCCCTTAGGAGGAACCTGAAGACTTTAAGGAGTACGATGCAAAGTGATCAAACTTTCAGATGACGTATACCGTTAAAAAGGACACCTTATGTTGTTTAGTACTGGTCCTTTTATAAAAAAAAAAAAATCTATTTTATTGATCTTTTGGTTTCTATTAAGTCATTGCATCTCAGGTTTATAAACTGTGACTTATTTATTTGTATTTATGTTTTTCCAATATTAGCTTACCAGCTCCCTCTAGTGGGGTGCAAACTGACAGACACTGTATTGGTGTTGCTGCAAAATAAAATGTACATGGATAAACCATTCAGTCTTGTCTAATGTTCTTTCAGCTCGTTTTAAATCACAAAACACATGACGCATCTCAACACAAAAGTTAGATTATGAAAATAAGACATTCTAACCCCGATAAGGAAAAGTTTTATTTCTCCAGGTAGTTAAAGAAAACAATATCAGATCCAAAAAAATAATAATTATAAAATAAACAATATGCTTTGCTTTTCTCTTCACTTTCAGATACGTACACTTCTCAAAATCTGTGAAACATGAAGCGAGAGAAGTCTGGCTTTTGGGGATTTCCTATCCCCCTTGCTTCACAAATAAACCACAAAGGGAAAAAAAAATATCCAAAACAATAGTCTCCAAACTATTTCAAAAGAAAGAGCTTGTAGCATAAATGAGTAATCTTCACCTGTTCTCAGAGTTTAAAACCCCCAAACACTTCTTGAAATCAATAATTACAACCATTTCATTCCAGGAAAGCTCCAGCAAAGCTCCTAAAACTAGCATTTACATCTTATTAAACTGAAATCTTCCACAAAAAATGGAACAGATTGAGAAGAAATCTAACAAAAAACACTATGTTGTGCAAGTTAAAGACTAAACAGTATTGATAGCTTCTTCGACAAAGTACATGAGTTAATATACTGTATATTACCAGTAGAATTAGATGACATTAATATGTTTGATAACAATAATTGCAAATAAATGGAATCCCTGCTTAAATGACTCCTATAGCTCTTTATATTTGAACATCTAATACATGTTAGCTGACTGGTCAAGTCTATTTGGGTGCGATTTCTTACATAAATATCCAATTAAGAGGTTGGAATCAAATGGTCTTATGATCACCTACAGGAAATGATTATGAATTATCTATTAGTCTTCAAACAATGGTAACTATCCCAGTGAAGAAAGATCAACTGGACAGTTCACCAAAAAATAATGCATTCTCTAGAAACAGCAGTGTCAGCAATCTCTCATAGCAGCTCTTTGGCAAAATCATGACAACGTTTTTCCATATTTTGTAGGTCTTTTTTTACACTTTAAAATAGACTTTTACGGTACCAAAGTAACTAATATAGTATACACCTGTGAAAATGTAGTGTGGCTTCTCCAACTTCTCCTAAGGAAAATTGTGCCACTTACTAAATACGTAAGCTGCTTACTTTAAACAAATGACAATTCTGCATGTCAAAGAATAGTGTACGTATCTGTGGAATAGTTACAAATGAGCCAAGATCAATTACCAACTCAGGAGGTAAGAGATCAATTCAAACATTATTTCTGAGTGAACTCTGCAAATGTGACTACTGACTGTTAACCATGTAAGGAGTAACTGGTGGCCAAGACTAGAACCGCAAAGAAAGAATGGATTTTTGAAAGTGAAAACTGTTTTGGATACAAAAACTGGAGAACTGGGAACATTCAGAGCTTTGAGGGCATGAACACCCCTCATCTAAGTGTCTTTCTTATGACTTGACCGTCGAGAGTCTCTGCATTTGTGGCAGTTAAATATGTCGGGCACGTTAGACTTCTTAATTTTGGCGCATGAGAGGTGCACCCACACACTGCACTGACTACATTCAATCATGGGCCGTCCTGCAAAGGGTTTACCGCAGTAACAGGTGATCAAGTCCCATGAATCATCCCCTGTAAGTAAAAGACGCATAAAATTATTTTAAAAATTAGTATTTAAATTGTAAAGTCATTAATGACATTATATATATAAAAACTAAACTAAATGTTTTTAAAAATGTAAAAAAAAATATATGTACACGCACAAAATGATTTATGAAGGATCATGTGCTACTGAAATTATACACAGATTATATATTTCACCACACTGACATAAAATCCAGCATCAAAATATTAAAATCCTTCAATGATTATTTGTGGGCATCTCCAAACCATCTAAATCTTCTTCAGTCCCTAATAAACCCACCTGACTCTACCATTATGTCTTCATCCGCTATCCAAGTCTCGCCTTCACTGGAACTCATATCCGCTTCTCTGGTGGCTTCCTCCTTTTCTTCTTTGACCTGGGCCTGTAGTCTGCGCTCAGCCGCTGCTCCGTGGTCCAAATGCTCCTCTCCATGCCCGAGACCGTTCTCAGAGTCTGTCTCGCTGTGGGCAGAGCTCTTAAGCTTCTTAAGGGCTTTGGACTGTTTGGGATTTTTACTACGCTTGATCCTTGCACGCTTCTCGCCACCTCTGCTGCTGCTGTCGCCAGCGCCTGAACCTAGAGAAAGACGCTTCAGCTTCTTGTCCTTTTTGCGCTCAGCTTTGCTGGCCGCCTGGCCCTCATAGAAAGGGTCTTTTAAACACATTTTACCCATTAGGGTGCTGTCAGATGACAGCCGCCTCATGCTCTTGTTGCTCTTATTGGCACGAGCCTTGCGAACAAAGGTATGGATAGTGTGCATGTCCGATGTGTCGTGTCCCCAGTTGGGAGCCATGTTAGAACTCGCTCCACTTAAAACACTTCCTTCACCTGAAGCACCAGAGCTGTTCGGAGAACTGGAGGATCCTGGTGACCATGGCCTTTCCTGTGGACAGAGACAGACATCTAAATGCATCGCATGATATTTGGTCGTGCCATTACTGATATCTACAAATATAGGCTGGGAAAAGGACAAATAAAAAATAACCTATGCAGGTGCTAAAGATGATATTCAATGGAAACCATACATTGATCATTGGGAGCCCGATCCTGGACCTGCAGAGTTTAGCTCCAACTTGTCGCAAAATACCTGCCTGAAAGATTCTTGTAATCCTGAAGACCTTAGGTGTTTCTCAATGTCAAGGATACTTCCTTGGCAGGACTGATCCTTCCAAATCACTTCCTTTAGAGGCTAGGCGAGACTCCTCTTTAGCATTCGGGAGAACACGTAAATGGAACAGGCTAGCAAGTTCACACGTAATTGCGTCATTACGTCAGTGAAAAGGTCTGTTTGAATGGTATCGTTAAATTACTTTGGACAACTTAACTAGTTATTTATAAAAAAATGCTGATGACGTAACAAAGTTAACATTTGTTAAATGACAGGTCCAGTTCAGTTAACCATTTGTATAATTTACAATATCAATATGGTAGTAATTTTTACTGGCATTTAAATGTTATACTTTACTTATATTTACTACAGTTATAACAAGTGTTTGGTAACGTAAATAAAAACCGTTAACACTCCGACTCAGCTAACGTTTGACATTTTTGAATTTTAGAACAAGATAGCAAAGCTGCGCGAGTGCGGGCATAGGATTGTGGGTGATTTGAGAGCACGAAGGATACACATATGCATCCTTTCCTGTGTATGGGATATTTTTCGAACGAAGGACTCAGTCCTTGGTTGAAATTCCGAGGATCCTCGACATTGGAACAGTCCTTCGACGGATGTCGATGACGTAGCATCCTCGAAATACTGGCTTCCGAGGATCCTTCCTTGACATTGAGAAACACCTCTTGATTACATTGGTTCAGGTGTGTTTAATTGTGGTTGGAGCTCAATTCTGCAGGATGGTGGCCTTCAAGGAGCAGGGCTTGCCGGACCTGGGGTAAACTATGTAAACCGGTGGTTCTTAATGCTGATCCTGGAATTCCCCAAACACTGCACGGTTTCAGATGTCTAATTAATTGAATACACCTTTTTTAAATCATTGGCACCAATAGCTGCTTCTTGAAATCTTAAGAGTATTCACAAATTAGATTGTGTTTTTTGTTTTTGCACAGAACAGTCAGTTTTCTATCTATCTAGTGTTGACGTTAAATATACTTTGCAGACTTGTGATTTTATTTATATCATTCTCCCATCTTGTACAGATTTTTTTTATATAGAAAACAATGTGTATAATATGAGGCACAGCTTATTTAATTTATTTTAAATATTGTGAAACATGTTAAAGATTAAGTCAGTATTGTTCATTTTGTAATACATTTCAGCACCAATTATTTATTAACTTGGTTATCACTATCTGCAAAATCTAGTTTCGCTTGAATTCTACTCATTCTGTAGTCTAGTACAGGCTTGGAATGGGTGTCAAATAGGTGCAGCAATGGGAGGTCTCTGGGAACAGGAATCTAAAAAGGGCTTTAATGCATTATACCGCACCTGTATGTGAAACTATGATCCATTCTTACCTCTTTTGGAGAAGGGATGTAACCAGCATATGCTAGAACAAAGCTGCAAAACTTGTTGAAGTCCTCCACTGTCCGCTTTCTTCTCTCTGATGGCTGGACATGAACATTTATTAGCGTTTAGACAAGCACTGCCATCTGTAGGATGAAAATGTAATTTCCTTGTTTGACTTACCAGAGTCTCTGCTTTGCATTTCAGTAATGAATCTATGTAGAAAAAGGAAGGGGAGAGAATAACATTCATTAATGGCTAAATAACTCGTTAAAAGAAAAAAAACGTTGCATCTGGAATCAAGCCACGCAGGTTTCATTCTTACAAACCGGGTGAAAGTGCGTCTTCGGCGGCAAGCTAACGTTGCTAACTCCCTGCTGATTGAGGCGTAAAACTAAGTGAGCAGGGCACCATTTTACATTCAAATGTCCACACGGTTTAAGGGACTTTAATTGTGGAGAAAACTAAATGAATTAAGCGACAAACACCTTAAGCTAAAGCAGTCATAAAGGCGAGAGGACGCAGCAGCTCGTGGCTTAAACCTTAATCTCGACGTCGAAGCACTCGAAAACAACTTTTCTGGTTTGGGAACTTACAAAAGCATCTATGGTTGATCATGATGTAGTTACAACGACCAAATCGGTAACGTTAAGTGTTAAGAGACCCCATTGGCATTACTTACCCCGGCGTAACAAAGAGTTACGGTCAGGCAGCGAAATGCTACGTTACCCAGCTAAACAGTGACCCGATTTAAAAGGCAACATTTCTGCCTTAAATTGCATTGAAATATCAGAGAAACAGCCGATCTGTGCAGCAGTTTAAAAAGATTCAACTGGCACCAGGTTAAAAGTGATCATCAACAACAGCAGCGTAGTTGAAACGGAGCTTGTTTACTTTGCCAAGACAAAATGCGCAACGCTGCGTAACTGCGGTTTTGTAAACGTGTCCATAAAATAACTTTAACAGAAAGCAGTGGTTGGAAATCAGGAATGTTTACATTATTGGTGAGTTACAGCGTTAACAAATGGCTACAATCAACAGGAGTAATTTCACAAGATAGCAACTGGGCTAATCCCTGTTGGCGCAGTAAAATGTCCTCTTTTTTGTGACCATAATCAAACATTAAAAAGTGTCTGACAATGAATCAAGTTTAACGTTATTAGTAACACCGGTCTGCTAAACTAACGAGTATGTAAAGTCACTGCAGTATTAAAGCTGCTAACAGGCTAAGTTAGCTGGCTCCGCTAAAACTGAACGATGAGGATGATGGGTGTTGCCTATCACAACATGGTTAAAGTTAGAATATTCGAAATTCAGATTCTTGGGTTTTCATTACCTTGGTGTTCGGACATTATTTCAAGCATTGTCGCCTAATAAGCTCGATCCTCTTGAGTTGGGTGACACCGTGCAGCGTCGATCTTCGCCCGGCTCGGGCACAGCGAGCCCCGGCTGACTAGCTGTAGTCTAGTTAGCAAAGCATCAGAATGATGCAAACGACGATTTTACTGGTCCAAATAAATATCGCTGGATCTTAAATCCCGGGAAAGATTAATTAACTTAATTTTATCCAGCAAACAGCACTCCAATTACCTAACAGACCACCAAGTAAAAAAGAACCAATGATAAAACCAGGGATCCAGCATCTTATGTTAGTAACGTTAATATAAATGTACGTTCGAGTTATTATCAAAATTATCAAAGTTCTCCTCCAAAAAAAAAAAAAAAAAAAACCCCGTCTGCGTGTCGCCTCCGGTGTCGACGATGTCAACTGACTCCAAATACCCCTTGCGGTCAAATTGTTGTTGCGATGTAAAAATTTTCTCTCCAAGCGTTTATGGGACATGTAGTTCAATCAATTAGATTTGCTGACGGAAGGCACTGAATCCAATGACAAATAAACAACAATTCCCATGATTCATTGCGGTTGTCGCTATATTCATGGGAAACTGAGTTTATCTGTTCCAATTCAATGGCTTGTGTTTGCTCTAAGCGTAGTATGCAGGTGTAAATAAATAATGGGACATTTATTAACTTTAAAATTTAAAATTAATCTTTCTATGCAGATCGTTGGACATTTCAATAAGTAAGACCCGTTAGTTAAACAGGCTGGTTTCCTGTTGTCATTTCGGTTTCCAGTGACGTATTACCATTAATCTTAAACCAGTGGAATGGCCAAAGCATCTGTACGACATGAAATAAACATTTGTTTTCGAAAGGGGGCGCTTGGCGAAAATTTGATAACATAAAATAATTAAAATCTAAGCAAATCACCCGTGTAGTACAGGTTGGGTGTCCTCGGGCCAGAAATTGGAATTAGAATTAGCTTAGAATCCACCAAGTGAGAGCAAACACACAAGGAATTTGTTGTGGGGCTTTTATAGGAGCTCTTGGTACATACATAGGCCTACACATATGACAGAAAGAATAATTGAATAAGACTAAAGAAAAAAACTAAAGAAAAAATAAATAAATAATAACAATGTGGTAAAATCTGAAACAGAAGATTTCTGTACAGATTTGTGCATTGTTTACTGTATAGCTGTATAAACAAAAATATGCATATGTATTTATTTACATCATACCTGAAAGTAAGCTGGAACTCTGTGTTAGCTGTTCAAGATGGAGATGGCATGGGGGGAAAACTGTTGTTATGCCTAAATGTTCTGGTGCACAGAGATCTGTAGCGTCTGCCTGAGGGGAGGAGTGCAGACAGATTGTGTCCGGGGTGAGAGGGGTCTGTGATGATGTTGTCTGCCCGTTTCTTCACTCTGGAGTTGTACAGGTCCTGATAGGGTGGGCAGGTGAAACCAAGCTGTTTAAAGTTTGACAGTGACAAAAAGGCTGTAAAAGGTCTCAAAAATCTTAAATTGAATTAAAAATTCTCACATGCTATAATTTGTTGACGGACAAACCATGACAATTCTATTAATCAGAAAGATATTTTCTTAATTTATTGAAAAGCCTATACAAGTCTTAGTTAACTTAATAATTATTGAACTGTATTTTAGTAAGGCTAAAAAAGTCTAACATAGTATTAATCAAATATATTGAATACAGTTGTCAGCTAGATTTGCAGAGATTCCGAACCTTTGAGCCATCAAGCGCCCCCTTTAGGACATAAAAATGATAACAGCAAAAACAGCCTAAGCCGCTCTATTGACTTCAGTTCACTGACCAAACCCCTTAACGAAATCAGCAGCCGCTTCCACGGTTTCTACACTGAATACATCATACAGTACTGTACAGCCTTGACAAGACTCTTGATCACACAAGGAATTCAATCGAAGAGACGTAGGAATTGTTGGAGAAGATAGGCTATGTCAGAGAAGGACCCTAAAACATCTCAGGACCTGACTGTTGTGGTATTTGATATATGTATACATTTTTTTTACACCGAGGTACAGTACTGGGTCGTGCACTTACTGTCGCCTAGTATCCATTCACGTTCATTTCACTAGCCAAAGTGAATCAGTGTTTAATGAGGAGTGCTCCTCATTCATTAATAGCTCTGTCGCGAACTTGTTTTGACAGATCACTCTTATGAGTTCCATGTATTTTCATGTTTTCTGTTTTGATCAAATCTATAGTTAAATTAAATTAGAACGTAGATGGAATTTATTTTCAGAAGGCTTATACATCGAACATTCCTTTATTTCATTGTTAGGTGTGCTGTCTTGTGTGATTTATATCATGTTGAGACGAAGTTCCCTTGTTACTATGGTTTCAGTTCCACGCGTGGGCGGAGAGCATGCCCTTAAACTGCTGTTTTCACTCCTGTGTGGGAGGCCCACGCAAAACCCACACGATTCTAGATGGATTTCATTAATGCTAGTTGGACGCAGTGTTCATTCACTATTTTTGTGAGTTTTAAGCTGAATGCTTGTATAATATCTATTTCTTCTGTTCAGGTACAGAGTTTGCTACAGCAGATGCAGGACAAGTTCCAGACCATGTCAGAGCAGATTATTGGGCGAAATATCCTTCCGCATATGCATGTTTATATCAGTGTAAATAATTGTAATTAACTGAGGAACTGATTATAGCTTAATTAAGTTGAATGCACTGATGTTTTTATGTACACAATCAAAACCTTCATTATTCCTAGATTGACTGTGAGAAGATTTTTCTTAATTCTAATACTTGATGAGATGAGTATGCGAATTGATGACTTGGAGAAGAACATCTCTGATCTCATGACTCAGGCGGGTGTGGAGGATTTAGAGGAGGACATAAAAGTCAGAGAGACCTCTGGAACAGGTTGAAGGCAATGGACCAACACAATCCTAGTAGGTGAAGGTGGTGCTTTTGTCACTTTGAAGATGCCATTCATTCAAAGTTGTTACATTTAGAGAACACTTACATCTCACAAACTTCAGAGGACATGGATTTGAATTACATTTGGATTCATTTGCTTGAGACGCAGTATTTATGGAAAGTCAGATTCAACTTGCAGATTTAAATTGCTTTGTGGTCTTCATGCCGTGTCTTTCAGTTTTGTTTAATGTTTAGTATCTTTTCTCTTTCAGACTGCCAAGGAACATAATGAAGACCTTCTGCTGCAGTATCAGAATTTTTTAATGAAATGTTAATTGATACTTTTTTAAGTAATTAATTAAAAATGGTGCTCGTCTTACATAATACATTACATACTGTAAGGTTTAAGACTATATTACTGGACAGAAGAAAAACATATTAAAACTTGTTTTTGTATTTATTCATTGTAATCACGGGGAAATCATGTGAATCCTGCATGTTTTGCTGATTATTAAAAACTCCATAAAATGGCTTCACAGTCGCTGTTTTCTTTCCTGTGTTAACATATTTCTATTTAAACTCCATATATATATACATATATATATATATATATATATATATATATATATATATATATATATATATATATATATGTATATATATATATATATATATATATAGACACACACACACACACACATTCATATATTCAAGATTTGCATTTTATATATTTAATCAGAATACATACATACAGTATTATTTTTTATATTATATTATATATAATACATATAGTATTAATACAGGCTACATTTTAAAAAGGCCTGCAATGAAAGGTTATGCAGCTAGATGGTGTAGTTATGACATCTACCAGCAGGGTTTAACTGGTTTATGCATAACATTGTCCTATTGGATATACCACAAGAATGTGCACAGTTCCAAAGCCTTCACTAGTGACTATGATGTCAAAGGCAGCATTTTATGGAAAGCCAAATGGGTCAGAATACGCATGCTTTTCAACACTGTATTCATTTTAAAACGCCGCCAGGCGTTAAATAAGCGCCGGTACGTGATAAGTTAATGCCAGACGCCACCACGCGTTAAAATAACGCCACACGCCGACAGACGTTAAGTTAAAGGTGCTGTAGGGAACTTTTGTAAAAAAATATTTTTTTACATATTTATTAAACCTGTCATTATGTCTTGACAGTAGAATATGAGACAGATAATCTGTGAAAAAAATCAAGCTGCTCTGGCTCCTCCCAGTGGTCCTATTGCCATTTGCAGAAAGTCATGCGCTCCCAGTAAAAAACAACCAATCAGAGCTGCGGTCCGTAACTTTGTTTGTGTTCAAAATGTAGAAAAATGTATATAATAAGCAAGTACACCATGAATCCATTTTCCAAACCGTGTTTTTAGCTTGTCCTGAATCACTAAGGTGCACCTATAATAAGTGTTTATATTCAGACTATTTTAGATTGCTTCGGGGGTACCGCGGCGGAGTAACCCAGTACCTTTGTGATTCTTCATAGACATAAACAGAGAGAAGTAGATCCGGCTACGATGTTCTTCCGCAAGACGCTAGCAGTTCTGTTTATTAACCACTAGAGCGTCAAAAGTTCCCTACTGCAGCTTTAACGCAACACGCGACTTAAGATGCAGATTTATTTACTCATCTACATGGACACACCTCTCATGGCTACAAGGACTCTACGGCAAGTCAGAGCATCCAGTTTGCAAGAGCGTGAAGATAGCAAGGATAGCCCTTACAATTATACATATAGCTTTTGACTCATAAAGTTATCACCCCAGGCACGAATGAGTGCAAATTTGGAAATTATATTATTCAACAGTTAAATTAATAAGACAGTAATATTATTGTTTTATTATTATGATTTAAGTAGGATTATTTCAATTTAATAAATAGTTGGCGATAGTTTCACAAAAATAGAAATTCTGTTTATTTACATTAACTCAACCCAATGATTCAGATTCAGCTTTCTGGCGTTAACTTATCGCGTAATGACGCTTATTTAAAGCCTGGTGGCATTATTAAATCGGCGTTTTAAAACGTGTATGACCCATTTGGCTTTCCATAGCATTTAAGCCAAACTGCCTGTTGACATGTTGCATTAGAGTAAGGGACATTTTAAAGCCTTCTAATGCCTTACTATTTTAACTGGTGACACCTGATTATCAGATTAAGTTTGAAAATGTAAAACCTTTAGGTATGGTTTTACAGACAGGGATTACACTAAACCAGGATTAGGCCATAGTTAAATTAGGACATTTAAGTCATTTTTATACACATGCCTTGTGTGTATGAAAAAATCTTGAGACAAAACAAGGAAATTGATTTTAAGATCAATCAGTGGTTCTTTCAGTTGAAACAGCTCAGATTTACATTTTAGTCTGGGACTAGGTTTAAAACATTGTCTGTTAAACCAGGGTTGGACCAACAAATACTTTTTTTTTTTTAATTAATTTCCTGATGTCATGTGTTTAGCTTTATCTGCACCACACGTTGCATCTGCATTGATTTGATCTCTTGGGTCTGTTTTGCTTTACAAGCTGTTCTGCATCCTATACTAGAAGGCAAACTTTAATTTGACAAAACTTTAATTTTCAAGAAAGTTTGAAAAAGTTTGAAAAGCTTAAGAAGTTTCAAACGTATTAAGTTTGATGGTTTTCAGTTTGAAATAGTTTGAAGTTTAAAGTAGTTATACAAGCTTAAAGTTTGAATGTTTTGAAGGCAATACAGTCTGTCAGAGATAGATAGATAGATAGACAGACAGACAGACAGACAGAAGACAGAAGACAGAAGACAGAAGACAGAAGACAGACAGACAGAGATAGATAGATAGATAGATAGATAGATAGATAGATAGATAGATAGATAGATAGATAGATAGATAGATATCTACCTGTCCAGCACTTCCTCTTGTCATCTTTAGAGGAACTAACTGGAGTGTTGATATCTTGAGGTTGGAGGACGTCCTGCTCTAGTTGTTCCTTAGCAGTGATGAGGAATTCAGAGCATGCAGCTTCTTGATGATCATGGATCTCTACAACATGGATGTGCTGTAGAGATGTCTGATCTAAAGAGTGGAATACCAATACCATGACTAAAATATTGCATACTCAAATTATAGTAGCACTATTGAAAAATAAATCTCTAAATAGATTTGTACTGAGGGGTTTGGTATTAACCTAATAAATCTATCCACTAGGAAAGCAAGAATTGACTTATGGCAATAAATCTACCCTTGTCCAGCTCTTCCACTTTGTTCTCTTCTGTCAAACTAACTGGAGCGCTGACTTCCTGTGGTTGGTAATGACATCTATATATAATTTTTTTTAATTTCATTTGAATAGTTTAAATACAATATTTTTACGTTTTGAAAATATTTAATTAAATATAATTTGTTGATTATTTAATTTAAAGTCATATGTGATTTTTCCATCATTAATTCTCCCCTGCAATCTCGCCTTATTCTGGCACACATTCTCAGTCTCAGCCAGGTTGCATTTCCCAGTTTTTCTGTGAAAAAAGGCGGCGACATCTCCAAATCATTCTCTTCTTTTTCTCTTGCTTCCCTGCCTCATTTCTCCTTATCTCATCAGCAACACCATACGGATCATCAAGAGGATGAGGATGGTTTTAACGATGGGTGTATTTTTGAGCAGCACACAAGGGTTGGGGTTCGTGAGCATGCTCTACTTTAAACACTTTTTTTGGTTGTGAAAATATTCTTGTGATAACAGTTTTTTACAGACTACTCCAAAACTTCAACCAGCATAGTGAGCTACAGGGTTTAAAGCCTTTAAATACTAGACGACACATAATTGTATCGTGATGTCACAGGAGGCACATAGTGATGTGCACAGCTGGAATGATAGTAATGCGTGATCTATCTATCTATCTATCTATCTATCTATCTATCTACACACACACATATATATATATATATATATATATATATATATATATATATATATAAGGTGTATTCAAGTACTGTACTGATTTATTATACAGATGAAATATTTCCTGAAAATAAAGCATCAGAAATGTAAAGAACAGTTAAATGTTTTGCTTTGTGTCTACTGGTCACAGCCTGTGTGAAAGTGCTCAGAGACATTAAATCAATTTCTTGTTATTACGGCAGTGGTTTCTTTGGGGAAAAACAAAACAAAAAAAAACAACAAAAAGGTACAACTTTCTGTGTTTCTATTTTTCCATTATCATTTTTATTATACCTATATCATTTCATCATGTTTGGCTCTTATTACATAGACGTGGCAGTGGTGCTTTTAGAAATCTAAAGCAGGAATTTCAGCAGACATACCTGAGATCAATAGTAAATATGGTTTGTGGGCATCTGATAAGAGACTTAATTGACTAAGGATCCCAGGAGAACTGAGACAGAGCTCAGTTGGCCCCCGTATAGAAACACTTTGGAATCATCATTAACTGATTCATGTGAAAATTACCAATAAATAGAAAAACTCACTGAGTATTCAAATATCAAAGATATAGCTGGCATCTCATTATTTTTAAACTATGATAGAACTGACCATTATATGCATTTGCTTTAGCTTCAAACTGTCCAGCAAATTATAACACTGTACCAAAGTAACCATTTAAATCCTTAATGCCTTTGTTCAAGGTTATAAAGTCAAGCTGTGTCAGAAGTCACAGTCTCTACAGATCCAAATGATGCATTGTGTGGAATTTTAACTGCCAATAAAAGATTCACTACGCACTAAGTATTTCCATTATTGGGTTATAGAGTCTGCTGCTTCAAGCTGCATGCTGCAAAAGTGAGCAATCATCTACAATGTTACATTTGATGCTAATAAAAAAATTCCCCTGAAGCTCTCTACTGTTTTTAACAAATCATCATAAATGTGTCATTGTTATTAGCATTTTTATAAATACATTTTAAACTCAAATTTACACCAAGTCCTGAAATGGCTTAGATAAATCACACAAAAACAATATTAACAGTTTTAATGTTTACATTATTCTTCATTCAAACAACATTGCAGACCGTAGGAATGAAAATGTTTGGTCTGATGTTTGATATATGCGTGAAAACAGTAATTATTTTCCCAGTTAAGTGGTGCAGAAATTACATATTTCACTATTAGTCAAATGAGATGGCTGAGATTACATGAAAAAAATCAGGCAGATCTTTCATTCATTCATTCATTCATACATAGCCTACATAAATATGTAAATAAATCAATAAATACTGTCCACTTGGTGGAGCTATTTTGTTTTTGTTTTGTTTTGAACATTTAGATCAGGGGGTTTCAAACCTGTCCTACACATTTTGTATGTGTCTGTCGTCTAACACACCTGATTCATCAGATCATTAATGCAAGACCTGAGTTTGGTGTCTCTTAAAAAGGATACATGTTTTAAAACCCCTGGTTTAGATTACAATACTATTCATAATCATGCAATAATCATACAGCCATTTCAATTTTAATTTTAATCCATATGTATATTCTCAGTGTCATTATTGTTAGGACTGACCAATTAATTGTGAATAAATTTTCACATCAAAGCCAAAATTGCAAGACTTTGTCAGATTTTTTGGGAAATGCATTTTTTTTTTAAATTTCTCTCTGAAAGAAAATGAGAGCGTTAAATCTATATGATGTCTTGTGTCTTGCTGACATCTGAGACAAAATATATTAATTTTCAAGCTGTTAATATGTTTATATGCATCTCTGTGGTAGTACATTTGTGTTTGTGCAACAACAGAGGTAATATTTGTTTTTTGCAAGAGTTGGAAATTAGATTATCTTCTTTGTCTCCAAGCTCAAAGTCCCAACACACTGGAAAGATGTAATTTTATATCTCAGCTGGGGTATTCTTTCCCTCTGGACTGTAATATGAAGTGGAACATTTTCTCAAATTTTCTTTCTAAGACATTTATCACAACAACTTACAAGACAAAAGTTTTTTTACATAACATTTAAAAAAATGTTATATCATATACAACCCTTTAGATTGGAAGGGAATCTCTAATTTATTTATAAATTTTTTAATAGTTTTTTTTTTTGATGGTTTAAATTTTGCTATGGGGGAAAAAAAAGACAGAGCACCATGCATTATGACCATACGTTGGGTTTATGACTATTCAAATATCTGGAACGGGACAATAATATTGACTTTTGTGAGGTTTATTAGGTAGAGTGAGCAAAGCTAAGAGATGACTTCTTGGGCCTGATTAATGTGTTTAATATGTGTTTGTCATTATAAAATACTATTATTTGTTATGCCAAAATCAACAGAGCGTACAGAGCAAAATGAGGTAGAGACCTATTTATGGGCTGTTCAGAGAACTTCATTAGAAATGGACAATACGACTGGCAGGAAATGTAGTGTTTTGATGAGGTTTATAATGACAGTAAATGAAAAAATCACATTAAATTCTGTATTTATGGGTTTGTTGTTATTAAGTTGTGGCTTTAAATGATGGTAGTTCCAGATCCTTTGCCATCCCATTGCACAACTGCACAGCAAGAGTTTCTGTTGCCATGGTGATGCCTTTGGTTTCTTATGACCACTGCTCTTATATACATTCAACTAAACCCATTAAATTGCTCTCATGTACAGGAAAGTCACAAAAGCACAGCCAATATATATGCACTTTTGATCAAGACATTTTATTCCATGCTGTACTGTTTGAAATTCAAAAAAATGTGAACATATTAATGTAACAAGATGGGTTGTACTGTCTTTATGACTGGTGGATTTAAGCTCACTCTGTTTTTCTTGGATCGCAATAATCCTGCTTCACAGTGTCATGTTTCATTTCTAATTTTTTGCAGAAGTTTCTTTGAAATGTCTCAAATCAACTACACAGGGCTTTTCAAGTGCTGCACAAAAACATTTTAATTCAGTATCGTTTTTCTCTTCAGGTGTACATTTTACATTACACTAAAAAAATCTGTAAGTTTAATCATCATGATCTGCACAGGGACATGGAGACTGAGGATCCAAATGCAGTTTATATTTGGGTAATCCAAAGCCATAGTCCATAAACAGAGTAGTCAGTCCAAACAAATACAACCAGGGAAGAAATCTTTAGAAAATAAAAGAACACCAGGTAAATATATTAACCATGAAAAAACAACCATAATACAAGGAACAGCAAAGGGACACTTTTAAGACTAAACGAAAAACCAGCCTTTAAATAGGGTGAGACTGATGGGGTGATGAGATACAGGTGATTGCAATGGGCGCCTGAGTCCGGGCAAAGGATTATGGGAAATGTAGTCTGTGAGAGTAGTCACAGTCACAAGAGTCAGGGGTGTAGTGCCCTCTGGTGGAGTTCATGGGCACTCCAGCTGGAGATCATGACTTTAAATAAGGTAAATATTGTTTATCTACAAGAATCTAAACAAGGTTTTAATGAATGATAAAGGGAGGACTGATAGATATTGTACCATACTGTAGGTTTTGGCTCAATTTTCCAGCAGTGACAAAACTAAAATGAAAACAAATACATCAAATAAAATTGCAGATTAATACAGGGAAATGTTTTTTTTTTTCATGGAAAACAATTAATTAAATAATTTTAAATAAATAATAGAAAGTACAAAATGATGCAAAGTAGAGGAAATCTAACCACAGCTCAGATCGTGATAAATATCTTCTCTAAAGTGTCATTATTTACATCTGTATGAGTCATGACTCCAATTTAAAGTAATTGTTCTCAGTTCTGGCCATTTCGTCTTTGCACTTTTGAATCTTTTATATCTATTCACACTTTACAATTTAACAAACTGCTGTTATAAGCTGTGGTTTTCTTTCCTCTTCGGTGGCAGGATGTTTCTTTTCTTCTGTTCACTTTGACATCTGAATCATTGTGATCCATTAGAAGTGTCATGGGAAGCATAAAATAACAGGGGAGTGGCTTAGTATTTTCCTCCTCTCTATTACATTGATAGAGTTGAACTGAGGTCATAAGCAGTGCAAACAGTCACATTACTTTTTAAGGCTATTTTGTATTTTCTATAATAGGTTAACCATTAGTTCAGGCATATCATATCACTCATCACTCATGAGTTCTCATTAAAATAATTGCTATTTCCTGAGAAGTAGGCCAGGCACATTCTAAGGCTGATTGCATATAGAAACAGACTGCTGTTGATGAGGGTCAGAGGTAATCAAGAGCATATTCAACATATTTCTGTTTGAGTTCATGTGAAGAGCTATTCAGAAGTGCATTACTACAGAAGACATGATCCAAGCTGTGGACTGCATGACAAGACATACTACAATATTTATTAAATTGCTGTTGTGATCTTATGCACAAGTAACATGGCACTTTATTGTTGAGAACAAAAGGACATGGTTCGGTTTGCAGATAGATGGAGGAACTAGCATTAATCAATATGATAAAGATTTACACTGGGCTGATGGACAAAAAACTCTATTACATGTGTGACAGGAAATCCCTGAGGATGCAAGTAATCTATATATGAGAATATGATCATCTCTAGTTCAATACCACTGGAGAGGTTTTTGGCATGTCTTTTCATTGACCTTTCTGTAGGATCAAAGCTATTTCAAGTATATTCTTGTTTTTCTTATCTGCATAGTGAATGAATATATAGCTGTATCAGTTCATCTAGCCTGTCTGGGTGTATCTTTTTTGTCAATTTGTGGAATGAAAACTTTTTCACTTAACAATATGTTAATTGATAGGCGGGAGACATGTGGATTACTGTAATGTTTTTATCAGCTGTTTGGCCATTTTGACAGCACCCATTCACTGCAGAGGATCCATTGGTGAGCGGGTTATGTAATGCTATATAACTCCCTGGGTCCTACTTGCACCCGCTCCAAGCAGGACTCAAACCCTACCTTGCCGGCGGCGACCTGGTTCACTAATAAGGAGGCTAAAGACTGCAGTCTCTAGTGTCAGATGCAAGTGTGCCTCTTGAGATCAAGGGAGTGAGGTTTACCCACACAGCACCTACCAGCTGGTCTCCGTTACACTAAAGCTCTCCAAACCTTTTCCTGAGGAAACTCTTTTTTTTATCTGAAAACTACATCTCACATGGCCTGAGGGTGAGTCAATTTTCAGCACATTTTTCAAGCACACCCTAGCGAACCGTTTAAAGCATGCCCAACCTTATTTTGCATATGCCTATGTTGCATTCGCTTTGTATTAATTTAGCCATCAATGAAAATGTTGTTACAAACAGCAAAATTGTTATTCTAAAAATAAATAAATGTCTCTCTCGAGGTAGAATGCTTCAAGGGGCAGATAATAGATTCAGCAATGAAAAATTTCCAAGTTCTGATCAATCTACAAATTAATTTTGCTCACTGCAGTCTGCATTGATAAATGGCTTCTGCTGAGGCACTCAGGCACAATTCCTAGATTTCTTTTCATGAGAGAGATTAAAGCAGCTTTCATTGTATTACATGAAATGATTGAGTGATTCAGTTTATACCTTAACAATAAAATAGATGCTCATAATAAATTAAAGACACCCAACAGCTTCTTCTGATTTATGCTGAAAACAGCATGTTCACCAGCTCACACTAAATTGGCTGCCTTATAGTCCTTATATTTTTTCTTGTCTTTAATAATAAAGAACATTCTGTCAGGTCAGATGGGCTATATCTCATTAACTGAAACGTTTAGAGTCCAATGTCCAATAACACAAGTCAAAATTCCAATATCATCATATTTTTGCAATGTCTCTTTGGCAAAACAACAAAGCTAACATGAATCAAGTATACTGGTAGACTACCTTGGACAAGGAACTCATGTTCTAAAAACCAGCAGGGATAATTCACTCAAAAAGTTTGAATATGATGACAAAATGTTCTTTTCTTTTTTCTGTGAATTATCCATTTAAGCTGATATGATTTATCCAGTGCAATTTTCATAAAATAAATAATGCTTTGAATACTGTATGTTTTCAGTATTTAAAACCTACAGCAAGTAGGCTTCACCTTAAAATCAATAACCCCCACATTTTGCTTGATTTATCCCATTTGAAAATGCTTGCAATGCAGTGCCTAAATGTGTCTGTCTATGAATAATACACAGAAACAACATTTTTATTTTACATTTATGTGTATGAAGATCGTATCATCAATCTCAAAGGCATATTCTGACTCATAATGACTGCTTTATTCGTAAAAACAGTCAATACCTTCAAATTCATATAAGAACTAAAACCCAGTCCAGACATGCTTGGTGTCTGAGAGACAAATCTTTTACAGTGAAGATGACGATAGTGTTTAGTCAGCTAGATTTCTTACGGTACTTTGCCAGAATTCTCTTCTGTTCCTTACGGTAAGTGCGTGTGGCTCGTGTTGGTTTTGCGGTAGGCACAACTGTAGCACGCAGTAGCAGCACGCGAGTGGCGCACTACATCAAGCTAGTAAACAACAGCGCGTCTGCGAGATAAGGTAAAAATGGATAATGATTTCTCTTTCTGAAGAAATGCTGGCTGCAGTTTTAATCATTCTACATTTAAAATCAAGCTGTATCGCTGTTGGTTTTATTCAAAGAGAACAAAAGTGTTACTAGGACAGTTTCCTTTTTTGAGGGCAGGGAGTGTGTGTACACGGTTAGTCACATTCTCTCTGTTTGGTCCGATTAATAAAACCCTGGAAACAACTTCCACGTTAATTAAATGCTTACCATTTGAATTCTTATTCTACTTTGGCTTTAGACTATAGATAACAACTGGTTGGCACTGAAAAGTTAGCGAATAAACCAACTGCCTTCCAAACTCGACGTGCACTGTGCCGTCTGTCATAATGAATATAAACTGACTTTGGACAGTTTGTCGCTCTCTGGTGAGCATATTTTATGCCAAACTAACAGTACAACATGGACAGATGCATGCCTGTTGATGGCACTTTGCGAGGTTTTAAGTATAGGCTATTTGTAATGCTTTACTAAAATCAGTGCATTTTGCTTCATCTGATATATGCCTACATGCCTAAAGTGCTTTTAAAATTCTTGATATTAACGATTTTATAATGTTTTAGTGGTTTTACTGTCTTTTTGATGGCAGTATTTGAATGTTGTATATCATTGCAGTATTAGAGTATATTTGGCAACGTTAATGTAAAAGGTTTTGACAAGTCTCTTTGTTATGGAGACAGAATTACTTTCTGATTTTTATTTATGGACATGATATACATCAACAAACTACTTTTATTTTGTAGGAGTTTGGGATGGACAGTTAGTATATTGAATGACAAAATGTCTTCTGTTAACCTAACTCTTATAATTGGCTGTTGATGTATAAGTTTTCATTATGCAGTGGATGGAAATCGCAATCAGTGCTTAATGTTACACTTATTTGATAACACAGAAACCAGTGTTAACAGTCTTATCTATTTTTCAGTAGCACAGAATCGTTTCTAAAGCACTCGATGCATCAGTGGCTAGGGACAGGGTTTCAGAGGGTAAACAAAACATCTGACCGCAAGGTCTCATTTTGCTTTCTTTTAAAATGGTTTGAAATAATGTGCTTAATGTTTAAATTGGGCTTTATTTGATCCAAATTACATATACACTGCACAGATATGATTTAACCTAAGAACACTCTCATCTAGACTTGTCTTGGTTTATAACTAAGTTTGATAGTGACCCTAGTCCCTACTTTTAAGGAAAAAAGAATTGTAAAAAAAAATCCAGATACCTACATTTAGGTGAACATCATTTAATCAGGATTTATGCTGTGACTTAAAAATACCTTTTAAATCGTTTAAACTGATAGTATTAATCTGTCAATTTTTGTTACTTGCGGTTAATGGTTAAATGGTTAATATGAACATCCCTACTATAGCAACCAGTTAAAATGGAGAAAAGTTATCTCAACTTTTGTGTTGTGTGTCTATGTGTACCAAACTGAGCACGGAGGAAAAAAAGAACAGTAAAGAACTGTCTGAGGATTCGAGAAACACAATTGTGGAAATGTGAGGAAGGCAAAATCCTTCTGGGAGAATGTCCTGTGGATAGATTTAGACTCAAATAGAGATTTTGGTAAAGCACATCTTTCTACTGTCTTCAAAAAGACGAAAAGAGGCCTTCAAAGAAAAGAACACTGTTCCTGCAGTCAAACATGGTGGAGGTTCACTGATATTTTTGGGTTGCTTTGGTGCCTCAGGCACTGGATGTCTTGACTGTTTGCATGGCATTATGAAATCTGAAGACTACCAAAGAATGGAGCAGTTAACAGGGATTTCCTCTCAATTCACAATGCTGTGTCGGTACAGTGTCATGTAGCCACTTGTACCAGTATGGAGGTTTTTAAAAATTCATAACGTGTACGTAATTCAAACCGAAAGACTAATATAGATGAAATATTGATCATATATAGAGTATATGTTTCTGATAAAACATTGATTGATAAAGCCCTACTAAAGACCCTGAAGGCTTACTGACTTGATGTAAAAACTTCTTAATGGACAAAGTAGAAATAGTTATTTTCTTTTCAATGCCTTTTACAGTTTACAGTAGCTTCTAAATGAAATGTGACGTTCCTCACTATATGAAAGTACATTACAGAAAACACTTAATTGGGTCAGTCCCCTGTGCTCTCACTTCTTTTACCTGCTTCACGTTAATTAATAATTTTCTCTGTTCCTCAGATCTCACTAGATGCATGGTGGATTGAGTATCTGAGATTTTAGCAGAAGACGCTGGACCATATGTTCAGAGAGCGGGATTTTGCATTCTACGTCCAACAACATTGACTGGAAGTAAGTAGTTTACATCTGGGTTTGTTTTATGCTTTTGATATAATATTTGTAAAATAACTGCATGTTTATATTTTTTTTCTTAAAAATTTAAGCAGTATACTTTTACAATCAATATTTTTTTCTAAATAAGATATGAAGTGTAACACGTGAAAACACAAAGGTTGTACTTCAACCTTGAATTGCTCTGATGGAATTTTTATTTTTATTTTTATGGAATGACTATACTTGTCAACACCCAGATTAATTGTTCTGTTTTAATTCATTAATGCAATACATTTCCTGCAGCCATCATTTCTTCATGGTCACATGAGTCAATACAATCAGGACACTTAAGATAGTATTGAATGAAACGCTTCCTAAATCCTCTTTAGATGTTGCTGTAGAAAAGCATTTATGTGAGGCCTTGGACTGAATCACTGAGAAAGATGCATGCTGTGCTTCATGAAGTGAAACATTAACAGCCCTGATTGAGGTAATAGCTCTGTGTTTAGTCAGATGACTGGATCATCAGTAATCCAAGGCCAGAAAAGGCCCAGAAGGAAACTTTGTTCCCATTCAGTGGTATATTTTTAGGTATAAGGTTAGGAGTGTGAGGGCTGTGGATTTGTATTACAGTAGAGCGTTGGTTTCACCTGTAGTACAATATGTTGAGGCTGATGCTGGTGAACGAAATACACAGCTTTTTTGGGGCTATTAAGCAATATGCATCCAAAGTTGCAATTAGCAAGTGTCTCTTTGTCTTACTGTTGCTGCTAGAATCAGATTAGCGTTCTTCCCCACCAAAACCCCACCCATCCCAGCCATTTCATCTGGCAGACTAACACTCACATCTCTCCAAATAAAAGCCCTAATCTGTCTCAATCTATAATTTTGCCTCACAGTTTTGTTCAATCCTTGCACTTGACTTCGTCATCATCATATGACACTACAAGATAATTTGGCAAGAAAACACATAAAAAATATAAACAAAAAGGGATAGACATCCAAGCTTTTCCAGATAATGTTTTGATTATCATTTTGACTTTGATGTGGCAGATGCTGTGCTTTCATTCAAAGAGCACATTGAAGAACTTCTCACAATATCGGCTGGTCGCCTGTCACATATTAGGAAAAGGAGTTATTTGATTTACTAAATGTCCCTTTAGATCAATAAAGTATTTATCTTACTATAAATAGCCAATTGACCCTCCACACATATTCTCCAGTGTCTAAGATATGAAGATTTTTATGACACGGGAGGCTCCATTCCACTTAGCCATGTGAAATGAGATGCAACATTTATTTTGTGAAGCAAAGTGCTGAATGGCTGTAGCTCTTAAATATAAACCAAATTGATTTTTTTCCCCACAAATGGCCATGGAAAAACATCCTCAACCTTTTAACCATATGACACAGATGACTGCACAGCAGCAAAGAGGGCTTTTCATCCTCCAGCCTAATTAACGTATGGGGTCTTTGTCAGGAACCTCTGTGGCAAGAGCATTTAAATATTTAGCTGTACAAATTTCTTTGCATAACCATAGAGTGTCTGCAGATTTGGAAAAATGCTCAGCATTTTTGTGCAGCTGCAGGTGCTTTGAAATGTTATATCCTTTCCCCACATGAATGTCAGTCAATAAGAAATGACTGCAGATGTTATTCTGTATTTTGCTGAACTTCATACCAATAAACACACTTGCAGAGAGCAAAGGGAATTTGCTTGTTGTGTGCAAAATTATTATTATATAGTACAATGATGTAGAAATGGAAGTACTTGGACGGGCATTTACCTACATTTAGCTCTGAACTTTTTAGCCCAGATATGTTGAATGCAGCAGGATTGTTTACTTTCAAGTCACCACTGAATAATTGTTGAACAGGCTATAATTTGATACTTATTTGATGCTGTCAAAGTTTGAGTGAGAGGCAGGCTTGTAATATAATGGTTGAACAGTTTCTTTTGTTAACTTGGTGTTCATGTTCAGAGATGGCTTATTACAGCTAAAGCTATCCAGCTAGTGTAAGCAAACGGTTCAGTTTATTATTGCTCTGAGCCATTGGGGAGTATGGGAGACAAATTTACAGTGAGCGAGACAAATTATTGCTGTAATAACAGAAAATTTTTGTTTTGATCAGTTCTGCGTTTTTACAAATATCTTTCATGCTACTTTCTCTGCTGCTTGCTTAGGGTGTAGATTAGTGTTCGACCAATATTGCTTTTTTGACAGCCAATGTCAGTGCCGATATCTTGGCAATCAAGGGGGCAGATAGCCAATATAAAGCCAGTATATGTGTGTGTGTGTGTGTGTGTGTATTTTTATTTTATTAATATTTGAAGGTATTTTAGTTTTAGTCTGAGAGCTTTCTGTCCCTCCATTGAAAATGTATGTACGGTATACTGTCCATGTCCAGAAAGGTAATAAAAACATCTTCAAAGTAGTCCAGCCACACACAGAACACTCGATCATGCAGGATACACATACACATTTCACAAGATCTCACAGCTGGATTCAACTTAGTTTGCAAGGTTTGTGAGATTACTGTAAAATGTTCATTAGCCAGTCAAAGATTTGTTTAAATTATAAAAAATGTCTATTTGTTTAATGCTGACGGCAAACGAGAAACCCTTTCTGTATACATTATTCCTTTGTTTAACCATTTTATCTGATTATTAGACCAACGACTTCGTATTAGACAAAACTGTTAACAATGACAGTAAACAAGAGGGAGACTGTGCGCTTTGCTCAGGTGCAGCCTTTCTCAGCGCCGTTAAAATAAAAGTCCGCCCCACCATCTAAATAAATGTCCTGCCTCGAACACATCGGCCAAGCAGAAAAACTTATTGTGCAATGTCAATATTTGAAAAAAATGCCCTATATCGGCCGATATATCAATTGATCACTAGTGTAGATACAGTCAGATTTTTCGACTTACTTGTTATGAAATTTTAATGTCATTGATATGCTATTATAGTTTTTGTTAGTATTTTCACTTAGATTACATTTTATATATTTCTTATTTTCAGTAACGTTTTAGTAATTCTGTTGTGTTTTCATCATTTTTAGTAGTTTGTCTATATAGTTTTTCGTTGGTTTTGGTTTTAGTTAATGATAATAGCCTTTACCAATATTGACTCACTTTAAAATGTAGACAACAATAGAAATATTTTTGTATGAGCTTTTTACGTAAAAACTATTAAACAAATTCTGAATTTGTGCTTGGTTGAACTAAAATATGTAATTAAGAACCTTGTCACTTAATATTTCATTTTGGAGCGTCAGTCTATTTAATTATATGAAACTGTCTTCTTTTAGTGTTTTATTTTACGTTAATCACCAGCATGACGAAACACAAATGTTTCGGCTCAAGGCCTTCTTCAGTCTGTTGAATAATTCAGTCCCTCCACCCACTTCTTAAATAATTAATTTTATTGAAGTCATCATTCATAGCCAATGTTGAGTCTCTAACAATACACATTTACATGACAATTTCCATTTGCACATAACACACATTTTCACAACTACCAATACATTACATAAGACATTACACCCATGGCTATGACATGAATAACATGAGGGTCCCATATTTATAACAATTTAACAATTAAAGTGTTTAATAGTTTCATAAATAGACAGCCACCAACATCAACTACCCCAATTAGATATTAAAATACAAAACAATGGAGGGTGCAATGATTAAAGAAATGCGTCGTCTTAAATAATCATTGACCGTCACATTTTACTTCACAAAATATTAAAATGAACTTGATCAAATGTACAAATGTTGAACCTTTATCACATTATCTTTCTAGTTGAGTAGTATTAAATATGACCTTATGATGATGAACATGTTATGATGATGTCTTCCTGTAACCCTTTGTTTTATTCATCTGGTGGAAAAATGGAAGTGTTTATTGTTTAGAGGCCATCTGTTCTTGCTGATGAATCACTTAGTCGGTTTAAATATGAGCATTATGCCAGCTCTGTTTTACTTCTCCGGGACTTACTGCTTGTTCACATTATTTCCACGAAGGTGACTGAGAGCAGCTCTTGGACTTACACACAGCAGGCAGAGCTTTCCTTCTCATGCCAGCAACCAGAAAGCACAATTCACAGAAATTACGATGCAATATTTCTGTATCTGAACTTAAACAAGAAAGCAAGCACTAAATGTTTTAATAAACATTAGGTGATTAATAAAAACATGGCAGTGCCAGCTTAATTTTGAGCAGTTTTTGAGTGATTGTGGGAACTTTTAGTACTCAAAAGAAAAAAAAAGGAATAATGAAAATTCTGCTTATTTCAGTGTCTGCTATTTAAACTTTATACTGATGGTGTTTCTTGTAGACATCATGCAGCTTTCAGAGGCAGTTCTGAACATCCAGCGGAAAGCGTCATGCGGAGCTCTTCAAATCAATATGACATGCCTGACAGCTTAAAACAGCAGACTTGGAGGGACTCTCAGATTCTCTCAAAAGGTGTTGGTTTTGTTTGCAACTAATGACTCTTAGCTGAAGGCACTGCATCATAATACAGTGAAGCACTGGCTGACACATAGATTCGATATTCAACACAACGTCACCTCCATCTCATCGCTTTCCGTGAGCAATAGATGCCTCATTTTAAGAAACCTTTGCACTCCAAATTCGTGCTTAGGGTTAAATGTTTAATCTGTCAGATCCCAATTCATGTAATATGCATGACTGCAAATCCCACCTAGATCTGCGCTGACCTTTCTTATCTGTATGAGAGTGTGTTGTCATGACGAAAATCTTGACTGATGTACAGACATGAGATCGGGATGTTCATCTCTGGTGTTGAGACTCTGAAATGTATGTGTGGTGAAAGGTTCTCCACATTCAAACCCTGCTATTTTTGCAAACCTCTTGTACCTTGCCTAGATGCAATGTTTTTAAAGCAGCAGGAAGCAGTCAATGACTAGATTACTGGCAAAATGTTTGTTTAGGGTCAAGAGGGCTCTGTCACAAGAATGGCACAGAGCAGCAGTCCAAAAAGCGATGTGCTTTTTCATCGCTGTGTGTGTGCATATAAAATCTATTTTAATAAATTGCATTATTGAGAAATTAGTCATTGTAAGCCAGTTGAGGTTAATTATAGCTACATGTACAGTGTAAATACACCCTCAGTAAAACAACTTCTGCGCTGCACTCCATATGTATGTTAGATTGTGTAACCTTCCTGATTTTTAATACTTTATATGTCATTTACTTGATGGTGTTATGTCTATAACACATTTGTTTACTCTTCTTTTAAGTTTGTCTTAACTCTCACGAGGTAAAGGATGGAATACACCACATAACTTTTGCCTGATTTGCAGTCTGGACAAGCCTGGAGAATCAGTCTGCAGGTTTTGGGCAGTTGGAGATGACAGGTTTCACAGAAAAGTGTGTAGTGTATGATGGGTACAAATTCCCCTCCGACAACAAATCTGTTCAGACAGAGGATATCAAACATGTTTGATATTTTGAGCTCTTTCTAAAACCACAAATTGTTTTCATTTGTCATATATCTTCTTGCAACAAATTGCATGTTTGTTGTGTTTGGAACAAGTATGATGCCTATTGTTTTAAAATACATTCAGGATTATGTAGACATAAGTGTTTCAGTAAATGATGACAGAATTGGAAAAGTGTCTGTTAACAGAGGTTTTGATTTATGTGAATTGTTTTATTTTTTATTTACCCTTAAAGGGTCAATAGACTGAATAATTTTCTGGCTCCATCTGTGTAAAAACCCCAGCAAGTAAAATGTATATTAATTTAAATAGTAAAAGAAAAAAAAAACATATAATGGACATACATTTATATTTGGCCAGACTATGCAGAGTACAGTTGTGGAGTGATGTGCATGAGTGGTGTGGCTGTAGGCAGGTTATAGTGAAGATGGGATCTCAAGTATTCCAGAGGGGCTAGTAATGGAAGTGGGAGAAGCCTTCTTGAAAATGGTAGTTAGTTAAGATGCTGCAGATTGTATTGTTCATGTCGGGGAAGAGGAGGATGAGGGCTGAGATGGAGAGTTATTCAGTGGTGCCTGCAGCTGTATGCCTGTACACAACTGTGCGTACCATGAGCGCTCTGACCTGAGAAACATTTTCCCTTCAAATATTTTTGCAGTTTTATGTCCCGTATTTCTATCAAATGAACCAGTGATGCCAATCATTCATGATTTAATCATCCTTGGGTTAAATGCTGGGCTTTTCACGTCATTTTCTTTCTTTCTTGCACTTTATTTTGAGTCAGTTATCTCTTTTCAATGAACTGGCCTAATGCATTTGGATCACGCTTTCACTGAATCATATTGGCTTTTGGCCAACGGTCTGAAATTGATGGGTGCTTGAGGCAAAAATGCCACCAAACTGGACAAAAATGTCCCTGTTCAGTTTAGCTAAATCTAAACTGAAAAGTGTTGATTACATTTAGATATGCTCAGATCGCATCATGTTTATTTTTATGCATTTTACAGCATTGCACATTATAACCAATCACACACGATTCTGTTGAGTTCATGAATGCAATGGCCAATCAGATGCATTCAGATGAGTCGTCACTGAAAAGCTGGTTTTTTGTTCAGTGTGCACATTCGCTGATTGAACTAATTAGTAACTTAAAATGTGTTTATTAATCTGTGATCACATTAAATATAAATTCAGTCTTATTAAAATATTTTATGACGTGACACCCACTGGACTTGCCTAAAAAGCGGCCATTCACACCGAATCGGTTTTTGTGTCTACCCGCAATGTTTTTCAGTCGTTTTCCTATCTGAACATGTGATGGATGTCTTTGACCATTCCATTGCTCTTAGCTGTTTTGAGTGTTTTCAGGGTTTAACATGTCTGTGCGTACCCTCAGCTGAAATCCTGCAGGCACCCCTGCCTTGCAGCATCAAAATTATCATGCAAAGGCTAGTTCAAACGGTGTTTTGCACAGACTTTTCGATTGCTGGTTATCGTGCCATGGAACATTTGAACAGTCTGGTATGATTTTCCATCGAACCCTGACATAATCGTGTTGGGCAGTAAAGCAATACTTACTAAAGCATTACTATATTTGATTACTTTTTAAGTAATTGAGTAATTTAATGCATTGTAATTTTCAAAATGGTAATAAGAATATAGAACAGTAATGGTATTGCTTTTAAAAGGAGTAATCAGTAATTTGATTACATTTTCAGAGTAGCCTGTTCAAGACTGATCATGAACTGTTGCCATAGCAGTGAGATAAACGCCTTTGCCAAATCTTTATAAATGAATGTGTGTGGATGTAATTGCCTTAGTAAAACCAGAAAAGTCATAAAGTATGTATTGTAAATTTGATGTGTAATTGAGTAGTTTAATTTTTCTCTGGTCAGTGTTTGCTTGGGTGCACTCTTCCGAAATAAAAAATGCCCATATAAGGAGTTCCACCCTCGTCTACTTCATAAAGAGTCATGATAAAATAAAATAAAAACTCCGAAACTAGTACGAACCCAGAAGTACGATTTTTTTTTTGTCACAGAAATACTCTCATATGTCCAAATTGTTTTTTGAAACTTTGACCATGCTTAGTTCTTTAACAGTGTAAACAACTCTGAATGCATGAAACAGTATTGTAGCCCCTCTTTAATGAAAAAAAGCCCACATATTTGAATGGTAGTAAATGTTTTTGTTCAATATGTGTATTAATAAAAATGAATGGTAAATATACTTCTGGAGAAGCAAGTTGTGCTTGCTATGGTTTTGCTGTGAAACTTTGTTCACAATTAAAGATGTTAAAGGTGCTCACCGTCATCTTAAGGGGGAGGTTGTTGTTCCTGCACCAAATTAACAGGTCAGCCAGATTCATTTTCCAGACTGATTCATCATTGTTTCAGTAATTCTTGTGGTGTCACCAAAATAGATAATTAAATAGTTTGTTGTGGGTACATTTTAGTGTTTATTGCTCCCTCGTTCAGATCTCTTAAAAGCAATTATCTTACAAATCTAACTCTTTCCCCAAATGGTTTGTACGCCCATATTGTACAAGTAAACAAATTAAAAAATACCTGTATCTTTAAAAGTAAATGGAAGATTTGGCAACCTGATGTACAATTATTTAAATAATCAGTTTACACATGTTGGCAAACACTGGCATGACTAAACAACACATTGTAAGCACGCAGCTAATCTAGAATTTAAATGTGTGCTTCATAAAACCATCTTTGAACGTAAATACAATGACATAGAGGAAATGAGATGCTCAACATTTGAATAGAGGGCACAGCATTAATAACAACCAACCTCAAATAGCTGATTAATGATTAGAGAGGCATGATCCCTGAATATATTTATGATTATATGAAAGGCACAAAGTTCATACCATTTGTGTTACTAGGCAACTGAAACAACTTAACGTTTGCAGTGAAGATGATGTGAGACTGAAGAACAGTTGGATGAGCTGTCATAGATGGCAGACTGAATAAAAGGGATGGAGTAGACCGTTTACTTTTTTAATTTTTAATGGTGTTGTATTGTATAGCCTGAGGGTTTTTAAATTTCTCTGCTTAGGGTTCTCAGACTGAAGGGTCCAAATGTCAAACAGCTGTGAAATGAACAGATGGGGCCCTATTTTAACGATCTGAAACGCAAGTGTCAAAGCGCGAAGCGCAAGTAAGTTTGTGGGCGGGTCTCGGCGCTGTTGCTATTTTCCCGGCGGGATAAATGGCTCTTGCGCCCGGCGCAAATCTAAAATGGGTTGGTCTGAAGTAGCTTCATTATTCATAGGTGTGGTTTGGGCGTAACGTGAAATAAACCAATCAGAGCGTCATCCAACATTCCCTTTAAAAGCAGGTGCGCAAGTTCCATTATGGATTGCTATTATTATGGCGTATTTACCAGGCGCACGGCAGGAGCGGTTCACAGCCGAGGAGACTGATGTTCTTGTAAGAGCAATGAAAGACAGAGAAGTTGTGTTGTATGGGGATGGGAGAAACCCACCCAAAATAGCGTCGGTTAAACAGGCGTGGGAGGAAATAGCCACAATTGTTTCATCGATTTTTTTTTTTCCTGGTTCTTGACGGACAAACCAATTTGTCAGATGTCCTTATACATATATGACCTCAAACAGGTCTGATCCTTAATTACTACAATTAGCCTGAATAATTTGTAAGCTAGATTTATTTTTTCACATCTTCGTGGCACACCACAATGATTTCCGTCATCTCATGTGTTAATATTTTTTTTAAGTGTAACAATTTATGATTTGCAAAAATAACTGTTGCATCTGTGTAGATTACATGAACAAAGTGTATGCGCGTTGTGCACGCTATACATTATGGTCAAGCATGCGCCCTTAAAATAGCAGAATGAACAACGCGCAACGCGCCACTGACTTTAGACTAGGTTTTTTCTGGTCAGTGGCGCAATTGTTTAATGGAACATCAAAATAGCACCAGGGATTGTTTGCGCCGGAACACGCCTCCTTTTTTGCGCTGAACCGCCCAGGGAGCGCAAGTTCATTCACTAGTTTAGCGACGTGCCTCTGTGGAGGGAAAAGCGCGCTTTGCGCAGGTGCAAAATAGGAATGACACATGCGTCGGTGTACAAAGTCAATTGCGCTGGGTGCAAGATAGGGCCCATGGTGAGACTTGGGAGTAATTCTGGTTTTTCATTTTATTCTGGATTTCGATATACACTTATTCAGAAAGGGATATGGATGAAAATGTCTATAGTTTATCCCTCATTGTCATGTCATTTTTTTGTGTAATTAGATTCATTATGGCAATAAGAGCAATGCATATGAATATTGCCATATTGTTTAGTTCAGTTTTGCTTTGTGAAAATATTTTGGTAGATTGATTTCTGCATTGTTAAAAATAATAATAAAGTAAAACATCTGTCAAAGATTTACTTATTTGTTGTAGTTTTTTTGGCAGTTTACTTTTATTATTACTGTTATTGCACTAATGAAGCTTTGCTATTATGGTATGGGCTACACTAAAAAATACTTTTATGATTCAGTAAAATTTGCAGTCTTCCCAGCATGCACTGGGGCATTAATAATTAAGTGAAAGTGAATAGAAAGTGAAGTGACATGTGGCCAAGTATTGTGTCCCCATCTCTGTCTCCATCTTTCAGGATCAAACAATGTGCAAATCTAGCGTCGAACTGGGCCCTTTTTAATAAAATATCACAGAAATGACATCAACAAATAACCATATGTGAAACTGTTGCTGTCCCAGAAAAACAAACTGCATCCACTGTTAATGTAATGCTGGGTTCTTTGGGAAACTGAACAAGGTTATCTTTCCCTCACAATCAAAAACACACTTTTTTTAAAGACATTCTTCTCAAGCAAGTCCTGTGCAGTGCTGCCGATGTCTTCCGTAACCCAAAAGAAGCACATTGATGGGGAGGCTATTGATCTTTTGGGAGAGGTGCCCATACAAGGAACCCCGTCCTTCATGATGTCATGTAGGGCCAAGCTTGGAAAAAATACTTTCCAAAACGTATACAAACTCGGAAGGAATGTATTTGGTATAGAAGTACGTCCAAATCTTTTTTTTTGAAACTTTGGCCATGTTTAGCATGATAATCCATCTCTTTTACAGTGTTAATAATGCAGAATGCACGAAAAAGCTTTAGCCCCTCCTTTAATAAGGATGGATTTAAGTGTATCTCACTGAATTTATATTTTTGTTGTATGATGACTTTTTGTCACTATGTTCTATCATTTTGTATCAGCAAACTGTCCTGGAACATTGCAGAGTTGTAATTCTTTTTGGCCTATTTAGAGAACATGTTAATCGCTTATTATTATTATTTATTTATTTTAATTTTTTTTTGAAAAAAAGCTATTTAGTACTGACAGCTGTTGGTTAAATGCCGCAGTAAGGACATATGTGCCCCATTTTGGCAAGTGGCTGCAGTTTTTCTCTCTTTTTTACTAGCCGACTTGCTCATTTGTCTAATGGGAATGAGTTGAGTAATGGAATAGAACAAGAGTTTTAACCCTGCAGTTCTCCTTCGGGAACATCATTCAGTCTTTTAGCATTAAGCAGCGTCTAGTGTCTCACAATAAGTTGAACAGCCTCAGTCTGTGCTTTCTTTCCTCATTAGATCTAGAGCTGAAGAGCTGAGATCAACATGGTGCAGCTGCTGTCATGAATCAAGCTCTTCATTAACACCAAACTAATCAATTAGATTAGAAAGGCTTTGGGTTGTTCAATAATCAGTCTGCACAAGATATCAGAGAAACATCTCCTCTTCCCCTCTGTGCTACAGAAATCTGCAGTCTTTGAACCTCTTTGAAAGTATATTCCATACATATACGGGATAACATTTCCTATTACTGGTGAGACATTATGTATAGATATTCCCACCTTAAAAATTTAACTCTTTCAAGCTGTTCAAAGCTTTGTAATGGAAAAGATTTATGCATCACAGAGTCAACACTACCTAATTTTTAATTATTATTATAATTTTTTAAAATAACCCAATATTTTTGGTGATTTTTATATAATATCACATTTTTATATGCTTGGTTATATCAAAGTCCTTTTAAGACAAGTCATGTCACTCAGCGGCCATCTTTGAAACACCGCTCGGGCATGCAAGTGCAACTCCTATCTCTTTGAATGGGGAAACATCAAATTCTCCAAAATTCTCCAAAAGTTCACTAAGCTTACGATTAAATATTAAAATATGTTAAATGGAGTTCATAATTTTATTCAGGGTGCATGAAATAGAGAGTCAAAACATTTCTGTCAGGACCACTATATTCAAAATGATAGATACTTAGCATGAACTTTGGTTTGGTGGGGAAAACATTTTTCAGTTTTTTTCTGTTCTGGGAAAAAACTCCCTGCCCATCCATGTAGCCTGTCTTGAATAAGCAGGGAGAGCAGCAATAATAACCCCACTAGGGTAAACAGAACAGAACAGAACAGAACAGAACAAGGCAGATATCTTTAATGTACTTAATGATATTTAAGTGTAACACTTCATTCAAGATAAAGGAGTCTGATTTGCAAGGAATATCAGAAAGTCAAGTCCTGACTGTGGCGAAAGGAGGAGATGGGGATGGAGGAGGAAAAATTGCTCCTGAGCAATCTGAAAAGCTGCTGAATACTACTAAATAGAGCTTATATAGGAATGCCATGAAAGGTGTTGTATTCCTATAGGTAGATGTGATCAGCTGAGAATCAGCCGATGCAAGCTTGACTCACGTGACCTGCCAGAACTAACGCTAACGCTTTATTATATATATATATATATATATATATATATATCAGATAAATGCATTTTTTTTTTTGCCTGAACTTTCTATTCATCAAGTTTCTACAAAAATAACATTCTTTTGTAAACTATTTTTAATATAGATAATAAGAAATGTTTTAGAGCATCAATCATGTGACATTGAAGACTGGAGTAATGGTTGCTGAAAATTCAACTTTGCCATCACAGGAATAAATGATGGTATAGTGTATATACAAATGTGCAAGAGACAGTTAACATGTGGAGTTGTAAATAAAGGGCATCATAAGGGAAATCTATTGAGTTCTACACTCTCTCTCTCTCTCTCACACACACACACACACACACACACACACAAACCCACACACACACATTCATTGTGTCTAGTTATAATCTTGTTTTTTTTTGCAGTCTTTGAAAATGTTTTTGTATATCCCTATTCATCCAACACAGTATACTCTGAATCTTTGTGTGTGCAGCTTTGTGGGAGGTTGTGGACTTGTTTCAATAGGCCTTAATGTTTATATATATTTTTTTACTGCCATCTTTTTTTATTTTTTCGTTGTAAAAAAAGCCTTACTGATAGCTATTATTCTTTGTCATAGATGTGAAACAGAATGACATGCTGTTGTTATATTTCAAAAACCCTGCATATTACTGGTTGTGATTTTTTTTTCTTTATAACTGAAATACTATAAACAAACAGTTCTGAGAAAGTGCGCCTGCTGATGTATTATTGTTTCCTCGGTCCCTCTGACAGCTCATTGAAGTGCCTGCTTTCTTCTGCTGCCATGGCTTCCACACCGCCTCCTCTCATGAAGAAGCACAGTCAGACTGATCTTGTGAGTCGCCTCAAGTCCCGCAAGGTCCTGGGTGTTGGCGGGGAGGATGATGATGGAGAGGTGCACAGGTCAAAGGTAGCATCCCACTTGCCTGCATCAGTCTTCATATTTGACCTCAATATCTACTACTGGGGTTTAGTGAAATTTGAAGTGTATGTATTAATATAAATAAAATAAAAAAAGCTGTGAGCAGCAATTATCCAGACCAATCACTATTTAAGTAAGCAAGGCATCAAGCATCAGACCAACTGCAGCAGTGAGTAATTGAAGCCATTGTAAAATTATTTTAGTCAAAATGGCAGAAAAATAATAATAAATAAAACCACTAGTAATTTGATTTAATGGGTCATCACTTTTGACCACTTTTGTTATCAAATTGATGTGACGTGGTCAGTGTGAGGTGACAATGTCCCACACAAAGTTTGGTGTCAATATGTCAAAGCTTTGCTGAGATACAGCCAGATTCGGTTTGGTATCATTCCAGCAAATTCATTGATGCGTTAAATGATAACTGTTTGGTATATTGATGCAAAATCCATAACTTTTTTACCAGCATGGTCTGAAGATGAACTGACAAAATTCTACTCAACATTCTGCATTGAATCTAAAGAGACTAGTTGTGTGATTTTTGGCCAAACCTTTCAGAATTTATGTGCAAAAATAGCCATTTTTAATATCTTGTGCCACTAGGTGGTGCTGTGCTGAAACTGTGCAGGTAGCCTCAAGTCATAGTTTTTATAACCAAGTTAGGTCTTAATGTTCTAAAGCGTTGTAGAGATATAGCCAGCCTTACGTCCATTTTGGCATGCTCTTTGTCAAATTTGTTTGCACGTTATTTATTGAATGGTTTGACTAATGTACTTGAATCCCATAGCCAGCATGGTCTGAAGATATTCTGAGCCAATTTGGGTCAAAATCAGACAAACCATCTAGGAGGAGTTTGAAAAAGACATAAATATTGATTCATAGATCAATCCGATCAATCCGTAAAATTTTGGTGTGCAGTCAACTCGGCATGATCCAATATATATACATATATATAAATAAATAAATTTTGTGATTATGAAGTAAAGATGTTTCTGATCATTACATTTAGAAATTGTTGTTTATCTTTCATAAATTTCTGTTGAAAGCAATATATAAATTATAGAATACATTGCATACAGAGCTATTTTACTTCATGGGAGGTGGGGATACATAGCATGAGCCACACATTTATTGTGCAATAAGAACACACCTGCTATGGCAGAGGTGGCTGACTAGATGAGTTGTGTCACAGTGTGGCACACAGCTCTAGGACACTAAAACCTCTTTCACAATGCACGTTGGTCCCGGAAATTGCCAGAGTGTAAATGCAAATACGTCTGGGGATTGACTCTTTTACTGGGTGTTTTGAAGGCAGATCAACATTCACAAAAAAGAAATGTTTGCAAACTGGTATGAAACAGAGATCCGGGAGCTCCTTACTATCTGCGCTGCAGCTGAAATAGTTCGCCATATTAGTGAAACGGTATGTGACACATTAAACGTTACATTGTAATTTTATGTGTCTTTATGGGATGTATGTGAACGCACACACGGATCCCGGAAAAATCACTGGCAGTGTGAATGAACCAAAATAAAAAGATCCTGGGACAAATCACGAAACATTATCTGTGTATTTTCCGGAATCTCCGTGTGAAAGGGGCTTAATTGGCCCCTCACACTCATCCTGAAGCCAGCGTGCAGTCATGTTACATCACTATGAATAACCCACAATAAGAGCTTATTGGCACAACTACCCGTCTCATGTTCAGTGCTATTAAAACTCATGGGGCTTTGAGGTAGTCCACATGAAACATGGGCATTACTCAGACATGGTCACCCTCTCCACCTCCACACTGTGCATCAGACTCTGTGTAGGGTCACAGAGGAAGATCAAAGACAACATCCATTAAGGGGCAGTCGCCCATCACCCTCTCTTTCAACAGAGATGGCTCAGACAGCACCATAATGACTGGAGATATATGCATGAATGCAGCTCCACATGAGCTTTTAAGATATTTTATTAATAGAATAGTTCGCCCCAAAATTACATTTGTAGATTAGTCTGTCTCTTCATCTGAACAGATTTGGAAAAATTCATTCCTTTTCATCATTACATCACTTGCTCACCAATAGATCCTCTGCAGTGAATAGGTTCCATCAGAATGCAAGAAGGAAAAAAAATCACAATAATCCTCAAGACCAATTCACTTTTTGTGACTTGAAAGCTCAGTGTTTTTATAAGAAACAAATCCATCAAGATTGCTTCTGGCCAAAATATCAGTCCTTAATCCATAATAACACTTCCTCCAGTGAAAAATTATTGTTTTCTCACATTAAAATCCACCAACACATTTGTTTATAACGACTTTGGGCTGTTTCGGCTTCTAAAATGTGCTTGGTCTGTGCATATTTCTCTTTAAATATGCACAGACCAAGTTTAAGTGAAAGTGAAAGTGACGTGACATTCAGCCAAGTATGGTGACCCATACTCAGAATTCATGCTCTGCATTTAACCCATCCGAAGTGCACAAACACAGAGCAGTGAACACACACACACACACTGTGAACACACACCCGGAGCAGTGGGCAGCCATTTATGCTGCGGCGCCTGGGGAGCAGTTGGGGGGTCGATGCCTTGCTCAAGGGCACCTAAATCATGGTACTGAAGGTGGAGAGAGAACTGTACATGCACTCCCCCACCCACAATTCCTGCTGGCCCGAGACTCGAACTCACAACCCTTTGATTGGGAGTCCGACTCTCTAACCATTAGGCCACGACTTCCCAAACACGCAGCTTTTCACTTCACAAGATGCTATTTGTTGGACAGGATTTATGTGGATTACTAGAGTATTATTATGATGTTTCTATCAGCTGTTTGGACTCTCGTTCTGACGGCACCTATTCATTGAAGGTGAGCAAATGATGTAATGCTAAATTTCTCTAAAACCATTCTGAAGAAGAAACACACTCATTTACATCTTGAATGGCCTGAAGGTGACAAAATTCCCAGTGAATTTTCATTGTTAGGTGAACAGTTCCTTTAATAATTGACCCAGTTAAAGTAGATCATGTTTTTTTTTGGGTGCAAAAGCTTTCTGTGTAAAATCTAATATGGTAGTAAATGATTTTACTCTTGCATGACTTGAAGACTTGTCTTTTACGATATTGATATTTCTGTCCACCAATTAACGTGATAATGTGGGCCATGATGTATTTGAAGTACTCTGTTTAATTTCCCCATTATCAAGCTTTCATCCCAGTTGCCGCGATACTGCAGTCAGAGGAACATACTGTGTAGCTTCAACCATTACAGTACAAAGTACTTCCTGTCCCCAGCAGTTGTCAAGATGTATTAACCCCCCAGAAACAACCAGAGCGAGGTGTCGATTGAGTGATGGTCTCCATAGCACATGACATGCTCTTGTTTCTCAGTGCGACATGCTTTCTGAACACTTCATCTCTGCGATCACTTTCCTCCTGAGAATAATCAGTGGCCCACCTTATTAGCTACTGCTGTTTACTGGGTATATACAGCAGCATTTGTTTATCAAGTCTCAACAAATTGATTTGGCAATGTCAGTTGAATGAATTGCAGTCACTGTTCATGTTACAATGAGCTAAGGCTGCAGAACTAAATATTTACAAAACCGAAAGGGCTGATGTCAGCTTGTCTATGAGGAGTTTTACTGTAAGCCATTGCTATTTATGTGCTCCTGTTACACTAAAACAGTCGCTGTGACACACGTCCCCGTACAAACACACTCTCACACTTTCATGCTTCCCCTTTAAAATGACCTTTAATCAGAATTTCAGCGCCACAGCTTCTCATCAGAAATGGATTGGGTTTTCATCAACATGAAATTACCCATGCTGCAGAGACTTTTAGTGAAGCATGGTGGAGTAGGAAGATGGACAGAGCCCTCTCTTTTAGGGTGGGAGAAGAAAGAGAAAGCCTGCATGTGTAATAACCATTAGGACAAGTTTTTTTTTGTTGTTGATGGAAATGGAAAAGAGCTATGTAACATAATTGGGATAATTTCTTATAGAGTACATCAAAGTAAAGATAATGCCTATTTGTGTTTCAAAAATATGTAAATATATATATAGCTACTGTATAGTTTCCTACTGATTTCCTGCTGAATATTTGATCTCGCTAAGCCTGCAACCGGTGTTACTATTGGTAGGTCTGACAAGCTTCCTTGTTAGTGTTTTATGCAGACAAAGAAAAGAATGCACTTAGTGAATTTTCTGTGGGATTATTTAAGAACATGTTTTTAAGGCTGGGCTTACCGAAAGGTTTGTTGACCTTCTTATCTTAACCACCTGTTTATGTTTGCACACAAAATGTACACTACCATTCAAAAATTGAGGTCAGTAATTTCTTTTTAAAGAAATTAAAACTTTTATTCAAAAAGGATGCAAGTAATCTTTCAAATTGCCACAGTAAAGCCATTCATGATGTTACAATAGATTTCTATTACAAGTAAATGTTTTCCTTTTAAACTTAAAGCAGCAAAATGGTTTTCAAAGTTGATAGAAATATATTTATTGAGGAGTAAATCAGCAGAATTCAGCTTTGTCGGCACATGAAAAAATTACATTTGAAAATGTATTCAAATAGGAAATAGTTTATTTAATATACTATTTCTAAATATTACTGATTTTACTGTATTTTTTTGATCAAATAAATACAGCCTTATTAGTGAACAGTCTTGCTCTGTACCAGATACAGATAAAAAAAAGTTTTTGCAATAAATTACCAATCTTATTTTGTAGCTTTTATAATGTTTTTATAATTGTAATGTTAGATGCTCATTGCTTACTGATATGCTCTTTTAAAGAGAGCATTCTCTTGCAGTATTCAATGTCACTTATGGACTCATTTGGCTAACCAAAGGAAGCATAATACTGTAACAGCTTCCACATCCGTATCTGTATCTGTCTCTATCTGATTCTGTCTGAAGGAGCTCTGCTCTACTTTGGCCCTCAGCCTGGATTATGAACAAACAGCCCTCATTGTGAAACCACCAGCCTGCTGTCAAAATAGATCTATTCAATTAAAACAAAACTCAAACTTTCCTATCAGTCCCTTGAGATGCTACACCAAAGTTTCCAATTTCATAAAATAAAACTGTGTCCCTCTGCATGGTCCATTCAGTCTTGGCAGGCTTGGGCTATCAGCAAATCTCATAATCACACTTTTGTGAGTCAATTTTTCAAAATTTGACATTTTTCTACCATGGGCCTGTATTTTTTTTTCTTTTCGTGCCACCTTGGTCCGTTTCCAGAAAGATTGTAATAAGTTATTCATGTTTCTCTCATGTGTCTTAAAATGTTACCTGCTTATATTGACAATTCTCTCATTTTGCAGATCAGTCAGATGTTGGGTAATGAGATGAAGTTTGCTGTACGTGAGCCCATTGGTCTTCGGTAAGACTTTAGAAATTATCATTCAGACCACTTTCATATCATCAGACCAAACTCCCTAACTAATTTAATTGCTCCATTGTTCTGTGAGGTTTGTTTCTTGCCAAACCTTGAGGGTTTTGATTTATAAGAAGTCAGCTGGTGTAGTGTCCTTCATTCTCTCATTGCAGGGTTTGGCTTCTCATCTCTGCAGTGCTTTTCACATCCACATCCTTAATGGTAAGAACTTTAATCAAAATGTTTTATGCTCCAAACAGTTTATGGTCCAAAATGAAATAATTCTCGCTGTATTTTGTTTACATTTACATTTTAAAAGCTTTGGGTCAATAAAAAAAAGATATTAATACTTCTGTTCAGCAAAGATGCATTAATTTGATCAAAATTTACAGTAAAGTCAATTATAATGTTACAAAAAATATTCAGCTTTCTTTTAAATTGTCTGTTCATCAAAGAATCCTAAAAAAAAAAAAATACAGTTTCCACAAAAATAATAAGCAACATGGTTTTCAACACTGATAATTGTAAGAAATGTTACTTCAGCACCAAACCAGCCTATGAGAATAATTTGTGAAGGATCATGTGACACTGAAGACTGGAGTAATGTCAGCTCTCTGAATAATTCAGCTTTGCCATCAGAAGAATGAATTGCAGTTTATTCAATTGCTGCAATTTAGTCATTTAAAATACTATAAATGTAAATGAAAAAAAAATATTTAAAACATTTCTTTTTTCTGTCATCTTAAAGGATTTTTTTTTGCAGATTTAATGCCTCTCCCTAGAGTTCCTGTACCATTACATTCATTATGTGACCTTCTTCTCTGTTTTGTAGGCCCTGGCTTTTCCCAGTTGGCTCTGCGAATTAATATTTGAGATCACCACCACCAGGATCTCCATCAGACTCTATGGGGGAGCTCTTCTATGTATGTTCAGTTTTATGGTATAGCATTAGAAGGAAGAAAGTTTAACACTATAAGGCATAATAATTCTAAACGTCTAACTTACATATACACAATATTGCCACAAAAATTTGGAAACCTTTTACATAGAGTAAATTTCACTTTTCTATAATTAGTTAATGTGGGTATAGAAAAGAATCAGTTTGTTGCTTTGCAGCCTGAAATGAAGATGGGCACAGTTTTTGCCCAAGTTAAAGATATAATACCAACATGTCAAAAAAAAAAAAAAACTGAATCAGAAAAAGATAATCCCCTCCTAAAAATGACGTGTAAACTCAATCAGAATTGCACACAAAGCATTTTGACATCCATCTGTGATCAGGTTTGGTCATATTATTATTTCAGCATGAAAAGAGCTTTCCTAGAGCATTTCAGTCCTTGGTAGTGCAACTGAAGAAAATTATTGATGGCAAGGCACTGTCAAAAGATCTCAGGGATAAAGTTTTGGACAGGCACAAATCAGGATATGGATACAAATAGTTTTTTTAAGGCTTTTTAAATTCAATTAAAAAAATGTCTAGAAGCATAGTGGCGTCTATTATTAAAGGGGCCATGAATTGCCTTTTTTATTATTTTGTTCTGTTCTCTGAGGTCAATAATGTTATCAAGATTTTTAAATAAAAAAAACTCCATAATTTAGAAGTAATAGGCTATTTTCTGTCCTGTTTTGACCCCCTCATCGGAATGCTCTGTTTGATTAGGTGTGGTGGATTGTAGACTCAGAAGTAAACGCCAGCTGCTATGACTGGCTCACAGTTGTGTATGGTAACAATAGTGTCATAACTATTTCTTATGATTTGAAATCTGTTTACCTCTCAAAGTAAAAAGAGGTTGTAAAGTGTGATTTTGTGGCGACTATGCTAAAATTTAATTATTCTAATCGTAATTCATGAAGAATTTTGAGAAGTCTGACAGTAATCAGTGTTGAATACTACTTTAGGGTTAACCCTACCTGTTTTAAGTGTTTGAAAATTATTAATAGTTGAAAATATTTGTTGAAAAGTTAGAAAAGTAATAAAAAAAACAATCAAATGTGATCAGTTACATTAAAGGGGTCATATGACGTTGGTGTAATGCAATGTTATGCAATGCAGTTTAAGGTTTAAAAAACACATTATTGCTCCTCTAAGCCTTTCTCAAACTTTTACAAAGCTCATCATTCTGAAAAGCGAGATGTACTGTATGCTGATTGGCTAGCTATCCAGTGCGTTGTGATTGGCTGAATGCTTCAAGCGTATGATGGAAATGTTATGCCCCTTACCACAGCGGTTCCCAATCCCTCAAAAGGAGGTGCCAAGCCAATCTTTGAAGGGAGCTTGACCAGAGACCACCTGGGTAAAGAAAGTGAAAGTGATAAAAGTGAAAATTGATAATTGATAAAGGTTACTACCGTGATGTTGTCCAAAAAGACCAGAACATGTGCTCCCTTAAGACCAGCAAGAAGGATTTCAGGGCTTGAAAAACTGCCATCATCTCGAAGCAGTTGATGTGCAAGTATTGCGCCAGGATTGACCAGGAGCCGAACGTCTGTCTGCCCTTTTAGAGAGCTACCCAACCTGAGTTGGAGGCACCTGTCTTGACCACCTTCTGGAGGTCGGTCACAGTGGGACGCCTGATTGAAACAAGCAATGATTTTTGAGGCCACAGCTCTGATGCAGCGGTGGGTTACCTTGAGATGAAAACATCCCAGACGCCAAACTGCGAGAACTGACCCTCTCCTCTTCCACTCTGCATTTGGATCAGGATGACTTCTTTGGGTCCGATGTCACTCTGGGGCAGGGTCCTTGATGCGAAGTCTAAACAGGTAGCAATTTGCTGTCTGGGTGTGCTGTAGAAGCCCATGCTCAGATTTAGCTTGGGGCTGAGGCGGTGCTGCCTTGGCTGGCTGCCATCAGGATGTAGTCTTCTGGTGACTTGAAACAGTCGCTGCACTGGAGCGCTTCGGCAGAAGGTGAAACATTGCCTTCAATGACGTCTGAGAGTTGTAAAGTTGTGTAAAGTGCTCAGCAAAACCATCCATGGCAGGGCCAAACAGTCCCTTGGGAGAGACTGGCGAGTCCAGGAAGGTGACCTTGTCAGCGTCTCTTATTTCCGTTAGATTTAGATTTAGAAGGTGGTGCTCCAGCATCCATCCACATCATCCACGACATCTTCCTCATCAGACCCGCCAAAGAAAATCAAGCTGCTCGCATCTGGTTAGGTGCACTGATCCTCAAGTGTGAAGCACATGGGCGAGTTGAGGTGTTGTGGGTAGAGTGAAGCATATGGGGACCAGTATCAGAGTAAACAGAAGTTTCTCTCATAAGTGTCAGCAATGCAATGGAAGAGACTGTTCGAAAGGGAACTGTGTCCATCTTTTTTTCAGTCTGCAAAGTAACAAAATGTGATTATTTTAAATGGGGTAATTATTTTCTATAACCACCTTAAATTGTTTTAAAAAAGAAGCATTAAATATTATTCAAGAACAACCAGAAAAGTATGGCATTTGTAAAAACGTTGTTGATAACATTCAAATAAAATGCATGTCTATGAATTGGACCTGTTAGGACACTTTGTATAAAGGGCCACCTCCATATTAGCGCCCATCATTTTGGAAAGAGATGTTTAAATTTACATTTTTCTACATACTGTTGGATATGTACTGTATATATGCATGTCTTTACACTTTCGCTTTTCCCTCTCTATCTCAGTTTATGCATAGCTAATGCATAATGTACACACATTTGTGCAAGTCTGTCTCCCACTCACTGGAAATATTCATGACTAGATGCGCTTTTCACTGCCAAATTCGTGTATGATTTCAAGTGGTATGAATATTTTATGCCTCGGTTTTAAATATTAATGAGTCAGTACAATTCCATTTAGCCACATATAGGGCAGGGCTTCAGTGTGCTGGGCAGTTCGACTGTATTATGACTAGTAATGACCCCCTGCTGGTCCCAGGATTCTTCACAATAACAGCACATGCCAAGCTTACCCCGTGCTTGAGCTTACAGTCAACCGTAGGAGGTCTTGTATTATAAAAGATTGCAGGGGTGGCTTATGGGTGTGTGAAAGTGAGTGTTTTGTGGAAAATAAAACCCTTCCCTCCCTATGCCCTTATTTCATTATGAACAGCAGCCTATTTATCTTTTCTCTATAGCGTAATATAGCCTCTAATTCAGCATAAAGACGTTTTTTAGATTTAGATTTAGTGTTTAAATTGCAGCCTTAACCAGTGGGGGATATAGAATATTATGATAATGTGATTACATACATTATCAGTCCGAGTGCTCATGAATATGACACTGCAGCAGAGCCCTGGAAGTTTTACTGTATGTACACATGATATTAGCATGCACATTTTTGAAGGGCTGAATTTTGCAGTCTGGACCCCTCACTGAGAACCAGTGGCCTTTATACAGTGTGACACCTGGTTTAGCTCACAAACAACTCATACCCCTGCAGCGATGCAAGGTGTGAGTGTTCTTCTGTCAGATCAATGGCCAGTTCGATGGTGGGAATTACTCAAGCAAGGTTGGAAAAATAGTGCTGGCAGATGGCACTTGGCAGGTTTGAAGAAACAGCTACCCTCCACATTACCACAGTGTGGAAGGAGATCAGAAAGAATCACAGCATCAGTTCTCTGATCTTGTGCATGATTTCAAGCTTTTTAATTCCTAGCCTAAGTGCTTTGGTGTTTGGAGGAGAGTCTGCATCCTATTTAATAGATAGGTGCCCTTTAACGTCTCTAGCTGACTTAGGATGTGTTTTGCTCTTCCCAACAGGTATCTCATTAATTCTGTGGAATGGCTTGTACACAGCGGAAAAGGTCATCATTCAATGGACACTACTTACAGAAGCATGTTACTTCGGGGTACAATTTCTAGGTGAGAGAGGTTTTTTCTCTCTCCTGAGAACATTGGGCAGACAGTGCAGAGGGACGTGAGAATGGAAACTGACATTTAATCTTTATTCTTCCTGTAATTAAGGGACAATTTAACTTAAGGTTGTTGTTTTTTACAACCTTAACCAATTTTAAACATTTAATTGTATGTATTTTTATATTATTCATGTTTTTTTCTCCCCATATTTTATATATATATATATATATATATATATATATATATATATATATTAAATGTTATGTTTTATGATTACTGTGTGATTACTGCATGATAGTGGTAGGTTTATAAACTCTTGCTTGAAAACAATGCAAATCATTATAATTATAATTATAACCCATTCTTAAGATCCTTCCAAGACTAGAACAAGTCAATAAAACCTGATGAAATCTGTGGGCCATTTTTGTTTTCTTAGGTTAGCAGAGAATATCTTTAATACTCATTGTGCTTAATGCTGTACTGCCCTCTTATGGCAACAAGCGCTCTTTAAAATCCAATCCAAGCACAAGCTTCAAAGATTAGATACAAAATTAACCTTATTAACCCCTAAGTAAATGTTGAAGTGATTACACTTATGGTATTTAGGACTGTCACATAATAAAAGTCTAGTTCTAACTTTTCTGAAATATATGGTACATGCATCTACTGGTACTTTATGCTTATGGTGTTTTCCACTGCATGGTATGGCTCTGCTCGGCTCTTCTTGACTCGACACGGTTTGTGTTTCCACTGCAGTTTAGTACCGATTTAGATTGGGCGGGATATATACAGTATTGTTCAAAATAATAGCAGTACAATGTGACTAACCAGAATAATCAAGGTTTTTAGTATATTTTTTATTGCTACGTGGCAAACAAGTTACCAGTAGGTTCAGTAGATTGTCAGAAAACAAACAAGACCCAGCATTCATGATATGCACGCTCTTAAGGCTGTGCAATTGGGCAATTAGTTGAAAGGGATGTGTTCAAAAAAATAGCAGTGTCTACCTTTGACTGTACAAACTCAAAACTATTTTGTACAAACATTTTTTTTTTCTGGGATTTAGCAATCCTGTGAATCACTAAACTAATATTTAGTTGTATGACCACAGTTTTTTAAAACTGCTTGACATCTGTGTGGCATGGAGTCAACCAACTTGTGGCACCTCTCAGCTGTTATTCCACTCCATGATTCTTTAACAACATTCCACAATTCATTCACATTTCTTGGTTTTGCTTCAGAAACAGCATTTTTGATATCACCCCACAAGTTCTCAATTGGATTAAGGTCTGGAGATTGGGCTGGCCACTCCATAACATTAATTTTGTTGGTTTGGAACCAAGACTTTGCCCGTTTACTAGTGTGTTTTGGGTCATTGTCTTGTTGAAACAACCATTTCAAGGGCATGTCCTCTTCAGCATAGGGCAACATGACCTCTTCAAGTATTTTAACATATGCAAACTGATCCATGATCCCTGGTATGCGATAAATAGGCCCAACACCATAGTAGGAGAAACATGCCCATATCATGATGCTTGCACCTCCATGCTTCACTGTGTACTGTGGCTTGAATTCAGAGTTTGGGGGTCGTCTCACAAACTGCCTGTGGCCCTTGGACCCAAAAAGAGCAATTTTACTCTCATCAGTCCACAAAATGTTCCTCCATTTCTCTTTAGGCCAGTTGATGTGTTCTTTGGCAAATTGTAACCTCTTCTGCACATGCCTTTTTTTTAACAGAGGGACTTTGCAGGGGATTCTTGAAAATAGATTAGCTTCACACAGACGTCTTCTAACTTACAGGTAACTCCAGACTGTCTTTGATCATCCTGGAGGTGATCATTGGCTGAGCCTTTGCCATTCTGGTTATTCTTCTATCCATTTTGATGGTTGTCTTCCGTTTTCTTCCACGTCTCTCTGGTTTTGCTCTCCATTTTAAGGCATTGGAGATCATTTTAGCTGAACAGTCTATCATTTTTTGCACCTCTTTATAGGTTTTCCCCTCTCTAATCAACTTTTTAATCAAAGTACGCTGTTCTTCTGAACAATGTCTTGAACGACCCATTTTCCTCAGCTTTCAAATGCATGTTCAACAAGTGTTGGCTTCATCCTTAAATAGGGGCCACCTGATTCACACCTGTTTCTTCACAAAATTGATGACCTCAGTGATTGAATGCCACACTGCTATTTTTTTGAACACACCCCTTTCAACTAATTCAACTAATTGCCCAATTGCACAGCCTTAAGAGCGTGCATATCATGAATGCTGGGTCTCATTTGTTTTCTGAGAATCTACTGAACCTACTGGTAACTTGTTTGCCACGTAGCAATAAAAAAATATACGAAAAACCTTGATTATTCTGGTTAGTCACATTGTACTGCTATTATTTTGAACAATACTGTATGTCGTTATTGTTACGCCACTTCTACTGCCGTGACATCATCGTAAACACGATATAAACAAACACACAACAATGGAGCATATAGATGGAATGGTGTCCTTCATTCTCGGCCTGTGGATGTTTCTAACTGCAAGATGAAGGAGTTTGTTTCAAAAGAAACACTGGAAAACTCCCCAAAAGTGAGCCATTCAGTGGGAAAGCATCATTAGATTAATAATTTATTTCATTATATTTATTTTTTTACTTATTTTACTTAAATTAACATTAAAAAAAGATTCAATATTATGTTATGTAATTATAAAAAATTTTGTCAACATATTTCATTAACATAACATGAGTTAAATATGTTTGTGAATTGAGTGTTGTAGCTGTGCTGCATGGCACTCTTGTTTTTTGCTAGATGTCTGTATATGTTTCAGACTACTACTTTGTCTGACTTTATAATTAGTCTCTGTACTCATTTTTCCCCCAGTGACGTCCATCACCCTCTTGGAGATGGGCACATTATCCAATGGTGCAATCGTTCTTCTTCTCAGTGAAACCTTCTTCCTCTTCATCACCTTGAGTTACTATCATCACCTCGGCCGGCGCACCAAAAAGATCTGAGGGAGGCCAGCTATTTGTTAAATGGGTAGATTGGCAGCACATAATGCTTTGAATACATTAGCACCTCTATCTGGACCAAATGAATTTACACTTGACTGAAAATCAACCTCTGTTTGTGGGCAATTTCCATTTTATTTAAGCACATTATCTGGGTCTTTACTTTCATTAGATACAGAAGGCTACAGATCATGAGTGTTGTTTTTATGTTACATTACCTTCAGAGGGTATACTTTTCTGACAGCTCACTTTTTTGTAAAAGCTTTTTCTGAGATTTTTTTGTATGGAGGGTAGATTTACGGCACATGTGTACGTCAGAGAATCCCAAATGTGTCAAATTAGTTTGGGAAGATGCCTGTAATTCAGGTCATATTATGTAATAGTTTAGTGAACTTCCAGTATGTGGCGTGTTATTCTATGGTAAGAATTTAGTTTTAAAATGGTACTGGTTTTAATTGCCAGGCACAATATACACAGCATGGCACAGTGTACAACAACATACTGCAAGACAAAGGGTAATACAACAAATAGCATTAAATAAACAAATACATAAGTAGTTTTTTTTTATACATTACAGAAATAGGATTGTTACATTTACTTGTAGTTACTAACATTGCAAAGTGAAGACTTTGCAAATAAATTCCTTTTAGATTTATGGTTCCCAACAGTATATTATGTGAAATAAGAATAACAGATCTAGTATTAAATGCCATTTAATGTGTGTATTTTCAAAAGTACCTTATTAACTTCATAAGATTGTCAAAAACAGCTTTGTTTGACTTCACACAAAGAAATTCTGCCCATTTCAATTCAAATGTAACATTTTGCTGCTTTACATACCTAATGAACATTTACACAACAGTTACTAAAGTAAATTGTGCAATTATAAACTTAGTTCAACTTCCTTTTAAGACCGATTAAAAGTTTACCGAGAATTTGAAAAATCTTTTGAGGGTTGAGGTGATTTTTCCATGTCTTCATGACATTCAAGATGCATGTTACTAATGACTTTACTTTCACAAATGCATCTGTATATAGTAAAGGGGCAGTCCTCCCAAAAAATTGAAGTGCAACATATATTTTTATTTTAGTTCAAAACTTATGAATATCTATCTTCATTGGAACAAAAAAGGAGTATCGTAAATGTAGTAAATACGATGTTTCAAGTCTGAATTATATGATGGTTCCTTTGTGTATCGTCATTGATGGTGAACTTCAGAGAATTTTTCTTTTTTGTATGAACTATTCTTGTAACAACTACCATTATGCACAACAATCGTAAATTTTAGAACTGTATGTAATAAGATATGCTTTATGCCTTTAGTGATCATTGCATGAAGCCAACAATGCGGATCGGCAAGTAGCGCTAAAATGTAGCACTTTTTAACATGGAAAGCACATTAACTTATAGAATAATCATGTATACTATTATGATTATTCTATAATTAGAACTAGCAGGTGTTATTCCTTATAGTATATGCTTCTATCACTGAACTGTCATTTGAGATGTGGACAGTTACTGCCCTTCCATAGATCTTAGATATTTCTTCCAGAGAACAACAAATGGCTTTATTCCAAAGGGAAATCAGAGGATCATATGAATATGTGCTTTGGAAACATCAAGTCAAAACTGCTGTTTGTTTATTTATTCTGTGCATCTCTCTTGACCTGTTTAGTAAAAGTTAACTAACAAAACAATCGACCATGATTTGATGTCGATGCACTGTTCATGATTTTAGACTAGACGGTATATTTTTAGGACACTTTTTGCTTTGTAAATATTTGAATGATTCAGGAATGTGTAACACTTCTTAAATGTCTGAAAATGTGCAACTTTTCTTGTATTAGTTTTGTTTTGTTTTTGAGAATAATGATTGCATCGTCAGTTTTTAGAATGTTTGTTCTCATTCTTTTATCTGTTTTGAAGGAAAAAACACTCATGTTTAAAAGATATGTAGCTACTTTTGTAGAGAGACAGTGAATGTTCTAAATAAATCTATAAAGTTTTTGAAATGGAAAATGTATTCTTGAGTCATTGTCTGATTCCTATCCACAGGAGCTACATGGATAGACATGTGCATGAAATATATGTCCAATGCATATTTTTATGAGATATGTATATATGATTATTTTTCATAATTACATGTTTTACTTAATATGACAATATATTTCATATATGGAAATTAAATAGCCTAAACATATATTTTGCATTGAAGCTTAACTGTCCTGAATGAAGTGCTTGGGTCAAGTAACTGGGTTTCGGTTTCCTTCTACCTACATGCTGTCATTGTTTTAGTATCCAAAATGTTTGTATTCAGCAGATTATGTGCATCTTTCACTTTCAGAATTAATTGTTGATGACAGCTGCAAGTGGGCAGCAGATTTGTTAGGTAGTTATTGGTCCAGCTCAACTGTTTTGAATGTACTGTATGCTTCTAGCTCAAGTAATTGGGGTTCCCCTCAGCTGAAGCTTTCACTTTCTACTCCCAGCACCCCCCACTGCCCCCTCCGCTACAACATGAGGTGATGTTAATATGTATATGATGCTTTTATTTGGTTTTATATGTTGCAGTATGCCAACAATATATATCTTATGTACGCAACATATATGCAAAATATCTGTATGTTCATATATGTCTTTGAAATAATTGTTAAAATATGTGCATTTATTTTTTTTTTTTTTTTTTTTTTAGGATGGATATAAATGTGCATGACATATATGTCCAATGCATATTTTTCATAATTGGGCCTATATGTTTTACTTAATATGATGATATGTTTCATATTTGTTTCCTTCTACCTATACATACTGTCATTTTTTTAGTATCCAAAAAGTCTGTATTCAGCAGATTGCATGCCTCTTTCACTTTCAATATTGATTTTTGATGACAGCTGTGAGTGGGGAGCAGATTTGTTAGGTAGCTATTGGTCCAGCTCAACTGTTCTGAAGGCTACTGCATGCTTTTAGCTCAAGTAAATGGGTTTAACCTCAGCTGAAGCTTTCACTTTCTACTCCCAATCCCCAAAGCATTTCATATGGAGTCTTGATGGAGATGAATTAAGCAAAGTAACTGTCCATCACAGTCGGTATTGGTTCTCAACGTTTTTACAGATTTTTTTTTCTTTTACACTTTTGCTGAAATTAATATTTTTTTTTTTTTTCACTTTTGCTGAAATATCTGATTTGAAAGTGACGTGTGATACAGCCAGTATCAGTTGGGAGTTCAGTGCTTTGCTCAAAGGGAATTACATCACACCCAATACCATTTTAAAAACCCCAGGATGTGTCCTAATCAAATCAAAGAAAATGCAGATAACACATTCATAAAATAAATTAAAGACATATTGTTGCTTTTAGTGCGAATCGTCTGAGAAAATCTGCAGCTTCCTAATGTGGGACACTGAAAAGTCTATGATAAAAGGCAAAAATCACCTTGATTCATGTGGAATAGTAAAATGGTTTTGGTTATTTATGGTTGAAACATGGTTGAAACAAAGTTATACTATATTTTGATGGACAAACATTTTATAAGCACATTAGACCAACAAGTAACAGGATTGTCTTGTTTAAAATTAATTTATTCTCCTTAATATCAAGTTTGTCCAAACTCTATGTCACTGACCTTTGGGTGTTCTTCACACAATATGCTTCCTGTCTGATGATTGCATCTGAGAGGTCATATGATGTTGATGACATGATACCACAGCTTTGGCTACCTCATTGTTTCACTGGCATTTATGGGGAAGCTACAAACACTAGACTTTAAGTGTCCCACATTAGGCAGTGACCCATTTAAAGGCAATTCACCCTATATAGTCAGTGTAGTATACAGCTTTCTCTGTGCCATACGTGGCTGCTTGTCATGCATGAAGTTTTATCTAAATTCTGAATAAAACCTCGTAGGTTATACAGCATGAAAAGACTGCTCCCTTTAAATTTATTAAAAACTGTCACTCATTCATCACGATCTAACAAAGTTCCAAAAATAAATAAATAAATAATAATAATAAAAAAATACAATGAACGTGACAGCACGATGAAACTTTTTAAATGTTTTTGTTAGAAAAAAGTTACGAGCATGATGGAACCCAGCACTAGCCAAAAAACGGTGAGTGGAGCGGCGATTGCGTGGATTCCAACCTAAACACCTCTGATTGGCCATTGCGTTTTAGAAGTCAACAAACATGTCTGTTATTGGGTACATTGCTTATCTCTGCGAAAATACATTGTAAAATTATTGGACGCTTTCTAAAGAAAAATAGACACTGTATTGTTTGCCAAATCTATTTCTTTATGCTATTATTACGAAGAAAACAGCTGTTGTGGGCAGCTTTTCCCTCTAAAAGCAAGCAGACTGATTCAACAGCAGGCAGTTGTATGAGTCAGAAACTCAGGTCCGACCGTCCCCCTCGGACTGTTCTCATAAACACCACTTGACGGAGACTCTGAGTAGCCTTTATTATCCAACTCCAGGCTGCTCGCTCGCATTAGACTCATTAACGCTGGACGAGACGCGCAGCTGACATCTAATTCTACTTCTCTCATTTTCCCATCCCGACACTATACGTGAGTATTTTTTTTAAAACATAATATTTTAGGTAGGCTAACTAATGTTTTATATCTTATTCTGAATATCTCGGCTATAAATCTCACACGACTGGAAATTAGAGACTGGATGAGAAGTTTAAATAGACAGTCATGAGTTGTCTATGAATATCTTTTCAAATGTTTTAATATCCCAGGCAGTTTTAATGTTTTGGAGTGTCACCTGTAACAGATTTTCTATTAGCAGTTTTGTAGTAATATTGAATTTTTTCGCTTTTTCAACTGTCCTATAAATATTTCACTTTTCTATTTTGGATTTAATTTCCTGTTCATAGATTACGTCTGTGAAACATTATGAAAACAATTCAAGGTGTTGTTTATTCTCCCACTCACTGTCATGATTTCGCTTTCAGTTTATAAATATTTGATCCTTGAGCTGTTATTATCAGACAGGATAAGGAGTGTTTATAATGTCCTTTTGCTCATAGTCCTTAAAATAATTTTGCCTACTTGTTAGTTTTGTTCAGGGTTGTGAAAAAGCCTGTTTTCCTCCCCTGCACAAAGTCTGTATTTTTTCGCCTAAAAATATTTTTAGAGAGCTCTCTTTTTGAGGATTGGTTAATTCATTGGTTTCTGTAATCTGAGATCTGTCGAATGTAGGTCAGGTCGGTTTACAACTGTCAGTGATTTGGCAAGAGAATTGAAATAGTCTTTTTCTGTTTAGAGGGGAATAGGAATTTGATTGACACGTCTGTTTTTGCCTTCAAATTAGGTTTTATGATTTTGATGATTAGATTAAATGGGACAATTCATTCAAAAATAAACATTCTGTCATTACTTATTCACCATCGATTTGTCCAAACCTGTATGTTTCTTTCTTCTGTTGAACATAAAAGAGGATATTTTAAAGAATATGGGTAACCAAACAGTTACTGGTCCCCATTGTCATCCATATACAATGGAAGTTGATGTTGGCCAGAAACTGTTACGTTACCAATATTCTTAAAAATATCTTGATGTGGAAAGAAATACATACAGGTTTGCAACAAATTGTGGGTGAGTGAATGATGAAAGAACTTAAATTTTTGGGTGAACTGTCCCTTAAGTTGAACTACAAATCAGTAACTTAAGTTACAAAATAATGTATATTAATAGCCTAATAACAGTTAAACATTACACTTTTAATACTTTACTGATTAATTTATACAGTAGCAAAGTTGGATTTATAGTCAAATTTGTGTGCACAAGCAAAGTGCATGTAATATAACAAATCTGAGTTTTGCTAGAGTAACTTCTAAACAATAAGACTTTCTTTTGAGTGCACAGTTCCAGTTTGCCCTCATTCCATTAGGTGATGCATCAAGTAAACATAGGTCCCTCCACGGTCCCTTCAAATGTTATCGTTTTTTTTTTAAAACCATAGTCGTCATTCATCATAAAAACAGTCAATTTAGTAGCTACTTGCACAGCCCACTTTAACACGACTAGTGGCATCAAGTTGGTCTTTGTGTTTAGGTGGAGAGATTAACACTCCTAATGAATGTACGCCTTGTTTCTGCCTGAAGTAACTGTGGATAGACAAGGCTGTTGGCCCCTGTGGGCTTCCCCTTGTTTGGGGTTTCACTTTTCTCTTTTCTGCATGCAGTGAGGACTGAGAGACTGTTTAGTCTCAAGAGGGGACACTCTGCACCCCTCATACCAGCCTGCTTGATGGGTTACCACAGCAACCTTTTTGGCATGCACAAGTTTAAATGAAGCTATCGTGGAAACGAAAAAAAAAAAAAGGCCTTGAATCATTGGCTCTAGGCTTGATTTTGTAGCTTAAACAATTGCAAGTAAGCTTAATCATGTTATATAAAGCATACTTGCTCAGTCAGCAAAGAGGTTTGTAGTTCTAGTACTAGACTCCATGACACTTGTGCACTTGTATGTTTACTTTGGATGGTAAAGTTGCCACACCTCTAGGGATGTTATTGGTTTGGTGGTAACTTCAAGGCTACAGTGGGTTCCTGAGTGTGCAGAGTTTCTCCTTTTGTTCAATTTAAAAAGCGTGGCTGAAAGCTGCCATTGTCGTGGTGGGAAATCAAAGCTGGTTCTATCTTTGTGAGTGTGGGGGAGGGTTGTTGGAGATTGAGGTGTGTACTAGAGCCCCAGTGTACACTGGGTAGATGAGCTGAATGCTGATGAACTTCAGAATGAGGGCTGAGCCTCAAAGGATAATTGTAATTGCTTTTAAGATACTCTCAAACAAGTAATTGCTTTTAAGATTCTCTCATTTTGCAAGCATTGCTTTGCTTTTCAGGTGATTTAAGGTTATTTTTCTGCTAAAGCAATTTTGGCAATGAAAGAGATAAGATAAACTACTACTGATGAACTGATGGTCCTGTTAATATATATTGCCATGTCTCTCCCTGTGGTGGTGTGCTGGCCTGATTCAAGTTTTAGTGCATTGTGACACACTTTTCTATCTGACTGAGCTTGGATAAGTTATATGTGTGTAGACCTTCATATGTGGTACATCAGCACATTGCTGACCTTGATCGGAAGCACAACAGTGCTTTCGTCAAGGTTGAATTTGTTAACCCTTTATCTAATGTAAGACATGGTACAGAGATAAGGAAATTCACTTAAGGTAAAAATAAAGCCTTGTTTCACTCTGCAGAATGAGGAGGAAGTGGTAATTTGATTCCACAGACTTCTGTTGCATGGGATGTATCTGCATCTGAAAAACTCATTACAATCTCTCCCTTGGTATGAGAGATTTATAATTGAGCTGGCTGGCCTCTGCTCAGCAACACTGTGATTCTCTCTTCAAAACTACATTTAAACAAGCAAGCTAAACACATTTTCAATTGTATTCCTGTCTCACAAGAGTAGTTCTTCATGAACTGATAAAAACTAGAAGTTCATGTAAGTTTGAAGAAAATAAAAAAAAAGACTAAGAAACTCCGTGGACATACATTTGCTTATGGGATATTATATTTTAGACACTTTTATCCAAAGCAACATTTTTACCTGCGTATTTAGATGTGTTTATAACCAGGTTGATTATTTTCTATACCCACGGTCTGTGTCTTCAATGTCACATGATCCTTCAGAAATCAGATTAATGTAAAACATTTTTCATTATCAATTTTGATAGCAGTTGTGCTGCTTAATTTTTTTTTTCAGGATTCTTTGATGAATAGAAAAGTTCAAAGAACAGCATTTACATGAAATAGAAATCTTTTGTAACTGTATAAGACTTTATTCTTTTCCCTTTGATCAATTTAATATGTAAGCCCCCATACAATTTTCTGCTGCTTATAGTTTATTGATACTCCAAGTCAAAGGTGTATTTCACTGTTAAACATTTAGCAAGGGTTCGAGAGGTTTCTTCAGATGTAGTATCTCTTGTATAGTATCCCTTTGCTCCAGCAGTAGTGTTTACTCCATCTGGGGCCTGATCTGCATTGTGGTGTTGCTCTATATTTGCTAATAATCAATCACAATTTTTTCGCCCTCTTTGAGGTCACTGATAAAGTGCACCATGCTGCACACCAAACAGGCCCTCAAATAGCACAGGAAGAGTGTATAATACTAACCTATTAAATATAGCTGGAATGTGGGTCATCATCAAAAAACTGTGGCAACAGCCATCACGCAGTCCAGAGGAGAGTATTGATTGATCCTGTGGAATTTAGATATGTGTACTCCATTTGTCTCATGATGACGGCATGCTCTGTATGGAAGCAATTGGGACTTATATTGAATATTTAAACTGTAGAAAGATGGCATTGTATAAAAGTCAGTGGGCATGATGAAAACTGTATCTTTGTTTGCAGATTCCATTTTTGTTTCTATTTAACTCTCATCACTAATCCTAAAAAAAATATTTTATACAGCTGTCTATTCATTTGACTGAATTAAACATTGTTATGCTGCCCACTTGCCTTTTGTCTTAATCAGTGTCATCATTTAACTGCTGTTTCCCTGTTTTGGGTTTTTACAGGTCAACAAAATGGGGAAAGGATGCATCGCTGCAACCAAGTACTTCCTGTTTCTCTTCAACTTAATCTTCTTCGTAAGTTTCACTTAGTTTTTAAAGAACAAGTTTAGTTATTTCAGTCATTTGACCTAGAAAACTGTTGATAGAGGTTCATTTTAATTTTTAATTATTCTATTTTTCATTTATATTATTTTCATATCACATAAATGTTAATATCTAATAAATAACATTACAGAAAATATAACATAATCAAGTTGATCTTTATTATAAAGTGTTACTGCATTAGGAATGGGCAAACTATTCTTGGAAGGTTTCCTTTTCCCAAGACTTTTTATAAACAATGCTCTTTAGCTCACTCACAGCTGGTGCTCCAGTTTTCGTAACATTAGTTTAACACTAATATTCATTAAATCAGGTCTCACATTCATATAAATAAGTCAGTACTGTTTAAGATCTTCAAGTTGATGCAAACACACGTTTATTAGTTGTAGTTGCACCATAGCAGTCTTGTGCCTCTCTATCACAAGAATGTTATCATCCAGATTAAGTGTTTTCCATTTGTTACCCAGACAGTTTACTCCTCTCTATCTCGGGGGAAACAGCCCACTCTCCCTTGTCATCCTTGGGCTTGTTCCATGTAGGAAAAAATGTATTCTCTGCGGGCCTGGGTGCTCAGGCTCAAAGAGCACAGGAAGAGCCCAGAGAATAATTCCAGCCATTTGTAACCCAACTAGTATACTTAAATACCTGTTTAAATGAACCCACAGTTTACAGTTTACTGCTGCACAGATTTTTCAAACCAAAGATATCCAAGAGTGCAAATGAACTACACTGTGAGCATAATGGGATCTTTAGCGGCCCACCATGCACCCCTAAACCTGGCACCCCAGCATGTGCCCTGGTGTTAGGCCTAAGGAGAGTAGATGGGGTGTTTGTCCGAGTGGATTTAGGGAAGGCTGTGGTGTTCTTGAACTCATGGAACATCCGCCGAGCTCCCCTCCCCTGCTGCCACGCAGAAGCACAGCCCAATCAGTCCCAGATGTGAGCAGAGAGCAAAGCAGAATGAGTCTGGAACCCCACAGTTAGAAATGAGGTCCATAACTTCCTACGGCCTTGGATTAGTGTGTTTGTTACATACTCCTGCACCGAAAGCACACAACCTTCCTGTCTTTCAGGGAAGGCATTAGTACTAGAGTTTTCATCTCTAGCTCTGTCCAAGAGATTTGGAGTGAACAAGTTGCAGCTTGTAAACTGAAATGTGGGGCCCCTCGTTCCTCTCCTGTCCTGCAGCACATGATTGATTCTCTCCTTCTTTCTTTCCTCTCTCTTCCTCTGCCCCCTGTCTATTCCTTTTTGTCTCTCGACAGATCTTCGGCGCTACGATTATGGGATTTGGACTGTGGATCCTCCTAGACAATCAGAGCCTCATTGCGGTGTTGCGTAAGTGTTTGCATAAAATGTGTGCAACTAAGAGAAAACCATAAAACATCATGCAGGCGAGCAAGCAGGAAAATCTACTCTCCTGGCCATTTTCTCTGGGTTGGACTGAAATGTGTTCACATTAATCTAAAAGGCTATTTAATGACCCATGGGAGAGTATCTTTGCTGTTGGCTGGTTGTAAAAACTAAAGGAAGTTATGAGAAAAGATGGTTGTCAGTCTTGTGTTTTTATGCTCTTATTAGTGAAGTTTTATCCCATTATGCCTTTGAGTAAAACCTCCTGGGCTCATGCGCCAGTGACTCAGACCAACTTTTTTCTCGTTTCGTTTTGTTTGATGAGCACCATTAGTCTCATCTCAATGTGTATGATTCAGGTTTTTGGACAGATTGTCAATGATGGGCTCTGTGTTCTTCATCACCCCACCCCCTGCACACTTCTGATCTGTTTTCCATCCCAGAGGCCATTGCAGGGAGCTCTGGGTCACTGGGTCTGAGTCTTACAGACACTGCCAAGCAAGCCCGAGCTACATGTTCACAGCTGGCTATGGATCAGCCATTGAGTTCACAGCTCTGTGGCGAGCCAGGCAGGGCCTGTGTGTGACATAGCACGTCTGAGGCAGTCTGCAGGTGCTCCCTCGCTGCCACACAGGGCTCTTTTAGTGACTGTCTCATTAGCATGCATCACGTCAATGCTCAGATCAGGCCTCTCGTTGCATTACTCATTGGAAAGAACAAATTAACACTAGTGAGCTGTGAGCACGTATATGCAAGGATGTAAAAGAATGACCCTCTATCTGCCTCTGACACTAAATTCCATGTGGTCTTAATCTATACTGTAGTTCAAAAGTTTGAGATTTTTTAAAATGTTTTTCAGAGAAGTCTCTTGTGTTCCCCTAGGCTGCATTTATTAAATCAACAATGCAGTAATAATGTGAAATATAATTACAGTTTAAAATAACTATTTTCTATTTAATATATTTCAACTGTAATTCATTCCTGGTATGGCAAAGCTAATAAAGCTTTATATTTTTGTGAAAACTGTAATACTTTTAGTTTTTAGAATTATTTGATTATTATTTAAGAAATAAAAAAGAATTATAGTAAAGTTAATAAAGTTAAAGTTGATTTAAGAACACATTTTGTTTGAAACAGAAGTCTTTAGTAGCAGTGTAAAACTCATTACTGAGACTTTTGATTTAATGCAAAATTTCTGAATTGTAAGTAATCATTTCTTAAAAAAAAAAAAAAAAAAAAAAAACGGAACAAACTTTTGATCAGTAGAGTTTCTCAAAGCCAGTGTCAACATTACTGACAAAAGTGGTCAATAATAAAGGGTTTTTAATTTCATCAATAAAAAGCACACCAAGATTATTCATAAATACTTGTAGTTAAAAAATACTGTTAATGCAAATATGGTAAAAGACAAACAATGCAAAAATTAACTTTAGCATAATTTTGAATAGAAAAATTCTAGGAAGAATATAAATGCTTTTAATAATCCTTCAAAAATGTTGGAAAGTGACTCACTTGAGTGGCATAAGCTGAAGCTAAACATTTAACATACCATTTTATATATAAAGTATTTGAATTTTAATAAAAAAATATATATATTTGTTCTTCCTCATATACTAAAAATAGAGGCCATTTTGATCCAAGTAATACTGACTAAAATAAATGAATATGACATGACAAAATTGTATTTTGTCTGCAACATGAAAATGAAAACTGCTCAAATGCACTGAAAGTCAACATTTGCAGTAGTTGACCTGGAAAGGTCAGGTCATTTTTAAGGTTGTCTTGCAAAATGAAGTGTGCCTGACCCAAGACTTGAACTCAGTCTGAGTGACTGCGCCATAACAAAGTTTTTGTTTGTTTGATTGTTCAGAGCTGAAAATGGATTTTAAAAAGCTCAGACTCAAACCATAGAATGACACCAACAGCAGTGGATTTGTGAACCTCCTGTATTCTTCCTTTGCCATAATTAATCTGACGGACACATTCCTGCAGTGAACAGTGGCTGCTGTATTTGATCCCTAGAGGACACCATTAGGCACATTTACTGCATGGGATGGTTTGAGATTTACAGTACTGAAGCTACGAAGGCCCACACATTCGAAGTTGAAATGCAGACACGTTTTATTTGTTTGCAATGTCACTGCCCATTCTTAGGCTTTGAGCACTGGAGGGAATAACTGAAACAGAACTGGTTAAAAAGGCATTTGCTTTGTTAAGGAAAAAGGTCTTGTTCTTTATTCTGCTATTGTTTGTGGGTTTGTTATGGCGACATTTGTGTAATATTTACCACATGGCACAAAATAACTGTGTCTGGCTATTTCCAAATAAAACTCTCTGCTTCTTTTGATCGTATTAAAAGCTTTTTTACCAATAGTTAAGTCAAACTTCAAAAAAGCCAACTGCTGTGCATCTTGTGAGAATTATTCCGCAGTAAACAGAAGGGGCTGAAATGATTTCAAATAAGATAACTCAATTCACATTGTTTCTTAGGATGCTGGAGTTACTAAATGACATCCGCTAGTTCTCAGTTTTGGGTTTCCCAGTATCCAGTTCTCTCTTAATCATTAATTACTAAATAGTTTAAATTATGTAAGATGTAGACAGAACCTTCTCAACCGTGTGATAAGATTAACTCATTCTGTTAGTTGTGCTTAGATGCCTGCTGTGATCATCAGGGTTGAGATGGTCATCTCATCTAAGTGCTTGGTTTCGTAATGATGATTACATCGGGTCACATGATGGACCATTGTATCCTCCGCACCCACAGTCACACAGACACTGTGGTATTGTTTGCAAGGCTGTCTGTGGTAATGTTGTTTTTGCTGGGGAGCCACTGAGGTATTTCGAAGCAGGATGATATGACAGAGACTAGGACCAGAACACAGTTAGAGAAGCTTTTAGCTTTTAAGGTGAAGCCACAGAATGTTTAAACCCACTGTTCAACAGCATACAGTGGGCATTGCCTGGTACTATAGGCCCTCATGTCTCACTCAGGATCACAAGTGAGACTTGCCAACCCCATCTCAACATTACACAATGCATATTCATGAGAACTACCCAAGACTGTAATTACTGGCTAGGGGTATTTGAGAACAAAATTAGTTTTTGGTGTGCCAACTGACCAGCAACAGCACATTTCATTAGGTAGAATTGAAGTGATTGTGCTAAATTTAAAGCTCGACAGACCATAACAAGTTTTTGATCAATATGTTATTGTTTTTAAAATAAGTCTCTTATGGTCACCAAAGTTGCATTTATTTTAAAAAAATATAAAAAGTGAAGGATCATTTCAAAAGATTATTTTGAAAAATTATTACAATTTTAAATAATTACTTTTTTCATTAATTTTTTTTTTTATGTTATTTATTCCTATGATGGTAAAGCTGAATTTTCATTTTCAGACATTACTCCAGTCTTCTGTGTTACACGATTCTTCAGAAAACATTCTTATATACTGTTTTGGTGCTTTAGAAACATTTGAAATTATTAATGTTGAAAACGGTTTTCTGTTTAGTTTTCATGAGGAAACCATGGTACTTTTTCAGGATAGAAGGTTCAGAAGAACAGCATTTATTTGAGATTTGTCAATTTAATGTCATTGCTGAATAAAAAGTAACAGTATTCATTAAAAAAAAAAAGTCATACTGACCCCAGAGATGTAAATTTTAGCACCAAGATTAATAAATACAAAAGTATTTTTCATTGCTATTTCATGTTAACTATTGAATTACCCCCCCCCCCCCCCAAAAAAAAAGTGTTTTCAAAGTGTGTTAACTGAATTACTGCTCATTAACACAATTATGATAAGTTTGTAACCAAGATTGTGTTTATTTTTCTCACTAACAGAGGATTCATCCATGGGGCTGAAGGTGGTCTCTTATATTCTGATTGGCGTGGGCTCATTCTCCATGCTTCTGGGATTTCTGGGCTGTCTGGGGGCCATCTATGAGATCCGCTGTTTGCTTGGATTGGTAAGACACATAAATGCAACAATGTTTAGCACTGTTTTTAACATCTTTCCTAATTTAGTTGCTGTTCGTTTTTAGAAATCACATGCTTTTTCTCATGCAAATTCGAAGTACAAAAAGAACTTCTGCTCTCGTGTGTAAATTTGCTGTGCTGAGTGGTTTAATGTCACGTGACCCTTGCAGACTGGACTGAACCAGCTGTTGCGTTTCTGTTTCACATATGTGAGACTGCAACCCGTTCTCATCAGTCTGCGTATAAATAACACGACTTTACACTTTCTATTTGCGTGTAATGCATACGCCAAATGCCATTTTTGCGTGCATATGATACGCCAATCCTTCCCATTAATTTCGGTGGAGAGCAGATGCGTCCAAATAACACGCATCATCTTCAGCGGCAGTGACGTCACTAGCGAGGCTCGTTCAGTTCACCTGATGCGCGTACACCTTCAAACAGGTAAGCAAGGGTAAATATATTTTTTATTCTTCTTTTTGTAATGATATCACGTGGTTAAGCGTATTGTTTTAACTATTTCAGTATTTCTGCATCACGTTAGACAGGGCCGTGTTTTTAAAGGGCAGTTTATGCTCCAATTATGGGTCAGTGGGCTGCTCAGCTAGCCTACCATTGTCATTAGCCTAAGCTAACATGTACTGTTTATAGACCTGTTGCAGTTTTAAATAAATTTATGATTTGACATATGGGTCTTCAGCTTTTAGACATGACTAATACAAGCACAACAAAGCACCCAACCCAATATCGCGTGATAATCGAGATCGTGTAAAAAGTCCACACATTTAGCATATTTTTACAATAATAGCCTAACTTTTGCTTGACCACGTCATGTGTAGCCAATACACACACAGTAACTACAGCATATTTACCATGCTTCTCCTACTGTAACCGTAGTTTTACTCTGGACTTTGTAACGCACATAACCACGACATTTACTATGGGTTTACCATAGTAACCATAGTTTTACTCTGGTATTTGTAGTTACTAACGCACAATAACCACAACATTTACTATGGGTTTACCGTAGTAACCATAGTTTTACTCTGGTATTTGTAGTTACTAACACACAATAACCACGACATTTACTATGGGTTTACCATAGTAACCATAGTTTTACTCTGGTATTTGTAGTTACTAACACACAATAACCACAACATTTACTATGGGTTTACCATAGTAACCATAGTTTTACTCTGGTATTTGTAGTTACTAACACACAATAACCACAACATTTACTATGGGTTTACCATAGTAACCATAGTTTTACTCTGGTATTTGTAGTTACTAACACACAATAACCACAACATTTACTATGGGTTTACCATAGTAACCATAGTTTTACTCTGGTATTTGTATTTACTAACACACAATAACCACAACATTTACTATGGGTTTACCATAGTAACCATAGTTTTACTCTGGTATTTGTATTTACTAACACACAATAACCACAACATTTACCAGGATTTTACCACAGTAACTGTTTTTACTCTACACTATTTGTAAAGCACAGTAACCACTAAGTTTGCCATGCCTTTAATATCTTTTTGTGATGTAATTGTAATTCAGTGTTTTTTCTGTCTTGCAGTTACGTCGGATTACATACTCCACAACAACCTGTAATCCAGCAGATCTTTAAAGAAGCCATCTCTTGTAAAATTTCTCTCTCTCTCTCTCTCTCTCTCTCTCTCTCGCTCTGCTAGAATTAACAGGGAACTTCAACTCCACGCTCCCAATGCTGATATTGAAGAAGCTGTCAAGGGGGCTGAACAAGTCCTTCAAAGGATCAACCCTTCACAGGTAATGTTGAAGACTCTTAGTTATAACTGATTTTCTTTAATGAACGCATCCTTATATTATGTGTTAATCAAATATTTTGGTCACAGATCATTTTAACACACTGTCTCAACATGTTTATATTTCAGGAAGGCCTGTCATGAGATTTGAATTTGACCATCTTGTGCATTTATGAAGAAGACCAAAAGCTGCAAAGGCAAACACTTCCAATGGTACGTCAGATACATTTTTCTCAGCATTTGATGTTTCTTAAATTTTGGTTCACTTAGCCCATCAGGAAGAACACTCAACAAAGAGCATGTTGTAGTAGTAATAATTCATCCAATAATCATATTATATTGCACAAGCGTACTTGTACAAAATTCTACAACTTTTACTCCTACTGCTGTTATTGGCCATTACCACAGCTCCCATCAGATTGTGCCCATTGTAAGAGTGTTTAGATCATGAAGTTTAAATGAAGTCCATTGTATTCTTTATTAATCTTTACAAATTGGTGCCGCCTCTTCCTGTTTCAACAGTACATGATATCTGTCCACACCTCATAGTCTGCCTTTCTTTCTATGGTGATGTTACTGAACACATCTGTCTTAGAAGCAAGAGAATGGAAATCCTAGTTTAACTTTTCAAGTGCTACACATCAGATCTTCAATGAATTTGGGCAATCAGATCACTTAAAGTTGTTCACACAAAGACCAATAACTATAATGAGAAGTATTTTAGCATCCACACCAACAGACAATACTGTTCTCTTAAATCTCTTAAATGTTCCCCTCATTCTGTTAAATTTATACACAAAATTCTGCCTTTTTCACTTCATCTTCATGCTGTACTCCCTCACTCACACATTCTTTTATGCTCTGTTGTAAGGCAGAAACTGAGAGTTTGCATGATGGCATTTTCTCAGACGCTGAATCTGATGTGTACAGATGAACTCAGGAGCCTACTAGAGTTGCCAAGGAACTTGTGCTTGAAGTATATAATTATATCTGCTTCATTTATATTTTTAAACAACAATAATGATTAAACATGGGGTCAATAAATATTTTCTTGTTTTACAGCTGAAGACCAGAAACGCAAAGAAAATCAGTCAAACCAGTCCTAAAGAAATGAGGAATGAACATGGACTTCTTGTGCCCCAAAAGAAAAGACAGAAAGATGAAAAGTTTCACATTTCAATTTGTATGTCTGAATTCAATGCAGTTATGTGTGGTACAACATTGATGTTGATCTCTCAAAAGACTTTTCAAGTCCGCAGTTATAGTTTTTCACATATACATCTTTTTTATAGCTCCTAAAATGAGCAAATAAGCTGTGCATCATCTCTGTGATTTGGGAAGGAAATGACTGAATATGGTGAGTACTGACACCTGCAACTGTGTTCACCAACACTATTACTCTAGAATGGTTATTGCTGTTATTGCTGACTTATTGTTTTGTCTGTTTGTTTGAATTAAGATGAAGCCAATTGATGAAGATATCAATTGAATGGCCACCGAGTGCATCACTGCTACCTGAACCCATCAGTTATCTTCTGTGAAGACTGCATTCACAAACCGCTCTACTGCGACAGCTCAGATGTTACGGCCTGCAAAGTAAACATCACAGCTAAACAACGAGAGCTAGTTGTGGTGGGATTCTTTTGGCCAATATCCCCAACAAGAATCAATGTTAAGTCCAGTGCAACAATTATAAATAAAAATACTATATATTGTTTATTGATTTACCATAACCTAAATACATGTTTTGGCCCTCCAGGACATCTAGACCAGGTGGAGTGTGAGGAGGACCGTCAGAGACTCCAGCCAGCCGAGCCATGGATTGCTCTCACTGTTACCATCAGGCAGACGTTATCACAGAACCTACACCAGCAGACAGTGAGACAAGTTCCTTTCACAGGCAATCAGACTGAACTGAACTCATACCAGTAAAACCATACACACCCCACCAACCTCATATGCCCTGCACTCTTATCAGTTATGCTGACTGGACTCAATATTATTATGCACCCTGACATTCTGTTTGCACTAATTCATACCGTGCTTTACTGCAGAGATGTATGTGTACTGTGATTATTATTGTTTTCAATTCATGCTCTTTGTATAGCATAATTTTTAACATATATTGTTATCTACCTGAATTGAGTCCCTTATATATGTGTGTTGCATATATATATATTCAGAATTTGTATTTCATATATATTCATGAATTAATTCATTTGTCATCCATACTGTCACGCTGCAGTCTGCACCCAAGACTTTCATCACCTGTATACTTGTGTTCATTGTATTGTGACAATAAAGATATTTGATTTAAATTAGTTACATGTCTTTTGTTCATCAGTTGTGCTGTAGGGTGCTGCATAACAACTGCAAAAAAAAATGTATGACATGGAAGATTATGATATGTCCAGGACATGGACAAGCAAGAAGAGGAAGAAAAGCAGGAGAGCTCTAAAAACTTGATGTGATTCTTTGGGGCTCAAGACATTTCACCATGCATGCATTTGCATGGCTTCATCTGATTAGAAAAACATGGTTTTAACATAACCCATTTTTAATATTGTTAAAAATTGTATATCATTTGTCTTAATACACTACTTTAGTTGTCTTTATGTTGTATCCTCCAGTAAAGTACTGCACATGGTGTTGGATAATAAAGTAGGGTGAATATTCTATATTAAGAATGGTGTTTGGTAAATACACCATTTAATTTTGTAAACAATAGTTAAATGTGTTTTAATTAAGAAATGAACATTTGGTTACATTAATGACATTCAGTTAGATGAAGGGCAGGCTGAAAGCTGCATTAGAAGATACTGCATGGACTATAATGCTGCAGGAATTTCATGCACAACTGAAGGTGATGGACAAGGGAAAGATCAACATGAATCCAGTACTGTATAATAAGCAAGATGAGCATGCACATTACTGATGTTTAGTACCCGAGGAGGACAAATATGAGGAGTATTTTACACAGAGACACAAATTAGCTCTTAATATTATGATTGCATTGCATGAATTGTATGGCTTTGCACTATAAACTACACACTCTCTGTACCTTGTCTTAATGAATGACACATTGACACTGTGAAAGTACAATGAAGTGTCACAGTATGTATTGGTTGTTTAAATTGGTGTCTTTGTTTACTTTCAATACTGTATCCTTGCACCTGATATAATTCAATATTTGGAGCCTATTCCAAATAGGCACTGATGTATATTTTTATGGTTCTATTCTTATTCTAAGATAAACATGACTTACAACTTACATATTGGCAATTTGTTGAAAAGAAAAACTTAAAAATTATGACTCAGCACAGTCTGTTGTCCATGATGAGAAAAGGTATGTGTATGTTTTACTGCCCTTCCATCTTCAAGGGCCCAGTAGAGTCCCCTAGAAGAGCAAAAAAATGTAAATTTCAAATGGCTGTAAATCAAAGTCTGATTATAGTGTCAAAGAAAAAATTGGCAGGACAACTACTTATGCTATGCTAATTAAATAATGTTGGACAGAGTTTTCAATCATATATGGAAAGGTGGTATAAAGGTGTTTAAAAAAGTGCACTTAGTAAAATATCGAATTTCAGCCTGCCTCTTAAATATGTCATTAATGTTTGCACAATGAACATGTTTAGATTACCCTTTGTTAAACTAGATTGCATTTTCCCTTTTTTTTAATTATTAAACATTTTAAACTACATTACCCATAAGCCTCTGCCATTCTATCGTTTGAACGCGAGTAATATTAGCGCTGGTATTTGGAGTTTATTGGAGTTGTGCTTAGGGTTAGGGTTACGATTTCGGTAAAGAGGTAATTTCTCACGACATAGCAACACTGCATTGTTAACTGAAGGTGTTACTGACGTAATAATTACAGTCAAACGGACTTTGCAACATTAAGCGGTTTATAATTTGGGTTAAAAGATAGTCCAATCACAGCGAGTTCTGCGAGAGCCAAGGGAACGTCAAAGCCAATGGCAACCCAGTTGAGCAGAGGCGTCACACTAACTTGTACATATATGGTCATTTATGCCGGGAGCTTCCGGGTTCCTGTAGTGAATGGACAGAAGCTGCAGTTACCCTGATGCAGCAAGAAATACGTTGATTAAAGGTGTTTTTTTGTTTTGTGTTTTAACGAAGGTATAATGATTCCCATTGTATTGAATAGGCTACATTGTTTACACTAATATTAGTGTACAGTACTTAAACTCAAAAGTTTGCATATACTGTGTGAAAAATAAATGTCAAAATGTTTCATTTGCTTAAAAAAAACACCTCTGAAGATTATTTAAACACAATATTTTTCTACTACTCAATTTTCCTTCTGTAATATTTACAATGTATTTATAGTGTATTAAAGGTAAACAATTTATCACATCTACGTTTCATGGAAATGGACCCTAAAAACTTGCCATTCTTAGATCCACCAGTTGAACTATAGGAATAGAAAACAAACAAACAAACATCATGACATCAATCACTCATTGTCTAGTCATTTTACAGTGTTTATTGATATGTCAAACTTTTCGCAGATAAACATAGTGCCCAGAACAGTCTCTCTCCAGTTTATTCCACTATGAAAAAAAAAGAAAAGTTGATAAAAAAAAAAAAAAAAAAAATGCATAGAGGTAACTAAGTGAAAACAAACAAACAAAATTGCAACAGAAACTCCCTTCAAAAAACATAAGTTTAATATTCAAAAATAAAAAGGGAATTTGTTTACCTTGAATCCTGACAAAAGATGCCAAAGAATAATCAAGGCTACAGTTGAAAATATATTGTTTTCTTCCCTTTATCAACCAAATAGGCAAAAATGATTAAGAACAATGCTCCAATATTTTACAATTATCACCTTTAAAAACATATATCCTGTAATCATTGTTTGCTTCTATTGTGAATAAATGCAAAACAAATAAATGGTTAATAATAATAATAATTATTATGTGTATATATATATATACAGGAGTGCTTATAGTAGAGATTGGAGTGATGAATGTAGAGGAAAAATGAATACAAGCAGAAATGCTAAGACTGGAGGTTGGCAGTAAAGGACTGAGAGCAGATGTGTCACACAAGAGAGGAAGATCTGGAAGCTTTTGAATGGGCTGATATTGTGAAGAGCTGATGAAGAATGATTAAGTAATCTGTGAGAAATCCTGCAAGAAGAAACAAAGATAATTTATCACATTATGAACAACAAAAACACTGACAACAACAAATGGCAGAATACAACATACTGTAACTGCAGTGTGCATAGCAGTAATTGTACAGTATTGTCTGTTGGTGTGGATGCTAAAATACTTCTCATTATAGTTATTGGTCTTTGTGTGAACAACTTTAAGTGATCTGATTGCCCAAATTCATTGAAGATCTGATGTGTAGCACTTGAAAAGTTAAACTAGGATTTCCATTCTCTTGCTTCTAAGACAGATGTGTTCAGTAACATCACCATAGAAAGAAAGGCAGACTATGAGGTGTGGACAGATATCATGTACTGTTGAAACAGGAAGAGGCGGCACCAATTTGTAAAGATTAATAAAGAATACAATGGACTTCATTTAAACTTCATGATCTAAACACTCTTACAATGGGCACAATCTGATGGGAGCTGTGGTAATGGCCAATAACAGCAGTAGGAGTAAAAGTTGTAGAATTTTGTACAAGTACGCTTGTGCAATATAATATGATTATTGGATGAATTATTACTACTACAACATGCTCTTTGTTGAGTGTTCTTCCTGATGGGCTAAGTGAACCAAAATTTAAGAAACATCAAATGCTGAGAAAAATGTATCTGACGTACCATTGGAAGTGTTTGCCTTTGCAGCTTTTGGTCTTCTTCATAAATGCACAAGATGGTCAAATTCAAATCTCATGACAGGCCTTCCTGAAATATAAACATGTTGAGACAGTGTGTTAAAATGATCTGTGACCAAAATATTTGATTAACACATAATATAAGGATGTGTTCATTAAAGAAAATCAGTTATAACTAAGAGTCTTCAACATTACCTGTGAAGGGTTGATCCTTTGAAGGACTTGTTCAGCCCCCTTGACAGCTTCTTCAATATCAGCATTGGGAGCGTGGAGTTGAAGTTCCCTGTTAATTCTAGCAGAGCGAGAGAGAGAGAGAGAGAGAGAGAGAGAGAGAAATTTTACAAGAGATGGCTTCTTTAAAGATCTGCTGGATTACAGGTTGTTGTGGAGTATGTAATCCGACGTAACTGCAAGACAGAAAAAACACTGAATTACAATTACATCACAAAAAGATATTAAAGGCATGGCAAACTTAGTGGTTACTGTGCTTTACAAATAGTGTAGAGTAAAAACAGTTACTGTGGTAAAATCCTGGTAAATGTTGTGGTTATTGTGTGTTAGTAAATACAAATACCAGAGTAAAACTATGGTTACTATGGTAAACCCATAGTAAATGTTGTGGTTATTGTGTGTTAGTAAATACAAATACCAGAGTAAAACTATGGTTACTATGGTAAACCCATAGTAAATGTTGTGGTTATTGTGTGTTAGTAAATACAAATACCAGAGTAAAACTATGGTTACTATGGTAAACCCATAGTAAATGTCGTGGTTATGTGCGTTACAAAGTCCAGAGTAAAACTACGGTTACAGTAGGAGAAGCATGGTAAATATGCTGTAGTTACTGTGTGTGTATTGGCTACACATGACGTGGTCAAGCAAAAGTTAGGCTAGTATTGTAAAAATATGCTAAATGTGTGGACTTTTTACACGATCTCGATTATCACGTGATATTGGGTTGGGTGCTTTGTTGTGCTTGTATTAGTCATGTCTAAAAGCTGAAGACCCATATGTCACATCATAAATTTATTTAAAACTGCAACAGGTCTATAAACAGTACAGGTTAGCTTAGGCTAATGACAATGGTAGGCTAGCTGAGCAGCCCACTGACCCATAATTGGAGCATAAACTGCCCTTTAAAAACACGGCCCTGTCTAACGCAGGGCTCCAGACTGCGACCAAATGGTCGCATTTTGCGACCAAATTTTGAGAGTGTGCGACTGAATTTTACATCCAGTCGCACATGTGCGACCAGTAGATTTGCACACGCACGCACGCAAACACACACACACACTTGCACACACTCGCGTCTCATTGAGTGATGCCTGTCTGTGAGGCGGCAAATGCGTGTGAGAAGAATAGGGAATGGCCACTGTAAGGGACTAAAATGTGTGGAGGGGGAGGTGCCTAGAGATAATTGAGCGGGCGTAAACATCTGTGGGAAGGAAACCGAGACAAATATCATCACAACCTGATATGTGCGTGCGTCTGAGCTATGAGCAAGCGAACTATTGATTCGTTCTTCCGACCTGCGGCTAGTGTACCAGTGCCAGAGCCTAGTGTCACCGTCAGATGATGATTCAGAGTCAGAGGTTGGTGTGGCTAAAAAAGTCCGCACCAGGGCCGGCCCGTGGTATAGGCAAATGCTAAGGGCGCCACTCATCCATAGGGGCGCCAGAATGAGTGAACGAGTGATTTTTTTTTTTTTTTTTTTTTTTTTACATATTTTTTTTTTATAATAGGCTACTATTTAAAAACCATTAATTCAAAACACTTCCAAATAAAGCAAAAAAAAAAAAAAAAATCCGGCTCTTCAATCTTCCCCCGCCCATCGAGTGCTTGAAGTGTGTCAGAAACAGAGTGCGCGCACAATCAGTTGTTGGTAATTTGTTGTGTAGCGTGCCCGACGCCGCATCCAATGTATACAGCACTGCTTTTGTTAACACACAGCTCGTAGAAACGGGCCTGGCAGCTCGCGCCAGTTCTAGACACGGTGAAAGTTTCCTGATTGTGACGGAAGGCCGAATTTACATGACACATTATAAATGAGCATAGTCTGCGATAGATACAGTGCCAAAAAGAAGAGAAGAGGATAAAGACAGAGGTAAAGAGATGTAGTGAAATAGCAATTTATTGCATAGGAGTAAGAAGATACTATAATTTCATGGCAGTTATTTTTACCTTAAACTTAATGTTAGCAGTTGTTCTGAGATCTGAGTCCCCAGACTGTGATTTTGTACAATCAGTTTTAAGACGCATTTTTTATTATCACTTTTTGTTTTGTTTTTTGTTTTTTTTTTACTCTACAGTTGTGCAGTTTTGGGGGGATACAGTACAGGCCAAAAGTTTGGAAACATTACTATTTTTAATGTTTTTGAAAGAAGTTTCTTCTGCTCATCAAGCCTGCATTTATTTGATCAAAAATACAGAAAAAATGTAATATTGTGTTATATTATTACAACTTAAAATAATTTGTTTTCAATTTATTATACTTTAAATTATCATTTATTTCTGTGATGCAAAGCTGAATTTTCAGCATCATTACTCCATTCTTCAGTGTCACATGTGACATCCAGTCTATCACATGATCCTTTAGAAATCATTCTAATATGATGATTTATTATGAGTGTTGGAAACAGTTCTGCTGTAATGTGTGTGTGTGTGTGTGTGTGTGTATATATATATATATATATATATATATATATATATATATATATATATATATATATATATATGCATGAGGCGCCAGGTAAAATGTTGCAAATTGGTCAGGGCCGGTGTCCTGACATTTTATCCTACCCTGTCAGATTTTCCTACGCGGGTTTACTGCGCACGCGCACATCAATATCGCGTCCTTTGTCTCATGCTAAACAACGATATTTAATGTATCTGCATTACTGTAAGGGTAGGTTTAGGGCTGGGGTAGCTGTAGACTTTAATAAAAACGCAATCTAATTGGTAGAAAATAATATTTATTGTTGGTTTCCTGTAACTGTATCCATTTTAGCTACAACCGCGAATATAACACATAATTACTGTATTTGCAGTTCTGTAAGGGTATGATTAGGGTTGTGATAGGTGTAGACATTATTAAACCATAACGTTACAGTAGAATTTTCGTTGTGGAATTGTACTACCCACTGTTTTGGTGGGAGGTAGGAAAATCTGACAGCGTAGGACAAATCGACAGAACAGGTGTCACACTCACCATTTTCGAGAAGACTGGCTGTAAGAATTCAGATGGCTGAGGTACTATAATTATTAGAACTACTTTTCACCAAATACAAAAGCCAGCTCGACCTTCAAAGGAAGAATGGCTTAAAACTTAACGAAACATACAACAACGATAAAGCATGCACACAAACTTTTTTACTATGCACATTTTTTATTCTGAGTGTATGGAATTTTGTTTACTATTTGTACTGTCATGACAGCGATGGTGCTGTCAGTTTACCTTGTTGCATCTTCAAAAGTGCAGAATAAAATGTGACACTGAATTTGAAACGGCACATTGTAATTTCTGCATCTATTATTAAAGTATTTATTAGTAATACAGTGGAAATTAGTAGATTTGGTTAGCATGTTGATTTACGGTGTGCGCCCCTAAATTTTCTGGTTGTGCCCCTAAAATTTTCAGTTGGGGGCCACTGTGCTCCTAGTGTAAAAAGTTAGTCTGGAGCCCTGTAACGTGATGCAGAAATACTGAAATAGTTAAAACAATACGCTTAACCACGTGATATCATTACAAAAAGAAGAATAAAAAAATATATTTACCCTTGCTTACCTGTTTGAAGGTGTACGCGCATCAGGTGAACTGAACGAGCCTCGCTAGTGACGTCACTGCCGCTGAAGATGATGCGTGTTATTTGGACGCATCTGCTCTCCACCGAAATCAATGGGAAGGATTGGCGTATCATATGCACGCAAAAATGGCATTTGGCGTATGCATTACACGCAAATAGAAAGTGTAAAGTCGTGTTATTTATACGCAGACTGATGAGAACGGGTTGGAGACTGACATATGTGGTGGGGCATGCACATGGGTCTGTCATATCTTAATCCATTGTCTTTTTCTCTCTTTCCAGTATTTCACCTGTCTATTGCTCATCCTCCTTGCTCAAGTGGCTACTGCCATTCTCATCTACTTCCAGCGGGACTGGGTGAGTGAGTGAACGCTCTTACGTGCCTACCATAATACAGTAGTTCACTCAAAAAGGAAAATGTGATCATTTACTCGACCTCATATCATTCTGAACCTGTATGACTTCTGTGGAACACACACACACACACAAAAAAAAACATATTTTGAAGAAGTGTTTTAGACAGAATTTTCATTATGATGATATAATGACAGAATTTTCATTTGTGGGTGAACCATCTCTTAAAGCCTGGCATCAAAATGCTTTTGAGGGCAAGACACATAGGACTGTTTAACATATGCATGTTAAAATGTTTTGGGAAAGTTGAGATCAGATCTCTATGTGTTCCATTTGCCAGCTAGACTTTATTGTGAAGGTTTTGTTTAGATTTCTGAAACAGCTTGAAAAGAGGTCAAGAGAATCAGTGGCTGAAAATGATCTATAATGCCCCCTATTGCATTTACCAAAAAGTGCATGCATTTGAGGATGGCTGTTTTTGAAGAGACCTTCACCATGATGACCCGTGAGAAAAATAATCACATATGTTAGATACAGGATGAGGACGAATGCACGCAAACACTTCAGCACCCTCCATCTAAATCAGCCAGCAGCGAGTGTCTCTGAGGATGTTATAGGAAGCATCTGAGCAGGATATGCAGTAAATCATAAAGAATTTGGAGCAAGTAGATGATAGATGTTGTCCTTGTTGTATTTGCTTACCTGTCATCTTCGTAAATTTCATAAATACAAACCGGTTTGGAGACAAGATGAGCATGCAGTTGGAAGATTTGCTTCCAATACAAATGCAAAACATGCTACTCTCATGGCAAAAGACTTGTGCAAAACAAGTGTGTTTGAATTTGTTCCATTTTAATAGCTTAGCGACAACTGTTTCCTCAGTCAGCAAAGTGAGTCTCAGGTCAAATAGCTGGGGCTGGAAAAATAAACCACTAACCTGTTTTACTCTTGTTGCAGTTGAGGAAGGAAGCAAGCGAAATTGTGTCCAAAGTTGTGGTGAACTACCCCGGACAGAACAAAACCACAGAGCAAGCCTGGGACTACCTCCAGAGAACAGTGAGTTGAGAATGGGTGTAACTCATACACTGTCTTTAATTCAGATTAGAGACGTGTATTATGTGTAGTGTATGCATTTGAATGTATTTCCATGAAAACCGCAAGGTTTAAGCTCTTGAATGTAGAAATACTTGTTGGGTTGACAGTTTAGCCTTTAAGAACTGACGTCAAGGCTTGACTGTTCATTTTTTCCACTGGAAAAGTGTATAAGGCTGAATACTGCATACATTTTAATGAGAAATTAGTGGGCCGATGTGCTAATTATAAATGATTAAGATGTCAGTGGGTTAAACAGTTCTGGTTCATAGTCAAGCCAACATTATAAAGTACTTCATGCCCTGTTATTTCTTCTCTGTGTGTCTCAGATGCAGTGTTGTGGCTGGAATGGACATGAGGACTGGGAGGCCAACCTTATGATAAAGAATACATCGTTGGATTTTTACCCATGCTCCTGCCACAATGCTTCCCTCCCACCACATACTGTGGCTGATAGCGGCTTCTGTCAGACCACATCTAATGATTGGCCCGTCTATAACACGGTATGGGAAATATATTGACTATCCATTAATCATTTTTAGTCTCAGTTTTATCCCCAGTTTAATTATTTTTGTGTAATTCTTAAAGCATTGTTAAAGTGAAAATCCACCCAATGAAAATGTGGTTCCAAAATGTCTTTCCTCCTCCTGTGGAACACAAGATATTCTGAAGAATAAAAGTAAACAAACAGTTTTGATTCCAATTGACTTCCGTTGTATGGCCAAACAATGTAATGCAAGTCAATGGTAACTGAAACTGTTTACCAGAATTCTTCAGAATATCTTCTCGTGTTCCTATGAAGTCAGTCAGTCAAACAGGTTGGGGATCATGAATAAACATGAATTTGACAGATGAATTTTCATTTTTGGGTGGACTATCCTTCGGTATGACAGAAAAATACATAGTTCTGCTAAATGTATTACACAGATGCTAAAAGATGGATGCTAATAAATTACATATCACCTACCTCTTTCCTCCATAATTTTATGAAGTTTGAGATGCATATATCTGGTAACTGGTCTAGTTCAGGTGAAAGATCTTATGACCGAGTGTTTTTCTGCCTTTGTCAGGGCTGCCTGGGAAATGTGGAGAGCTGGCTCTTCACAAATTATGGAATTATTTTGGGAATCTGCCTTGGTGTGGCTGTCATTGAGGTATGTTGCATCTCTTCTGGCCTTGGCAGCATGAACAATACGCCTTTTCATTACTAAGAAATCATGGGGTGTTTATTATCAATTAAGTTTTGCTATGCACTCTAAGAAAGAAAACAAACAAAACCGTCATTGGTGCATTACTTTTTTTAAAAGGTAAACTTTTCAACTTTACAGCAGAAAAAAACATGTTTACAGCCTGGTTCAAAAAATGATTTTGGTCTATATTGCTAATTTTGCCCTTCATGACAACTGTGAGGGTGGTTAAATTTTTTATATCTCATCCGTTTAAATTATATTAAGCCTTAAGGTTCTGCATAATTAAGGGCGTGGCCACTTGAGTGACAGGTGGATTGCCGCTGCTGACAATGCCGTCGTGCTGGGTGGTCGTGGCTTCAGCAGTCAGCTCCCGCCTTTTTGCCCATTTTCGATTATCCGGGAGTCGCGCGGTGACGCGCTGCCATATGGCGACGGCCCGCTCTGCACACTTTAGGCTTCAAAACCGCATCACGGACACTACATTCATATTTTTTTACAGTCTGTGGTACTGACCCGATGACAGCTCTGTACTTTGTGTGAAATGTAACATCACAGTTTTCTGAAGAACAGATTGGACATTTCCATCTTGATCCCTGTGGAGTGACCATTGTTTGTTTTTACAGCTCCTTGGCATGATACTTTCTATGGGCCTTTGCAAGAGTGTACACCAAGAGGACTACACCAAAGTGCCACGGTTCTGAGGAGGAAACACGGACACTTGCACACAAATGTATTCAGTCCCTCCTTATTGTCTTGGAACAAAAGATCTCCCTCTTTTTCTACAGTATATTCAGTGTTTCCAAAAGAGAAACTTTAGGGTTATGTTTAGTCGTGAGATTCCACTCTTTGTCAATAACACTATCCCCTGTGATATTTAATCAGATCTTTTTAGTCCAGGTTGAATAGCCCATCATATGACATTGTGAAGTGTACAACATGAAGGATGCCCACATAAATTAATGAAAAGTGTATGATGAGTCCTGGATGGTCTACTTATTCAACAACGCTCTTTAACACCCTGGTCTGTTTGCTTTGATATTTTTTCATTGTAGCGGCCCAAACTATGAGTTAACAGCCTATTAAAATTTGGTTTATGCTTTATACAAAACAGAAAAACAATGAAGGCGTGCTTTTGTTAAATCAAGGGACTTTTCTTTAGATTTTGTGGTATACGTAGACTGACACAATTCCCACTCTGCCCTATAGTGGCATGTCCATGAGAAAGTTGTTTGTTTTATAGTCCATCATTTATGTTTGTAAATCAGTGTTGTTTCAGATGTGTTTATTTTAATTAGTGTGTATATATTTTAGATTTCATTTGCAAGTCTAGGGAGTCTCTTTTTTCTGTACAGGTGATAAATGTAGTCTTTTTTACATGCTTAATTTGAGCATATTTGAATGAGCTTATTTGTAAGGAAGTACAAAATAAAGCTATTCCTGATGATGTGAACCAAAATGAAGATTAGCCCCCAAAGTTGACTGCAGATTATTATTATTATTATTATTGCATTGATCCTAATTTAACTGATTTTCTCTGGCACAACTACGCATTCAATTGTATACTTGCTATGACAAGTATAAATGAATGCTAACAATGCTTTCTGTCATCTGTAATAGTTCTTTTGCATATGTAAAACTTTGAATTCTTAATAAAAGGTACACACTTATTTTGTTATGTTTTTGTATGTTACAAAAAGTCATATTTTTTTTAATACAAGGAATACAGTCCCCTACAAAGTAATAATGAAATGATAGAATAATGTAACTTCATGTACCTTTCATTTGCTTTGTTTTTATATACCATGTACTTTTGCCAGATCTTCACTAGGTGGCAGTAGCACATCTGTTCTAGTTAATGTGAACTGGGAGTGGTGGTCAGCAGTTAACCTTTAATTCAGAATGATTTGCTTAATAGGTAAGTAAATAAAAATAAACCCTGTATTACTGTATTAGTAAACCATCAAAAAATAATACATATGCATACAGTAACATATTTCTTACCCTGCTTTTTGTTTATTTCTGCAGTCAAATGGTGGTCTTTCTCAAGGGGTCATTATGTAGGTCTGCTTCTCTTCTGTGTTTTAATGAGGTGTTAAATTACACTGTCCACCCTTTTTTCCTCCCTTCATTGCCTCCTGCTCACCCCCTTCACAACCGACCTGCCTGTGAAGATCCATCCTTTTTTCAGAAGGCTGTGACTTTCCAAAGTCTTGCCCAGCCTCCACACACATGGATACTCATGGTCAACTTGTCTTTTTTTAGATGCACATGTCCAATTGCTTTGAAAAAATTATTCAACATAAATTATTTTTTTTACCTAAGCATGTAGATCTCTATTAATCTATGGTAATTCAGCTCAAAGAGGACATGGGTTTCCTTTCCCATCCTCCCGGTAATGCTCTGCTCCAGGTCTCCAGAGCTAAACTTATAATTATAATGGTGACGGACTGACCCTGGAGCTGAGCTGTATTTTGTCAAAAGGCTGTCTGGAATATCATTCTGATCATGTTCTGCCAGCCTGCCAAACAACAACAGCTGCTGCTCTTTTCTCAAATAGCTCTCATAGACAGCAAAATTATTTCATTGTGTAGCTGTAGAAATCTGACTTTTTGAGTAGTCTAGAAATTAAATTTTATAAGCAATATTTACAGTCTCATGTTGAGGTCTCATGTTGAGGTCAGTTTTGTAGATGTGATTTAGTTTTTAAAATGTTCCTAATGTTTATGACCACATAAAGAGAGAAATACCATATCATAGACTGATGGTAACTGTGAGAAAGAGCAGCTGACAGGAAGCCACAGAGACATGACTGCACGAGACAGAGCTGTCATTCACACACACACACACACACACACAGTCATACTCTGCTCACCCTCATTAAGTTTAATCTAATTTCACTTCACATAGATGGCTAATGAAGGGTAGGAGGAAGTCCACTAATAACAGGAGAAGCAAGGGGAAGTTCGAAAAGTAAAAAAAAAAAAAGAAGCTTACAGCAAAATTTGTTTTAACCTCACAGGAAACACTCGAAAACAATCAACCACTCCTAACCACTCACTGTGCAGACCTTAAACAAACAATGTCATGAAATAAACCATCTTAAATTAAGTGGATTCAATATGGTATTAATTGTGTGTTATAAATAATCATGCTCTTAAACATTATTACCACAAACGCGCAACTATTACAATGTATTATAACTGTTGTTATGATCATTATTATTTTTTTTATAATGCATAATGCATGCATTATAAAGCCTTATGCATGTATAATAAATGCAGGCTTAATAGAAAATGTTACCGAAATTTCTTATATAATATAATGTATAGCCACCAAGGCACACATATTATATTTATAAATAATATATTATTTCGATAGCCAGTGAAAATAATTGTTTAGATAGCTAGGGAAAATTGCTGGAGTTTACATGTCTTAGGAGTTTTGAGAACAGTAAAATCACCATTATAATTGCGTCTTTCACTGTATGTACCATATCTGGTCCTTGAATAACAGAACACTGTAATAGAAAACTGGAACAAAATCCCTATTATAGCAGTGTCCTATGCAGACTGCATGATATGCAGCATCCAAAAATGAGAGGCGCATATTTTGGACTTGGCAAGATCACCCTTAAGTTGAAGAAGTACAAGCCTCTATAACACAGACTCTCACGCCACACAGTAAACCCTGGACTATATTTCCCATGCTCCATTGCACCAATCACAGGCACTTGATAACAATCACAACATGCACCTGAGACCAATTACACACACACACACACAGCACAATCAATCAGACACGCTTTATAGCACTGGACTTCCTTTCACACACTGCCGAGTATTGTTCTGCCCATATCCCTCTCCTAGCGATAGCTGTGATACCAAGCCATTCCATGTTTGTTCTCATAGTTTTTTTTTTTTCGGTTTTTAGTTTTCATAGTTTTGTTTCAGTTTCTAGTTTTCAAAGTCTTGTTTCAGTTTCTAGTTTTCGTAGTCTTATTTCATTTTCTAGTTTTCATAGTTTAGTCTTTTTCTTGCCTTGCCCTGTTCTTGTGTTTTTACCCTTTGCTCTGGATTCTGGATTACCACTCTTGCTTATATTAGCCCTCTGGATAGTGTTCGTTCATCGAAGACCCACGCTTGCCCTAGGAATATTCTTTGTCTTGCCATCTATATACCTGTTTGCCAGTGTTTGACCCATGCCTATACAACCACCTCTCTGTGTAATAATAGTTAGAATATGGATCCGCATGTCTCACGGCTCGTCGGCCCTGTTACAGTTTTCATGGAGGGACAAGTGAGATGTGGGGGTGAACAATGAGTGAAAGGGCTGACCTGAGAACAGTGATGTTGAAGGTCTGGCTGGAGAAGATCTAAAATGTTGCCATGATTTTGCCAAGGAAGACATGTTCCTGGATCAACATCTTTTGTTGATCCTGGATCAACATTTAATGTCCAAAAATACAGACTTAACCCAATCACTACCTCTAAACCTTAACTTACCCATAATTTATTCCTTAAATCAGAGGGAAGTGATAGCTTATTAACAAGGGTGTGGATGAACACATTTCCTGAAAAGTTATCTCTCAATTCTTATTGGTTGATTAGAATGATGTTCAAGGATCAACAAGGATGTTGATCGAGGAACATGTTGTACTTGGTGAAATCATGCTCACCAGATCTAAAGGGCAGCTCATTGTAGGTCTGGGACACTCATCTACAGGTGCTGGTCATATAATTAGAATATCATTTAATATCATATAATTTTGATGACTATAACTGCCAACTAAGGAAAATCCCAGGAAACAGGTCACCAACATTCGCTTTTTACCCTCCACTCTTCATGTATGAAATAAGAACAGTTTCCTGTCTGGAAATGATTTGGTTCTACAGCATATCCAGCAATGAGATCAGCACCAGCCACTCCTCTGCACTCCAGATGAGGTCACCTACAGGCCGTGACCCTTTTTCCTGCTCTTGGCAGCTGCTGGAGACTTACAGACTAGGATGGACCGCTGACTTGTGCATATTATTGGGGTCATTCTGTGTGAGCTCAGCTGCTACTTTATATTACTGTAGGTTTTTCTCACCAGTTTTCAGAAGAAACTGAGTGCTAAATACTTTTTGAAGACTCAAAGTATGCTGTGATTTTATTTTTAGGTATAAACATAATATTGTGTTACCAGAACATGATGTGACAATTATTTTTTATGCACCCATGCTAATCATAATACTGACAGAGGTCTTAGATTTTTAGAGGTCTTAAATTTGGGGACTGAAATACAGGAATTGTGATATAGCGGAGAATGAATGTGCAGTTTCATTAAGCCTGTCTGCTGTTTTATTCAATTTTAATACAGCTGTAAATGTGAACGGGTGCATCGACAAGAAGCTAATTGTTATGTATTACAATCTAAAAAATAAAGACACTGATATATTTATATGCTATTTGTCACGGTTCACGCTGCCTAAAGGAATACGGAGCCGAGGATAAACGGAATAAGGCTTTTAATATATACAACGCAAGGAGCACAGCGATAGACACACGTAGTGAATGAGTTAGTAGCAAGTGATGATACCCGACAAAACAGAACTGAAAGGACAAGGCTTATGTACAAAAGGATAATTGGGGAAACACAGGTGGATGGCATGACTAAATTAACAGGGACATGGAACACATGAGGAATAGAATAGACACACCTGGGAACTAATCAAACCAAACACGGAAAGACAGAAACTGGGTCACGGGCAAAAAAACACTAAATGAGTCCAGGTGTGACAGTACTCCCCCCTCCCGGTAGGTGCGTCCTCGCCCCGTAGAAACAACAGAGGGAGGCGTGGGTGGGAACTTGGGAGGAGGTTCCGGTGGAGGACGGACTCCCAGGAGGGGGCCAGCAGACAGGGACCACAGAAGGAGGAGCCAGGGAGGAGACGACGGAGGGAGGAGCCAGGGAGGAGACAGGAGCAGGAGGAGCCAGATGGTCCACCAGAGACCAGCCAGGACGGAGATCCAAGGTGGAGTCGACGGCGGGAGGAGCCATGGTGAAGGAAGGGTCGACGACACCAGGGGGCCGACAGGCGGAGACTGCACCGGTGGGTGAGGAGCCCAAGATGGAGCAGCACAGCCGCAGAGCCAGGGTGACGACGAGGATCCGGAGGGCCTAGGTGGAGCTGAAGGCTCAGGCGACCAAGGTGGAGGCGGGGTCCTGGCAGACCGCTGTGGAGCCGGAGCGACCGAGGATGGAGGTGGAACTGGAGGGAAGGAGGAGCCTGACAAAGCCGGAGGGATGGAGTGACGAGGTGGAACCAGAGGAGAGGAGTCCCGAGGCGGCGGATGGTCGACGACTGACCAAGGTGGAGCCGGAGGGACGAGGGAGCCCAGTGGAGCAGGTGGGATGACAGGCCACGGTGGAGACGAGGGAGCTAAGAGCCAAGGCGGAGCCGCTGGGTCGAAGGACCGAGGAGGAGTCCAGGGCTCGGAGGCTGGAGGCGGAGACAGGGCCTTAACGCGCCAAGGCGGAGCTGGAGACTGGCAGTCCAGCGGCGAACCATCGCGCCCCGATGGCGCGGACTGAGGGTGAGCTGCGGGACTGACTGGCACCAGCAGGGATGGCGAGGAACTGGCTGGTCTAGGAGGAGGAGAGAGGAGAAGGATGGGAGGAAGGACAGGAGGATCAGGACTGGACGGAACCAGCGAAAGAGGAGTAGAGGGACCAGCAGGTTTGGGAGGAGGCGGGAGAGGGAGGCTGGGAGGGAATACAGGAGACACAGAAGATTCAGGGCTGGGTGGAACCAGCGGAGACACAGAAGATTCAGAGCTGGGCGGAACCAGCGGAGACACAGAAGATTCAGAGCTGGGCGGAACCAGCGGAGACACAGAAGATTCAGAGCTGGGCGGAACCAGCGGAGACACAGAAAATTCAGGGCTGGGCGGAACCAGCGGAGAAACAGAAAACTCAGGGCTGGGCGGAACCAGCGGATAAACAGAAAATTCATGGCTGGATGGAACCAGCGGAAATGGAGCAGAGGAAATGACTGGAGGAGGTAGGAGTGGGAGACTGAGAGGGTATACAGGGGAATCAGGGCTGGACGGAACCAGCGGGGAAACAGGAAAATTAGGGATTACCTCCATAGACCAGTCCATCAGATCCAGAACTTGCTCCATATGACCTTCAGAGACTGTATACAGCTCACCCTCAGTCGCAGGAGTGTGGGCAGGGCTTTCCTCCACGCCCTCGATCTCCACGAGGACTCCCACGATGCACGGTGTTGCCGGCTCACACACCTGGTCAGTCGCGCTCTCGAGATCCTGTTCCCTGTCAGTGGATGGCTCGGGCTCTGCGGCTGCGGTGGGCTCTGGCTCCGTGCGGCGTGATGGTGGCTGGCTGGTCTCTGGGTCGGGAGTGGGGCTGGCGAGGTCCTCTATGGGGCAGATGGTGAAAGATGAGCCATTTCTCGCCAGAGTCCACTCCACGTATGCGGCGAAATCCTCCCGAGGACCATCTTCGGGCGACAACGCTCTGCACTTGGAGTTCAGGCTGGTGTTGTAGAAGGTGCAGAGCGCGTCGTCCGGGTAGCTGGTGGCATTAGCTAATAGCAGAAACCGTCTGGTGTGGTCCTCGAGAGAGCGTCCTTCCTGCTCCAGCATGAGGAGGAGGAATCCGGGGCTAGAGAGGGGATCCATCAAACACTACAAAACAAAAAGACTGAGAAAAAACGAAAGCAAAACGGAGGGAAAGACGCAGTTTTAAACTTTCCTTTTTGTGGTCGGGTCTTCTGTCACGGTTTTCGCTGCCTGAAGGAACACGGAGCCGAGGATAAACGGAATAAGGCTTTTAATATATACAACGCAAGGAGCACAGCGATAGACACACGTAGTGAATGAGTTAGTAGCAAGTGATGATACCCGACAAAACAGAACTGAAAGGACAAGGCTTATGTACAAAAGGATAATTGGGGAAACACAGGTGGATGGCATGACTAAATTAACAGGGACATGGAACACATGAGGAATAGAATAGACACACCTGGGAACTAATCAAACCAAACACGGAAAGACAGAAACTGGGTCACGGGCAAAAACACACTAAATGAGTCCAGGTGTGACACTATTAAATAATTTATAATAATTTTTTTAATTAATATAATAATTTATTCTTTTGACTCTTCCCTTTTTTTAAAACAATTAGTTTTTGTGAAAACATGTATCTGAACTGTAAACTGTATACTGTAATTTTACAGTCCAATATGTTATCATAGACATTGCCCTATGCCTTATGGTATTCATTTAATTTGTGTAGGTGTCAAAAAGTCTTAAATTTAATTTTAAAAATCCTGCAGGTACCCTGGATTTATTTAGTCCTTTAGAGATGATTACATAACTTTTTCTGATTGTCAGTATGTTGTGCCCACTGAATTGTTTTTCATGGTGAGTCTTCTCTTTTCAAATATGACGAAATCTCAACTAAATACCACAATTTATTTAGAAGATTCCAGGGAATTCTGGTTCCTAGTTAAGAGCCAGATGTTTGGATTTCTTATCTCTTAAAAGAATTTCCTGGATCCTAAAAAGCTGACGTCTTCCTGGAACCAATCAGTTTGGACATTTATGGAATATATATATATATATATATATATATATATATATATATATATATATATGTATGTATGTATGTATGTATGTATGTATGTATATATATATATATATATATATACACACACACTTTTTAGAGAGAAAGTAATTTTACAAAGTCTACATGTTGAAATATATGAACACATCTGTATTCATATGAAACAGTTTAATATTCACAGCAAACAAATGTATTTCAACATTATAATTTCATTTTTTTTTTTACACAATTGTTTTTAGAAAATTATCCAAAAGAAATATTACAGCAATCTCAGTGACAGTCTAATCTCTGTAAATGGTTACTGTTAGGGGTAAATAATTTACGGTGTTAAGGATTCCTTTTTCTGGATTTAAATTCATTTTACAAATAGCGTAATTATTGAATACCACAAAACACCAAAAAAGTGTTTTAACGAGTTTGGAAGTTTTCCCATCTGTCATCAAGTTCCTAGAAATAGGAAGATAAAGACAAAAAAGCCATGTAGCATAACTTCATTTTGTCCCAAAGAGATATTTTAATCTAAATGCATGTCTGCTGGTTGTTGCTTGCCTTCACTGGGTAAATGAAAGACAATAGTGAATCTATTTATGTTGATCTGTGGACAGATGGTGTTCTGATGTGCTGTATCTGGTCAGAAAGGGCATGAAGGGCACTAGGCTTGAGAAACAGAAATAAAAGGGGAGAGAAGACTGAACTGAAGCTGTTTAAAGCAATATATTGAAAAATATAAGCTATTTTCCCATGTATGGAAATGTATTATTTAATATATTGCATTAGATTTATTCCCAAATAAAATGATAATTTTTATGGGCTCAGGCAGAGGATGTTATTGTATTATATGAAATTTTTATGAGATGTGTAGAGCTATGAATATCCCCATGACAGCTGTCTTTTTCGATCTATTTTGATCAAATCAATACATATGAAACACTGTATGACTGCTGTTTGTTGATTTTAATGGACTGCTTCCAAATGACTCACATTTTATCACTAAAGATTTAAAGGCTATTACGTTAACTCATCTGGCATGACATCACTCCAAATCACTTCACAAAAATGCATGAAAGGCGACTCAGTCTTGGCCTTTCTCTCATCTACTCTCTGTCAAGAATCTGATGTTCAGCTTGATGACAGCTGGGAGAAAAACACAGTCCCAGAAGACTCCAGCTGCCACTCTATCTTTATGTAAAGTGGAGAAGAGTGTTTCAAGACAAGTCTTCACATAAAACTTACTTGGACAGCGGGAAGCAGGCCCTGCACTGAAAGAAAACACATGTCATCTGAGGTAGTTTTGCTTTAAAGTCTATGAGGCCATTTCTTTTTCTACACTTTTATGTCCTAGGAATTTATTTTTATTAAAATGAACTAAGATCAAACTACCTATAACAACCCTCACCATCATTTATTTTTTATATTTATTTTTCCAAAGAGAAAACCTTGTTGATAAAGAGCAATTTCAAGTATTATTTTTTTTACTATGTAAATATGACTTTTTTTTCATTGTCATTTCCAGTCAAGCTGTAGTTTTGTCTATGCAAAACATGCAAAAATATTATTTATTTGGATGGCCATGGGTCTGTTGAAAGCACTATATGAATGCAGTCCATTTACCATTTACCTGTAATTTTCAAGATGATAGCTGACCATCCATGACATGACACATGGGAATTTAGGGGTATGGTTTCTGCTGGGCCACATAACACTACCTTCACCTCCCTATTTCATGTAGCTTACATAACTGAATGTCAGTACCCACATCTCAAGAGTTGGCTCAATCCCCGTGGTCTGACAGAGAGAGAGGAAAGAAAAAGTGGAAAAAATTATAAAAAACAAAACAAAAACATAGCTTGCCAAACTGTAATAGCTTGATATGATATATGCCCTGCAGCATTCAGACACAAGGCTGTACCTGTCTCCTCCTAGCATTGCACACGTGTCTTTATAAATAGTGAAAATGGCTTTAAACTATAGTATCTGTATCTGCTTCAATACCGACACACTTTACCTATCTCCCCCTCAGGGAGAAGGAGGGATATCTATACCTTTTTGTTTCCACAGCATGTGAATGTCAATTAATAATGTCAGTTAACATTTCCATTCCTCATTCCCCACCCTCAGAGCTCGACCTTTCCTGAAGCCCTTTACTTTGCTGCCTTTTTAATAGCTCCTGCCAGGAATGATATCAGAGCTGGAGGGTTAGCGCTGCAACTGCAGTACAAAGGAGTAAAGACAGGAATACAAGAGGAGCTGATAACCAGCTCTACAAAGAGGTCCATCTTTTGATGGAAATCAAGTTCTGAAAACATTTAGAATCGTTCTGCAATTCTAAACAACAAATATTCTTCCTATAAACCACAGGCAATTGTTTCATGAAACTTTCTGGAATTTATAGTTGACATTATTGCTCTTCGTAAAGAGTAAAGCGGCTTAAATTCGGATGTTGCTCATCTGTATTAAGGTCTATCAGGGATTACTTGAACTGTGAAAGATCATTTCTGACTCACTGAACCTGATGAATACCTAATTTTCTCAAATGCTCTCAACTTTCTGCCCTGAATAATAATGATGACTTTTATGACTAAAAACTCCAGAACAGTTATAGTGAGGAATTTAATATATTATTATTATTACTATTATTATATATAAAATATTCAGCCATATTAATTATATGTAATTACATATCCACAGCAAACATAAAAATAACAACACTATAAACATAAATTGTATTAGCTAAATGATCTATCTTGTTGACATGTATTTGCAGAAGCATCTCCATGCCTTGTCATGTGATGACATCTGGAGCTGTAAATAAGTTGACTTCTCTCACTGTGATCTGTCATTCTCCCCACAGGTGACAAGGAGAATTGTACATTATTTATTAGTGACCTCTGGCTGTAGTCACAGCTGCTCTGGACTTATTACTGGACTGCTCCTTTTCTGATAGCGTGGAGTTGAGGTTCTCCCCATGTATACATTGTGTGATGGATTTATTAGTCATCTCTCTTTGAAATAATGAGCTATTGTATGATAACGATTTATTTCATCATACCACTTTGTTGTTTAGAAATGCCAAGATTTAGTCATCTTCAGGACTATAGTGACATCCAAAAGACTGAGACTACATTCAAAAACTGGGATCTGGCAATAGTGATTTAAACCTAGAAAAAACAAGTAAAGATTGTGAAAAAAATTAAATAAAAATTAAAAAATAAATAAATATTATGAAATATTTATGATTCTGCATTATTTCTTCGTCAATAATCATATAAGGAAATGTTGTGACATTGATCATGTGAACTCCTCAGGTCTGATATTCTTGTAAACAATGACGCTCAAGATGCTCTTGGATCATTCTCAAATCATGCTGGAGAACATAAATATGATATTTTCTGTAGTTCAAAGTGTAGTGCATGGCACTAGCAACACCAAGGTCATGGGTTCAGTTCTCAGATAAATCAAGAAATGTAAACATTGAATGCTATGTCACTACAAGTTTCTGCCAAACGCATAAATGTAAATAAAGTTCATGTTCTGAACAAACTTGTGGAGTTCATGCCTGAGAGCAGACTTTCAGAACCCCACTGTGTGGGTTTTGCAGCTAAAATGTTGTTGATTGGTCTGAACCTTTGCCCACCTGTACTGAAGATGCCCTGTATCAAAACAAGCAAAGAGCTGACCTCTACCTTCGCCCACCCAGACTCCCTGTGGTTTATTTTCCCGGATGATAGCTGGATCTTACAGGCTTCTCCACCTATCTAGGTGGTAATAATTCAAGGTGTAGTCTAAAATGTGATGCCCTAATATTGTTGAAACTAGAAAGACTAATTCGCTTAACAACTGACAACACATTATAGACGAATCAGCACAGAACCAGACTGCATGTTAATTTTCACTTAGCAACCGAAGCATTGTTCTGACCAAAGTCAGAATGCAGTTTTAGTTCCTAAATTAACATATAGCTTCACTTTCAGATGTTTATGATTAATTTTTTTAAAGAATTTGATTTTGTAATGAATAGCATGATGCTTTTTCAATTGCCTGCAGAGGTCATTGAAGATAATGGGCCTGATGGAATAAAGAAAAAAAAAAAGTGAAACTGGCATGCAGAGTTGGGCTTATTACTCAAACATCATTACTCATTAATAATAATTCCCAGTTTGCCGGAAAAATAAAATATATCAATCCCTGCATTAGAGATACACTGTTCAGTGATTAAAAATTAAAAACAATGAAAATGTAAAAAAAGAAATTGCCTCATGCAATGCTTTAGCAAACAGCTTTGGTATTTTTAAGTTTCCAGTCCTTGAAGAGTAAGATGGAAGTTAGCTTTCACTTTTGCTGTTCTTCACAAAAAAGGATGTAAATGAGAAAATAGCTCGCCGACTTGTATTCCATGCTTCTTGATCTTTCCTTTAGCTCAAACAGGTTTAATTGCAGGGAATGCAACAGATAAATGTACCCTGAATACTGTGTAAGTTGTTTTAGATAAAATGTGTCTGCCAGAAGTGTAATTGTAAATATATGCCCAGCCTTCTAACACAATGAAATTAAACCTTGAATTATAGGCCCTGTGACATAATATACAAGATAGTCTTGGTTTATCCATTAGTAGTGATAACCAAAAATATGAAAACATTTGGGGAGGTCACCTGTGACCTTTTGGATGTACATCTGCTAAATCAATATGAAATGATCTTATGAATAATATCAGAATTTGACTGTACCATTTGACTATAATTTCAGGAATCATCAAATTTTCACCACCCCTCCCAAAAATGTTTGGACATATGCCCATGAGCTTGCTACTGAGCATAAAATCTCTCTAAAATGTGTCTGCCATCACTGGCTGAATGTAAGGCTGAAACTGTCTGTGACAGGAAAAAATAAAGTGAGGACTGCAACTGAGCAATGTACCTGTAGTCTTTGTCTATAAATATAAGCCTAAAGGCTCAAGTGGAGCATGTTATGAGGCTGGGTCACCTTGCATTGAATTATTTATGCAGTTCTCTCAGGACCTCACAGAGCCCAGATCAGTCAGTTACAGTTCCTACAACCAATGTCACAGTCAAAACAGTGTCTAACTGGTCAAGAGTGATGCCACAGACTCACGTTCTTATTTATTTTAAGAAGATACACATTATTTGTCTCTAATGCTCTGGGCTGGAAATTAGAAGGTTGCTGGTTTGAGTCCAGAAAGCAGAGAACCATGAGCCATTTCTCCAGGTACTGTCTTTGTAAATGCTATAGCCCTTTTTTAAATTATAGTTCTTAACTCTCAGAAAAAAAGGTACAAAAGCTGTCACTGCTTGATATTTTTACTATATGATGCAATGCATCATAGCAAACCAAAGGCCATGGGTTCAGTTCCCAAGCAATGCATACAATTATTAACTTTTGATAGCAATTCTAGTTGCATTGGATAAAAATGCTGAAATAATATGTGTGCTAATGTCTTATATTTTATATTAGGGACCTTTACACGAGGAGCTTAGAAATGAATGGAAAGAAAAGTACAATTACTGAGGCTGATAGAGCAACACGTTCATTCTTTATTAAGGACAGACATTTTAGTCTCTCAGCTTTTGTGGACCAGTGTTCATGTAATATGTCTACAGGTAGTTAATAAAAATCTAATCAAAAGCTGTGAATCTTTCATCTGAGAAAAAGCCTATACCCGATAAGACACCTGCTGGTCAGAGCGAGTTTGGTCTTACTGTAGACTGAATGACTTGATTTAGGTTTCAGATAAAATATAGCGAAGGATTGAATATAAAATGATCTATAAAAGGATGTAGAGGTATACACACAAACACACGCGCACACATATATAACGTCACCGTGATTAACTCTGACTTACAGTACACCGTTATGTGAAAATGAAGAATTAATGACAGGAGACGAGAAGGTCTAGTAGCCGCCACTGGCCAAGTTCGGTAAAACTGGCAAGATATTCACAGATTCGACTTTTCCGGATCAATAACTCGCGAGCAAAACGTTTTTGGTACACGAATTATGCCTCTTTTTACTCGTAGTGATGTAGTAAACGAGCTACAAGCGAGTTTGCCTGAAAACAAGCTTTCCTCCGCTCTGTACAAAATACGTTGATCTCAATGCGCTGGCGTCTGAGAGACAAGTCCTAAGGGACCGTCTGCAAAGTGCGAAACGCGAAAAAGGTTACTAATAAAATACTCAATAACTTCACAGTAACACACTGTAGTGTCACCAAATTCAGTTCACACATCACTGCTCTCGTGCTGCTTATACTACAATGTTGGTTTTAAAAATAGTTGCTTTTGCAAAATTTTTATGATTTTTTTTATTATGAAAACATTAATAACGTTACTGTAACACACTGTACTTTCACCAAATTCAGTTCACACATCACTGCTCTCCTACTGGTTATACTACAACACTTATATTGAAAATAGTTGCTTTTGCAAAATTTTTATGATTTTTTTGTTATGAAAAACAGTTAATAACTTTACTGTAACACACTGTACTTTCACCAAATTCAGTTCACACATCACTGCTCTCCTGCTGGTTATTCTACAACAATCATTTTGAATTAAATGATGTTGCACATTTTGTATTATGAAAAATAGTTAATAACTTCACCGTTATAGAACATAATAGTTAATAACTTTAATTTAACACACTGTACTTTCACCAAATTCATTTCAAACATCACTGCTCTCCTGCTGGTTATAGTACAACTTTAATTTTGAAAGTAATTGCTTTGGCACATTTGTTTTGAATTTTTATTATGAAAAATAGTTAATGAATTCACCATTATTGGACATAATAGTTAATAACTTTAATGTAACACACTGTACATTCATCAAAATCAGATCACACATCACTGCTCTCCTGCTGGTTTTACTACAACACTCATATTGAAAATAATTGCTTTGGCACATTTTTTATTATTTTTTATTATGAAAAATAGTTAATAACTGTACTGTTACAAACTGTACTTTCACCAAATTCAGTTCACACATCACTGCTCTCCTGCTGGTTTTACTACATCTTTCATTTTGAAAGTAATTGCTTTGGCAAATGTTTAGAATTTTTATTATGAAAAATAGTTAATGAATTCACCATTATTGGACATAATAGTTAATAACTTTAATGTAACACACTGTACATTCATCAAATTCAGTTCACACATCACTGCTCTCCTGCTGGTTTTACTACAACTTTGATTTTCAAAGTAATTGCGTTGGCTCATTTGTTATGATTTTTTATTAAGAAAAATAGGTAATAAATCACAATTATTGAACATAATAGTTAATATCTTTAATATAACACACGGTACTTCCACCAAATGCAGTTCACAAATCACTGATTTCCTGCTGGTTATACTACAACTTTCATTTTGAATGTAATTGCTTTTGCAAATTTTTTTATGATTTTTTTATTATTAAAAATAGTTAAAAACTTCACCATTATTGAACATAATAGTTAATAACTTTACTGTAAAAGAGTGTACTTTCACCAAATTCAGTTCACACATCACTGCTCTACTGCTGGTTATACTACAACTTTGATTTTAAAAGTAATTGCTTTGGCTCATTTGTTATGATTTGTTTATTAAGAAAAATTGCTAATAACTTTACTGTAACACACTGTACTTTCACCAAATTCAGTTCACACATCACTGCTCTCCTGCTGGTTATACTACAACTTTCCTTTTGAAAGTAATTGCTTTGGCACAGTTTTTATATTTTTTTGTTTTCAAAAATAGTTAATAACTTCACCATTATTGAACATAACAGTTAATAACTTTACTGTAACACACTGTACTTTCACCAAATTCAGTTCATACATCACTGCTCTTCTGCTGGTTATACTACAACTTTGAATTTGAAAGTAATTGCTTTGGCACAATTTTTAGAATTTTTATTATGAAAAATAGTTAATGAATTCACCATTATTTGACATAATAGCTAATAACTTTAATGTAACAGACTGTACATTCATCAAATTCAGTTCACACATCACTGCTCTCCTGCTTGTTATTCTACAACACTCATTTTGAAATTAGTTGATGTTGCACATTTTTTATTATGAAAAAGTTAATAACTTCACCGTTATAGAACATAATAGTTAATAAGTTTACTGTAACACACTGTACATTCATCAAATTCAGTTCACACATCTCTGCTCTTCTGCTGGTTATAGTACAACTTTCATTTTGTAAGTATTGCTTTGGCACATTTTATTTTTTATTTTTATTAATAAACATAGTTAATAAATTAATCATTATTGGACATAATATTTAATAACTTTACTGTAACACACTGTACTTTCACCAAATTCAGTTCACACATCACTGCTCTCCTGCTGGTTATACTACAACTTTCATTTTGAAAGAAATTGCTTTGGCACATTTTTTTAGAATTTTTATTATGAAAAATAGTTAATGAATTCACTATTATTGGACATAATAGCTAATAACTTTACTGTAACACACTGTACATTCATCAAATTCAGTTCACACATCACTGTTCTCCTGCTGCTTATACTACAATGTTGGTTTTAAAAATAATTGCTTTTGCACAATTTTTATGATTTTTTTTATTATGAAAACGTTAATAACGTTACTGTAACACACTTTACTTTCACCAAATTCAGTTCACACATCACTGCTCTCCTACTGGTTATACTACAACACTTATATTGAAAATAGTTGCTTTTGCACAATTTTTATGATTTTTTTGTTATGAAAAACAGTTAATAACTTTACTGTAACACACTGTACTTTCACCAAATTCAGTTCACACATCACTGCTCTCCTGCTGGTTTTACTACAACTTTCATTTTGAAAGTAGTTGCTTTGGCACATTTTTTTAGAATTTTTATTATGAAAAATAGTTAATGAATTCACCATTATTGAACATAATAGTTAATAACTTTAATGTAACACAATGTACATTCATCAAAATCAGATCACATATCACTGCTCTCCTGCTGGTTTTACTACAACACTCATATTGAAAATAATTGCTTTGGCACATTTTTTATTATGAAAAATAGTTAATAACTTTACTGTTACAAACTGTACTTTCATCAAATTCAGTTCACACATCACTGCTCTCCTGCTGGTTATACTACAACTTTGATTTTGAAAGTAATTGCGTTGGCTCATTTGTTATGATTTTTTATTAAGAAAAATTGCTAATAACTTTACTGTAACACACGTTTTTTCAACCAAATTCAGTTCACACATCACTGCTCTCCTGCTGGTTTTACTACAACACTCATATTGAAAATAATAGCTTCGGCACATTTTTTATTATTTTTTATTATGAAAAATAGTTAATAACTGTACTGTTACAAACTGTACTTTCACCAAATTCAGTTCACACATCACTGCTCTCCTTCTGGTTATACAACAACTTTCATTTTGAAAGTAATTGCTTTGGCAAATGTTTAGAATTTTTATTATGGAAAATAGTTAATGAATTCACCATTATTGGACATAATAGTTAATAACTTTAATGTAACACACTGTACATTCATCAAATTCAGTTCACACATCACTGCTCTCCTGCTGGATATACTACAACTTTGATTTTGAAAGTAATTGCGTTGGCTCATTTGTTATGATTTTTTTATTAAGAAAAATAGGTAATAAATCACAATTATTGAACATAATAGTTAATAACTTTAATATAACACACGGTACTTCCACCAAATGCAGTTCACAAATCACTGCTTTCCTGCTGGTTATACTACAACTTTCATTTTGAATGTAATTGCTTTTGCAAATTTTTTATGATTTTTTTATTATTAAAAATAGTTAAAAACTTCACCATTATTGAACATAATAGTTAATAACTTTACTGTAAAAGAGTGTACTTCCACCAAATTCAGTTCACACATCACTGCTCTACTGCTGGTTATACTACAACTTTGATTTTAAAAGTAATTGCTTTGTCTCATTTGTTATGATTTGTTTATTAAGAAAAATTGCTAATAACTTTACTGTAACACACTGTTTTTCAACCAAATTCAGTTCACACATCACTGCTCTCCTGCTGGTTTTACTACAACACTCATATTGAAAATAATTGCTTCGGCACATTTTTTATTATTTTTTATTATGAAAAATAGTTAATAACTGTACTGTTACAAACTGTACTTTCACCAAATTCAGTTCACACATCACTGCTCTACTGCTGGTTATACTACAACTTTCATTTTGAAAGTAATTGCTTTGGCAAATGTTTAGAATTTTTATTATGAAAAATAGTTAATGAATTCACCATTATTGGACATAATAGTTAATAACTTTACTGTAACACACTGTACTTTCACCAAATTCAGTTCACACATCACTGCTCTCCTGCTGGTTATACTACAACTTTCCTTTTGAAAGTAATTGCTTTGGCACAGTTTTTATATTTTTTTATTTTGAAAAATAGTTAATAACTTCACCATTATTGAACATAACAGTTAATAACTTTACTGTAACACACTGTACTTTCACCAAATTCAGTTCATACATCACTGCTCTCCTGCTGGTTATACTACAACTTTCATTTTGAAAGTAATTGCTTTGGCACATTTATTTGAATTTTTATTATGAAAAATAGTTAATGAATTCACCATTATTTGACATAATAGGTAATAACTTTAATGTAACACACTGTACATTCATCAAATTCAGTTCACACATCACTGCTCTCCTGCTTGTTATTCTACAACACTCATTTTGAAATTAATTGATGTTGCACATTTTTTATTACGAAAAAAGTTACTAACTTCACCGTTATAGAACATAATAGTTAATAAGTTTACTGTAACACACTGTAAATGCATCAAATTCAGTTCACACATCTCTGCTCTCCTGCTGGTTATACTACAACTTTCATTTTGTAAGTAATTGCTTTGGCACATTTTTGTTTATTTTTATTAATAAAAATAGTTAATAAATTAATCATTATTGGACATAATATTTAATAACTTTACTGTAACACACTGTACTTTCACCAAATTCAGTTCACACATCACTGCTCTCCTGCTGGTTATACTACAACTTTCATTTTGAAAGAAATTGCTTTGGCACATTTTTTAGAATTTTTATTATGAAAAATAGTTCATAACTTCATTATTGAACACAACAGTTAATAACTTTACTGTAACACACTGTACTTTCACCAAATTCAGTTCATACATCACTGCTCTTCTGCTGGATATACTACAACACTCATATTGAAATTAAATGATGTTGCACATTTTTTATTTTGAGAAAGTTAATAACTTCACAGTTATAGAACATAATAGTTAATAAGTTTACTGTAACACACTGTACATTCATCAAATTCAGTTCACACGTCACTGCTCTCCTGCTGGTTATACTACAACTTTCATTTTGTAAGTAATTGCTTTGGCACATTTTTTAGAATTTTTATTATGAAAAATAGTTAATGAATTCACCATTATTTGACATAATAGCTAATAACTTTAATGTAACACACTGTACATTCATCAAATTCAGTTCACACATCACTGCTCTCCTGCTTGTTATTCTACAACACTCATTTTGAAATGAATTGATGTTGCACATTTTTTATTATGAAAAAGTTAATAACTTCACCGTTATAGAACATAATAGTTAATAAGTTTACTGTAACATACTGTACATTCATCAAATTCAGTTCACACATCACTGCTCTCCTGCTGGTTATACTACAACTTTCATTTTGTAAGTAATTGCTTTGGCACATTTTTTTTAATTTTTATTAATAAAAATAGTTAATATATTCCTCATTATTGGACATAATATTTAATAAATTTACTGTAACACACTGTACATTCATCAAAATCAGATCACACATCACTGCTCTCCTGCTGGTTTTACTACAACACTCATATTGAAAATAATTGCTTTGGCACAGTCTTTATATATTTTTATTATGCAAAATAGGTAATAACTTTACTGTAACACACTGTATTTTCACCAAATTCAGTTCACACATAACGGCTCTCCTGCTGGTTATACTACAGCACTCATTTTGAAAATAATTGCTTTTACACGTTTTATGAATTTTAAATAAGAAAAAAACAGTTAATAAATTTACTGTAACACACTGTACTTTCACCAAATTCTGTTCACACATCACTGCTCTCCTGCTGGTTATACTACAACACTCGTTTTGAAAGTAATTGCGTTGGCACATTTTTTATTATTTTTTATTATGAAAAATAATTAATAACGTCCCCTTTAGTGAACATAATAGTTAATAACTTTACTGTAACACACTGTACTTCCACCAAATTCTGTTCACTCATCACTGCTCTCCTGCTGGTTAAACTACAACACTCATATTGAAAATAATTGCTTTGGCACATTTGTTATGAATTTTTATCAAGAAAAATAGTTAATAACTTTACTTTAACACACTGAACTTTCATCAAAATCAGTTCACACATCACTGCTCTCCTTATGGTTTTACTACAATACTCATATTGAAAATTATTGCTTTGGCACATTTTTTATGATTTTTTATTATGAACAATATTTAATAACTTTACTGTAATGCACTGTACTTTCATCAAAATCAGTTCACACATCACTGCTGTCTTGCTGGTTATCCTTACAACACTCATTTTGAAATTAATTGCTTTTGCATATTTTTTTGGATTTTTTTATTATGAAAAATAGTTAATAACGTCACCGTTATTGAACATAATAGTTAATAACTTTACTGTAAGAGACTGTACTTTCATTAAAATCATTTCACACATCACTGCTCTCCTCCTGGTTTTACTACAACACTTATATTGAAAATATTTGTGCCGGCACATTTTTTATGATATTTCTTATTATATTTTTTCTTATTAAAATAAGTTACTGTAAACTTAATGACATTGTGAGAGTATCTAGTATGTTAGGTGGGTAACAACATCATTTGTGTGAAGTATTCTTATTTTCATTATGTGCTATTAAATTCTACAGTTAACTAAAAAGTAAACTGCATTAGGTATCGGAGTTGAGATACATGTTTGTATTGTGCAGAAACAAAGTCCATAAATTAAGTAATTTTATTACATCGTGAAGTTATGTAGTTACAAAGTTATTACCTATTTTCCATAATAAACAATCATAAAAAAGAAATATGCAAAAGCAATTATTTTCAAAATAAATGTTGAAGTATAACCAGCAGGAGAGCAGTGATGTGTGAACTGAATTTGGAGGAAGTACAGTGTGTTACAGTAAAGTTATTACTATAATTTCCAATAACTGTGAAGTAATTAACAATTTTTCATGATAAAAAAATGGTAAATTATGTGCCAAAGGAATTACTTGCAAAATGAAAGTTGTAGTATAACCAGCAGGAGAGCAGTGATGTGTGAACTGAATTTGGTGAAAGTGCAGTCTGTTACAGTAAAGTTATTAACTGTTTTTCATAATAAAAAAAATCATAAAAAATGTGCAATTTTTTTTTTATTTCAATATGAGGGTTGTAGTATAACCAGCAGGTGAGCACTGATGTGTGAACAGAATTTGGTGAAAGAACGTTATTAACTGTTATTATAAAGTTATTAACTGTTTTACTTATTTAAAATTTATAAAAAATGTGTAAAAGGTATTATTTTCAAAATGAATGCAGTAGTATAACCAGCAGGAGAGCAGTTATGTGTTAACTGAATTTGGTGACAGTACAGTGTGTTACAGTAAAGTTATTAACTATTTTTCTTAATAAAAAATCATAAAAAATGTGCCAAAGCAATTACATTCAAAATTAAAGTTGTAGTATAACCAGCAGGAGAGCAGTGATGTGTGAACTGAATTTGGTGAAAGTAAAGTGTGTGAAAGTAAAGTTATGAACTATTATGTTCAATAAAGGTGATGTTATTAACTATTTTTCATAATAAAAATTCAAATAAATGTGCCAAAGCAATTACTTTCAAAATGAAAGTTGTAGTATAACCAGCAGGAGAGCAGTGATGTATGAACTGAATTTGGTGAAAGTACAGTGTGTTACAGTAAAGTTATTAACTGTTATGTTCAATAATGGTGAAGTTATTAACTATTTTTCAAAATAAAAAAATATAAAAACTGTGCCAAAGCAATTACTTTCAAAAGGAAAGTTGTAGTATAACCAGCAGGAGAGCAGTGATGTGTGAACTGAATTTGGTGAAAGTACAGTGTGTTACAGTAAAGTTATTAACTATTATGTCCAATAATGGTGAATTCATTAACTATTTTTCATAATAAAAATTCTAAACATTTGCCAAAGCAATTACTTTCAAAATGAAAGTTGTAGTATAACCAGCAGTAGAGCAGTGATGTGTGAACTGAATTTGGTGAAAGTACAGTTTGTAACAGTACAGTTATTAACTATTTTTCATAATAAAAAATAATAAAAAATGTGCCGAAGCAATTATTTTCAATATGAGTGTTGTAGTAAAACCAGCAGGAGAGCAGTGATGTGTGAACTGAATTTGGTTGAAAAACAGTGTGTTACAGTAAAGTTATTAGCAATTTTTCTTAATAAACAAATCATAACAACTGAGACAAAGCAATTACTTTTAAAATCAAAGTTGTAGTATAACCAGCAGTAGAGCAGTGATGTGTGAACTGAATTTGGTGGAAGTACACTCTTTTACAGTAAAGTTATTAACTATTATGTTCAATAATGGTGAAGTTTTTAACTATTTTTAATAATAAAAAAATCATAAAAAATTTGCAAAAGCAATTACATTCAAAATGAAAGTTGTAGTATAACCAGCAGGAAAGCAGTGATTTGTGAACTGCATTTGGTGGAAGTACCGTGTGTTATATTAAAGTTATTAACTATTATGTTCAATAATTGTGATTTATTACCTATTTTTCTTAATAAAAAAATCATAACAAATGAGCCAACGCAATTACTTTCAAAATCAAAGTTGTAGTATATCCAGCAGGAGAGCAGTGATGTGTGAACTGAATTTGATGAATGTACAGTGTGTTACATTAAAGTTATTAACTATTATGTCCAATAATGGTGAATTCATTAACTATTTTCCATAATAAAAATTCTAAACATTTGCCAAAGCAATTACTTTCAAAATGAAAGTTGTTGTATAACCAGAAGGAGAGCAGTGATGTGTGAACTGAATTTGGTGAAAGTACAGTTTGTAACAGTACAGTTATTAACTATTTTTCATAATAAAAAATAATAAAAAATGTGCCGAAGCTATTATTTTCAATATGAGTGTTGTAGTAAAACCAGCAGGAGAGCAGTGATGTGTGAACTGAATTTGGTTGAAAAAACGTGTGTTACAGTAAAGTTATTAGCAATTTTTCTTAATAAAAAATCATAACAAATGAGCCAACGCAATTACTTTCAAAATCAAAGTTGTAGTATAACCAGCAGGAGAGCAGTGATGTGTGAACTGAATTTGATGAAAGTACAGTTTGTAACAGTAAAGTTATTAACTATTTTTCATAATAAAAAATAATAAAAAATGTGCCAAAGCAATTATTTTCAATATGAGTGTTGTAGTAAAACCAGCAGGAGAGCAGTGATATGTGATCTGATTTTGATGAATGTACATTGTGTTACATTAAAGTTATTAACTATTATGTTCAATAATGGTGAATTCATTAACTATTTTTCATTATAAAAATTCTAAAAAAATGTGCCAAAGCAATTACTTTCAAAATGAAAGTTGTAGTAAAACCAGCAGGAGAGCAGTGATGTGTGAACTGAATTTGGTGAAAGTACAGTGTGTTACAGTAAAGTTATTAACTGTTATGTTCAATAATGGTGAAGTTATTAACTATTTTTCAAAATATAAAATGTGCAACATCATTTAATTTCAAAATGATTGTTGTAGAATAACCAGCAGGAGAGCAGTGATGTGTGAACTGAATTTGGTGAAAGTACAGTGTGTTACAGTAAAGTTATTAACTGTTTTTCATAACAAAAAAATCATAAAAATTGTGCAAAAGCAACTATTTTCAATATAAGTGTTGTAGTATAACCAGTAGGAGAGCAGTGATGTGTGAACTGAATTTGGTGAAAGTAAAGTGTGTTACAGTAACGTTATTAACGTTTTCATAATAAAAAAAATCATAAAAATTGTGCAAAAGCAATTATTTTTAAAACCAACATTGTAGTATAAGCAGCAGGAGAGCAGTGATGTGTGAACTGAATTTGATGAATGTACAGTGTGTTACAGTAAAGTTATTAGCTATTATGTCCAATAATAGTGAATTCATTAACTATTTTTCATAATAAAAATTCTAAAAAAATGTGCCAAAGCAATTTCTTTCAAAATGAAAGTTGTAGTATAACCAGCAGGAGAGCAGTGATGTGTGAACTGAATTTGGTGAAAGTACAGTGTGTTACAGTAAAGTTATTAAATATTATGTCCAATAATGATTAATTTATTAACTATTTTTATTAATAAAAATAAAAAATATAATGTGCCAAAGCAATTACTTACAAAATGAAAGTTGTACTATAACCAGCAGAAGAGCAGAGATGTGTGAACTGAATTTGATGAATGTACAGTGTGTTACAGTAAACTTATTAACTATTATGTTCTATAACGGTGAAGTTATTAACTTTTTCATAATAAAAAATGTGCAACATCAATTAATTTCAAAATGAGTGTTGTAGAATAACAAGCAGGAGAGCAGTGATGTGTGAACTGAATTTGATGAATGTACAGTCTGTTACATTAAAGTGATTAGCTATTATGTCAAATAATGGTGAATTCATTAACTATTTTTCATAATAAAAATTCTAAAACTTGTGCCAAAGCAATTACTTTCAAAATCAAAGTTGTAGTATAACCAGCAGAAGAGCAGTGATGTATGAACTGAATTTGGTGAAAGTACAGTGTGTTACAGTAAAGTTATTAACTGTTATGTTCAATAATGGTGAAGTTATTAACTATTTTTGAAAACAAAAAAATATAAAAACTGTGCCAAAGCAATTACTTTCAAAAGGAAAGTTGTAGTATAACCAGCAGGAGAGCAGTGATGTGTGAACTGAATTTGGTGAAAGTACAGTGTGTTACAGTAAAGTTATTAGCAATTTTTCTTAATAAACAAATCATAACAAATGAGCCAAAGCAATTACTTTTAAAATCAAAGTTGTAGTATAACCAGCAGTAGAGCAGTGATGTGTGAACTGAATTTGGTGGAAGTACACTCTTTTACAGTAAAGTTATTAACTATTATGTTCAATAATGGTGAAGTTTTTAACTATTTTTAATAATAAAAAAAATCATAAAAAAATTTGCAAAAGCAATTACATTCAAAATGAAAGTTGTAGTATAACCAGCAGGAAAGCAGTGATTTGTGAACTGCATTTGGTGGAAGTACCGTGTGTAATATTAAAGATATTAACTATTATGTTCAATAATTGTGATTTATTACCTATTTTTCTTAATAAAAAATCATAACAAATGAGCCAACGCAATTACTTTGAAAATCAAAGTTGTAGTAAAACCAGCAGGAGAGCAGTGATGTGTGAACTGAATTTGATTAATGTACAGTGTGTTACATTAAAGTTATTAACTATTATGTCCAATAATGGTGAATTCATTAACTATTTTTCATAATAAAAATTCTAAACATTTGCCAAAGCAATTACTTTCAAAATGAAAGTTGTAGTAAAACCAGCAGGAGAGCAGTGATGTGTGAACTGAATTTGGTGAAAGTACAGTTTGTAACAGTACAGTTATTAACTATTTTTCATAATAAAAAATAATAAAAAATGTGCCTAAGCAATTACTTTCAAAATTAAAGTTGTACTAAAACCAGCAGGAGAGCAGTGATGTTTGAACTGAATTTGGTGAAAGTACAGTGTGTTAAATTAAAGTTATTAACTATTATGTTCTATAACGGTGAAGTTATTAACTATTTTTCATAATACAAAATGTGCAACATCATTTAATTTCAAAATGATTGTTGTAGAATAACCAGCAGGAGAGCAGTGATGTGTGAACTGAATTTGGTGAAAGTACAGTGTGTTACAGTAAAGTTATTAACTGTTTTTCATAACAAAAAAATCATAAAAATTGTGCAAAAGCAACTATTTTCAATATAAGTGTTGTAGTATAACCAGTAGAAGAGCAGTGATGTGTGAACTGAATTTGGTGAAAGTACAGTGTGTTACAGTAAAGTTATTAACTGTTTTTCATAACAAAAAAATCATAAAAATTGTGCAAAAGCAACTATTTTCAATATAAGTGTTGTAGTATAACCAGTAGGAGAGCAGTGATGTGTGAACTGAATTTGGTGAAAGTACAGTGTGTTACAGTAACGTTATTAATGTTTTCATAATAAAAAAAATCATAAAAATTTTGCAAAAGCAACTATTTTTAAAACCAACATTGTAGTATAAGCAGCACGAGAGCAGTGATGTGTGAACTGAATTTGGTGACACTACAGTGTGTTACTGTGAAGTTATTGAGTATTTTATTAGTAACCTTTTTCGCGTTTCGCACTTTGCCGACGGTCCCTTAGGACTTGTCTCTCAGACGCCAGCGCATTGAGATCAACGTATTTTGTACAGAGCGGAGGAAAGCTTGTTTTCAGGCAAACTCGCTTGTAGCTCGTTTACTACATCACTACGAGTAAAAAGAGGCATAATTCGTGTACCAAAAACGTTTTGCTCGCGAGTTATTGATCCGGAAAAGTCGAATCTGTGAATATCTTGCCAGTTTTACCGAACTCTCTGGCCAGTGTGTTTTGTGGCTGAACAGAATCACACACAGCGCGCAGAACAGAACAGCGTAGTGTCGAGTGGAGTCAGTGCTGCTGAATGATTCAGTGCTGTCGAAAAGAATGAGTAAACGGGGCGAAAGGTTCACACAACAGTTGGAAGAATTCTAAGGACGTTTTCATCCTCCTGGATACCGGATTTTTCGTTCAGTTCACAAAACACGGTAGGTGTTTTAATCCACCGACGACATCGCTGATATCTGACAGCAGCAGATAACTGTGAGACGTGTGAGTAGGCTTTTTCTGAGGATCTGAAAGTTTCTTCGCGGACATGGAGATGTTTGCGATGACATATCAGGATACAAGTTTTTTTTTTTTTTTTTTAAGTTGTCTTTGGCTACCTTTGCCGTGCTAAATTGGACTAGACTATAATGTTATAAAAGATAAAATTCTTTGAAGAAATCAATTAGGCTACTATACTAACGACGTTTTTTTTTTTTTATTATTCTAACTTTTTAGTTGAAATGAATGACAATAATAATTATATGAGTATTACACATAAGGTCATATATGGGACGACCATTTATTGGAGATGAATTACAATATTGTTTACAGGTTTGATCACCAGGTAAACATTCTAGCCATTTGCATTGAACAAGGTGGGAGATGTCACGTGATGTTTGGGTGGAACCTAAATAATTCACAATGTGTTTTTGAAGAGTATATTTTACTAGCAATCATTGCGGGCGTCAAGGGTTTTTACTTTGCTTTGCTTTGGTTAACTTGTGTAATCTCATTTGGCAGCTGCCAAACCTCACATATTCTCCTTGGGATTATGTTGTGCGTTTGAATTCAAGCCAGTCATATTTCTAATTTTCCCCTTTTCATACTGTTCCTATTGCCAGTTGTAGCCTAGCTGTTATTTTCAGTAAAGTGATCACAAGAAAATCATCATCAGGGAAGTTTACAGCAGGTTTGTTTGCTTCAAAAATATTTACAGTAAATTTCTTCATGACAAAAGTGCTTGTCCAACAAGTCTCTGAATTTGTGTGCATGCTGAATTATTATTATTTTTTTTTATCAGATCAAAAAAGATCTCTCAAAAATGTAGTTGTAGATGCAAAAATGAAAAAAAGTGCAAAGTAAAAAAGACCAAAGAGCAGATGTTTCAGCAAATGCTTTCTTCAGTACTCATAAGGGGAAAAAAAGCAACAACACACTTATATTTGCACAATTGCAAACTGTTGACAGCTGATGAGGGATAATTGTCATGCAACAATTTCTCTTTACAAAAAACATACAAGATCCATCACTTCATTTAATCCAGTCGGGGTAAATGATTTCTAACCTCTCTTTTTTTTCTAAACAGGATGATTTTGAAAACAAAGCCCAGAACTTATAAAGCCCAGAAAATGAAATGATTGGATGAAGCATTAAAAAAGTACTACTTTAGCTTAAAATGTTAGAGAACATGGCTTTCAGGGGGTTAGGAGCTGGCTAGTCTCAGCCTCAAACGTGACGCCCATGGACCCTTGGCTAAACATCTGATGCATATGGGTCACAAAAGTGGAAACACTTCAGGAGTGTCGAAGTCGCCATATGATTGGTTGAATTCTACATGAATTCTAACATTTTAAGCTAAAGTAGTACTTTTTAATGCTTCATCCAATCATTTCATTTTCCTGTTAACTTTTAATCGCCCATTAAGGAAAATAATAACATTTTCAGAATTCAATAATTATTTGCCATGTTTATCTGATGTCCCGCTTTTGCTCAACCCATCCTACACAATTTCAGACACATGTTCTTCAGTACTCCTTATACCCTTGCAATGTGTTGTCGTTCATGACACTTCGGTGACAAATCCCTGCTTCCAGATATCGACTGGCCATTTAAACTTAAGATAGATGTCAGGAAAAATCCCCTTTAAAGCAGCCAGAACCGTCATCCTCTGATATCTATTGCTATTCATCCTCTGGCTTTAGTTAAAGACAGGCAAAGCCACTTAAAAGAAGAAGTCGCGCTGGGGAGGAGCTGATTGGCAGGTGAGGGGCTGATTTGGAGGCAGTGGGATTAGACAAGAGTCTGAAAGAGAGGAGAAGTGAAGCTCAGTCAGAACCCGATTCCCTTTTGGTGAATAAAACAATTAAATGCATTTACTGGGTTGAGGAAAGAGGGGTGTGGAAGGGCTGATGTGCCAACACCAATACTTTTTTCACTGTGTATTTGCCGTTTACAGCATAAACCAATTGCGTGTATCTCGAACAGAAACAATGGTTCTTTAAAATGGACTCAGACAGTTTAAATCAATTACACAGCCTGTCAGTGTCGAAAGTTGTTGGATTGAATCAGGGTTTGTGGCTAGCAGGGGCTGAGGAAGAGCAGAACAGCACTACATTAGTAGCACTTGAGTATCTTTAGTATATTAGTAAACCTGTGGTGCCAGTTACTGTACAGAATATGTCTACTGTCTACTTATGTTCTTTGGTTTTCCTTTTTAAATTTTATAATTATGGTTGAATGTCTAATGAAGAACTATATTGTGAGGGTTTGTTAGTTTTAATGCACAATGATAGATAAAGTATTGGTTCATTAAAAAAAAATATTGAAGGGATTGTAATAGATAATGATTGATATTGAGGAAGTATTTCTGGCCACATGCAATCTGCAGAGTTGTACGTGCTTCTTTTCATGTCCCAAATTAAGAGACTTGTTTGAATTGAAATATCCCACATTGGGCACGTGGTCTTCCTCTCTCTCAATAACTTGTTGGTTAAAAGTCCTTTTATGTGTTGGATTATGCTTTTTCTTTGCTTGCTATCTGTCATTTACTTAGGCTCATGTTGCCTTAAACTTGAAAGAAAGGTGACCTTTCATTCCATTCCATTCAGTGAAAGTGTATGGTGACTGAGGCTGTCATTCTGCCTTTGTCTCCCTTTGTGTTTCACAAAAGAAAGGTTTTTAAGTCACCCAAAGGTCTGGAACAAAATGAGGGTGAGTAAATGACAGAATATTAATTTTGGATTTTTTTTGAATTTGAATGAAAGTGTAATTTAATGAATAACAATTCATAAATTCAACAGATGATGTCATACTGACATTTGTACTGTCATACAAATGAGTGTACTGTATATGTAATTTAAGTAAATTAATTTCTATATATGACATTTCAAACAAATTTGTCTAAAGCCAATAAACCTTTTCAACATTTAGACTTTCAAAAAAGACTTTGTCAAGCCATCCTTCAAAGTTTGCCTTGACAAAGCCTCCTATTGTAGTTTTAACCTACACTTATTGCAGTTATATTTCAGTTAATTAAATTCAGATTCAAATAGCAATTGCATTGTGTTTTCATTGTGATTGCTACATCAATTCAAAATCATGAATTTAACTGGAATTTAGAAAGCATTGTCAATTGCACAACCCCACACAATGCATCATGTCAGAGCATGTGCAGTACCCACCAGGCCACGTTTCCAATGAAAAATAGATTTTTTTGTCCAGGGCTCCACCTGTGAGCATTTGTGATGTTTCTGACTCCTCCATGATCAATGGCGACCCAGGAGATCCCGGATTTCAGCCTGTAAAGTCTGAGGGCCATGCAATGAGGCTTCGCCCGGGCCCATCTGAAAAGCTTTTGATGCGTCCGTATGTGGTTGAGAATGTGGGTGAAGCTCACAGGTGTCTGTGTTCATTTGTACTTTCTGATGCTAGTTAGGGACCTGCACCATGCAGCGCACTGGCTAATTAGGAAGGAAAAGAGAGGAGACAAAATTTCATTTCACAATGGGGCAATTCTGTCATTCCACTCTGCATATATGTGTAGACTGGTGTCTTTGTGGGGAATCACGATGAAGTGTCCAGGGACATGTAAGTCCCATCTGTTCCTGTTTTTCAGCTGCAGTGCAGAGTGTTTGCCTGCATTCAGGTGTTACTTTGGTTCCAGAGCTGTATGTAATATGTAAGTGTATTTTGTATTCAATCAACATTAATATTATAGAGATAATATAAAACAGTACATATCATATATAATTTATCCTCTATCTAAACTATACTGTATATATTATCTACATCATAATTTGCTAAATCAAATGCGGCTAGGTTAAAATTCTTGTTTTATTAAAACAAAAAGGTATCTTAATTCCACATTCTGAAGTCATTGTTATGGTGGCAGGCTTCTTTGTCGATGTCTGCAGCATAGTGAACAATGGCCAGGTGGTGCCACAAAGCCTTCTATCAAAAACACTTTGACACAGCATATATGAATAATGTCCCTCCCTGTTTTCTTTGACAGACCTCTTTCAGTATGCACAAAATTAATTTCCAAGTTTCCAAGTGGTGTTTTTTTGTGTGCGTGTGTTTTGTACTGTTGTGCTTATAGCTATGAATGTTGCTTTGTCTAGGATTCAGCCACAACAGAACCGGATTGGAGTTTAATAATTTGAGATCTAGAGTTTTCCTGCTTGGGCCATATCTGGTCTCTTGACATCTATAAAAGAAGCTCATGTTTGCTTTCAGATTATTTGGTTGTAAAAATGTTTAGACTGTTGTTTACTTTGTACTGAAGTCTCCTTTTAAAACCCTAGTGATATTATTACTCCCCCCCAGTAACATGAAGGTTAATGTACTGGGACTGTTAGCAGGTGGAAGCTGCTGGGTGTTGAAAATGAGAACATGAGCCAGAACCTTGCTCTCTCTCTCTCTCTCTCTCTCTCTCTGTGTGCTCTGTCGTTATATAACTGTGTTAGAGTTGCATTTACAGTAGCAATATATAAAATTTGTTAAAAAAAAAAAAAAAAAAAAAACTTTTTGGTGCATACTTTTGCTTTCATCGGTCATGAGCCGTTTTCATAAATTAACACCATCTGTCTTTCCACAAACCTCCTCGCTGGCTCAGTGATTTACCAAGCCTCCATAATTGTCCAGTTTTATGTAACCTGGGAATTTGAAAATGGCAGGACTTGCATTATCTCACAAGAATTTTTAATCTTTACAGTCTCCCTTTTCCCCCCTCACTATTTGCACCTGTTTTAGATTTTACAGTGTTTTTCTCAGTATGCAAGGCTAACTTGTTTAGCTATCCAATGAAAAAAAATCATCTTTAATTCCAATCTTGCACCCCTTGTGTACCAAGGTTATGTTCTTTTTTAAGAAGAAGCACATCCAAACTCCATATGCATGAAATAAAAGCAGAAAGAAGAGGATTAGGGGTGAGAAACTGCTCTCCACAATTCATTAGACATGCTGCTTTACTGCTGTTCACCATATCCTACTGTGCTCTAATAGAAACTGAGCTTCGTGTTGGTGACGAGAGACTCTTTGTGATGATCATTAGGCCCAGATGGCTTGATTATTGTAAGGGATGTGTTCACTCAAAATTAAATTTGGCCTGTACACACACAATGCAAACCAACCAATATTAGACAAGAAATCGCAGAGGTATAATATGGTAATGTAATTTCAGTCATATTTGAAAATTATGATGATGATTATTGATTTTTATGGTACTGTGGCCTTGAATTATGTACCTAATCTAATTTTTTGAATTTGCAGTCATGAAGTGGCATGAATTCTCTCCCAGAAGTCATTTAGTGGATAGATGCTGTTTGCTGTGAGGCTGTGTGAACTGAAGTCAGATCTGCTGCCTTTGACCAGTGCAGTAATAAATCACACTGACTCCCTCAGGACGTTTGAACATCTCAGACAATGAAACATTGGGAAGAAATCTGGCCATGCAGTAAATAAGTCTGAGAATCTGTGCCTTTTCCCATTAGGAACTGCCCCTTTGTCTTTCCAGGTGTCTCATGGTTGCTAATTCATTCTTTCCTAATGGAATCACTCAAGCTATAAGTAGAAAATGAAAAGTCTGTGTATGACAAGTTTTTTTATTCTTTTCTCGTTCTGCAAACTCTGACCATTATGTGTACCACCTCTTGATGTAAGTGTTTATCTAAAGTGTCAGTGTAGGAAAGCAATGCTGCACTTTGAGAGCTTGCTGGAACATTGACTGCTATTTTGTCCCTTTGGCTCTAGGGGGTTGGATGCAACATAAAGAAATGGAAAATTTAGTATTAATGATAAGCAATCAGGTGATTATATGTATTTCTGTAAGTGCTATTTATAATATGTACAGAAGAAGAGAGAGTTTTTGTTTGATTTTGAAATATTTTTGTTCATTGTTAATACTGAATGAGAATATTCAGTAGGAATGGTGTGCTCTTACGGTCCATTTTACACATTTTACAATGTGTAGAGTCATTCTGCTGAATGATTTTCTTCTGAAGTGCACAAAATGTGTAAAATGCCTAAGCCAAGGAGGTCTATAATACTTGGACATTATCGATTGATTGAAGAAGTCTCTTACAAAGAAATGTTGTTCAGGGGAATGAATGTGAGTTTCATTCTTTCCAGTTAAGTTAAAGGCTGTGCATTTGCTTTTCTTTGTCATCATTTATAATTTAGTTAATTTATAATTTAGCAAAATTTATATTTTAAAAATGTATTTATTTACACATAATGCATAGCATAGCCTTCATCTCAACATTTATATTTGGTTGTGGAGCATTCCACACTTTGCACTTTGTTTGCATAAATTACAGAAAATACATTTTGGCTTTTTATCAGATTAATTAAAGTAAAAATTGACAAAACAATGGAAAACTGCTAATTAAAGCAAATTAAACCACACCTTTTTGATTTGAATGGCCATATTGTGACTCTGATTTTGTGAAAAATTAGATTAAGATTGGATTAATTCAAACAAATGTGCAGCCATAGTTGGTATATTTTGATGACGGAATGTAATTGCACTATGGATGGGAACATTTTCTCCCCTGAAATCTTTGTTTATTTACATAAATCAATGTCAACAGCTGGCTCACAAGTTGACCACCCCATAATGGAAAAGACTTGGTGCTTTTCTAATCCGTCCCTGGAAGTGTCTTTTATGATAGCACACCACCCACACTGAACCACTGCATTACCCAGTGACCTCATGCTGAAGGAATCATTGAGAGAATGGTAAACCTAATCGTCATGCTAGTTACTTGTGTGTTATTTCATCAAACATGCTGTTGAGTTGATAGAAGAGACCAGTGGGTCACTGACTGTAAATGTGCTGCATTTAGTGAATGCAAAGAGTATAGGGGTGTTAGGTCTGAGGAGATGAAGAGAAGGATTGTGAGTATTAAGTCCTCACAGGTGTGCTGAGTTATAAATATAAGGTTTAAAAAGTACATCACTCTAGGTTTGGTTTGAAGAATAAGATCAAAAGGTATCCCTAAACCAAAAATGATGACATAAAAAGAGAGAACTAGTCCTTCCAACAGTGGCCTGATTCTGTGTCCTGTCAGGAGTGTTTCTCAAACGGTGAGTGTCAGTTATATTTGGGACCCCAGGTACTGTATAGTAGCCAAATAGCTTTGTGCTCAGTAAGTGGATGGATATGGGTCATGATTGATTCCCTTTGCCCCTGCAGTACTGGAACAGACTCCAGAGACTGTGAGAGAAACCAGGCTCCTCAGTGTTTTGGACATGTACTTTTAAGGTATACTGCACATAACTGTGTCCTTGGGGTATAGAGTTTGGCATTCAGTTCTCCCTTTTCATGACAGGTGTTTTCTCTGACACCTGTCATCTGAAACAGCAAGAATGGAGCTTTTTTTTTGTAAAGGCTGATCTGCATTTTACCATGTTTAACTCAGAGAGAATTGTACAGGAATGGAATCCTTACAAGCAGTATGGCGCAATTGTGGGATTCGTCCTTAATTTATATTTCCTCCGAGCAGGGAAGGGCAACAGTGTCTCCTCTCCTCAAAACTGGATGAGAAAATAATTTATATTACAAAAATAAAATACAATATATTTTACATAATAAAATACAGCACAAATATGAATAGATACGATATGAAAAGTCTAAAAGTTATGTGTTTTTATAAAGTAACACTGTCCGACACCTGCAGATGAAGTTAAAGTGGAGGCTTTCCCTCCCTTCGGTCTATTGACTTGCAGGGGTGTCAATCTCAAATCCTGGAGGGCTGGAGCCATAATTAAAAATGTCAAAATATAACATGAAATGGCTTGAAAAAACATGACTGTCAGTTTTTAGTGAGCATTCAGCTTGATTTTCGTGTGTGTGACAATGTTTGTGACAGTGCTTTTTTGTGAGGATGACCCGAAAATAAGTTGACTATTAAAAAGAACAGCTGAACATTAGTTCATTTAGGTTATTTACACTAACTCCGCCCATCAAAGTGTGATTACAAAGTATTGCAGAAGACTTGTTTCAGTAACTGTTCTAGTGGCGCAGATGGTCAAGAACGTGTTAAGTCATTTTTGACGCGATCGACAAGGGTTTGTATCCGCATTCTTAGATGGCTGCATCAAATAACATTGAAAGCCATGGAAGTTGAGTGTAAAGCATATGATTTATTTCCCAATGAACAAAATTTCAGTCTTTTGATGGGTAGGCTGCTTACATGATTTTTGGCAAATCAAAATAAAGCTAAAAATGAAAACAAATATTAGATGAAATGCTTAAATCTTTTGAAACACTAAAATATTGCCTTGGCAACTGAAATAAGTTTAAACTGAAGTACTAAAATTAAAACTAATGAAATAAAGTGAGATTTAAAGGGGTCCTATTATGCTTTTTCAACTTTAGTTAGTGTCATGGTGTGGTGCGGGAGAGAAGCACGTAAAACAAGGAAGATGATTATACAGAGTCTTTAATAATCTACAGGGGTAGTCCATAAGGAGAAGGCAGAAAGACACATACACGTCAGCAAAACCAGACAACTAAACACTGAACTGAATGAAACTTATAAGGGGAACGTTAATGAGCACAATGACAAGACACATCTGAACATAATGACACAAATCAACACTAGACAGAAACTAGGGCACACAGAGAGCATGAGGAATGGAAACATATAGTAAATATATGTGATAGTTCGCACCCCTCCCAGAAGGTGCGTCCTCACATCGTCAGGACTTTTTTTGTCTTTATTAATGTTATGGTATATAATTTTGTATATTAAATAACAGAAAAAGAGATTTTCTTCAGTTGAGCTGCTGACATGTTTTCTGCCTATTTGAACTGAATCAAAACAGTCAGATTCACTTTTATTAAATTATACTTTGAATTACCATTGTAGCCCTTATGAAAGCTGGAAACAGGTCTTGGTAATAACTGCTGGTTTGTTTATCACAACTCAGATGAGTTAGTCATCACACCGTGTTCCAGCCATGGTAAAGTTAATGTGTCGCTCTTTCTCTATCATCAGTTCTCACAGTTTGTGCAGCATCGCAGGCTGTGGAGCCCTCACAATTGAATTGATCCTGGGTGATGTAACTCTGCAACAGCTGGAAAGTTAGTACAGACAAAGATCAATATGGTCGGGGAGCAGAATTAATGTTCTGGAAAATGTGTGGTTTGAAATTTTGTTAAAAATATCAAACTTCTTTAGGAAAATGCATGCATTAATTTAAATGTATGACTTAAATATTTTTTTTTAAATAAATACAAATTATAAGTTTTTTATTACTTTAGTTTTTTCAGAATATATGTCATATATATACATTTATTTACAGTATATATACATACATAGAGAGAGAGAGAGACCTCAGTTTCCCGCAACATTTTATTGGTCCTCTATTTTCCTCTGGGTTTGTTTCCATGGAAACAGATGAACGTTTCAATCCCTTAGCAGCATGCCCTATACGAACTCCCCACCATGGCTAATCTGCTCTTGATGCTCTGTGCTCAGAGGCTACAGGTTGACAAAGAGTTTTCTACACAGTGCATTGAGTACTCAGGACGCAAGTGGCTTATATCGTTTCAGTTGTGTGGCCTCCTAGTTGATAATCAGTGTGTTAATGATATTCTGTTTCTCTGAAGAATTGTGGATGTGAAGCATCCTCTAGCTTGAAGGTTAAACTGAATAAACTGCTTGTGAGGGCCTCTGGAGAAATTAGTTTTGTGAATGAAGACATAGTTCATTCATATTGTTCTCGAAGACATTGATCAGATTAGATGAATGAGGACTTTGTCTTAGTTGGATGCTCTTGTTGTTGCAGAAGAAATCCAAGCAGACGTCTAGCTTTTCACACTAGGAGCCCTAAAAGCATGTATGATCCCTCACTATTGAAGAGAGTTGAGAGTAGGGGGTCTCAATAAAGGTATTTTATGAGTAACATTTGAAAAAGTGTGCCATACGAAATAATGACTTTATTTTATGCACATTTATCCACAGTCTCAGAGAAGAAGTTTGAAGCAGATCTCTGAAAAGCATCACTCTTGCCATCAACTGGAAGGGAGAGACAATTACAGGTACATTATGGTATGGTGATTTTTGATTATTTTTAATCATGATATCAAAATCAGATGGCTCTTGCCACTGAGGTCAGCATGCAAATTAACATTCACTTGCTTCTTATTTTTAAACCCACATTTAACCCTGGGAATGCAGTGTTTGTGCATCACATCCACTAATGCTGCCTACAACCATCAATCTAAGGAATCGTGTTTTCATAAAACCCTCATCATCTACCAGTTGCTATTTTGATCTTGGTTTCACAGTGTTACCTAATATAATTTAGTATACTGTCCATCTCCTTTAACAGTTTCTTGGAAGTATCAATAGTTTATGTCTGATGCTTGACAAGCCATATTGACAGTATAATGGTAAATGCTCCTCTTAATCATTTAAGCTGGCATGAAATAGAAAATTGTTACCATCTTTTCTTCCATATAGTTTAGTATATTCAAGTGAAGTGGCTGTTTGAACAAGGAAAAACATGTAGGGCATGACTTGATTTTGCCTAATGGGAATTATGCTGTTGTTGTTTTCTAAGAGTATGCCTTTAATGCGAGGAACAGGTTGCTGCAGGAGAAGGATTGAAACCCGTCTGCCTGTTAGAATCTTATTAAAACATATATATATATATATATATATATATATATATATATTTTAATAAGAATTGTATATTTATACTTGACTTTAACCCTATAAAGCTTACTGTATTATGTGTGCTGCACAAATTTATGGTCCCTAAATTATCAACAATATCTAAACATTGCTGTTGTATGCAAAGTTCAACATTCCTTCTGTCCTCTGACTGATAGTTCAGAAAAAGCAAAAGGCCATCTTATGTCATGTCAGAACTTATTACTTTTTGCCCATATAAATTACCACATCTGCACCAACTTGTATATTCCAGCTCTGTTTGGGCCGCTTAATAAATGTTTTTAGTATGAATAAAAGTATGAGCTCCATGTGTTCCTATATTAGATTAAATAAGCTATAAAAGCCTGATGTATCAAATATAATAAAAAATAATGAATTTTTAAAAATATGTTTTGTCTAACGTTTCAATAAACTGTTCCATTATTTACAGCTACAGGAACATTATAATTTATGCAGCTTCAGTCATTCCCACACTGAACAAATGTCTTCTTTTCATGATGAGTATGGTGTGTGTGTGATGGTGTGTGTTTTACTAAATTCAGCCGCTCTGAGAATGTACAAGAGGAGCAAGGGTAAATTTAATCTCTGCATTTGTATGCCATAAAATTTTCCATTGTTAACAATTTTATTGTCTAGTGCTTTCCGCTTCCTTCCTTTGGAAGTGCAAAAATGTGAAGGAGCCTGAACTAAAAAAAATGCGAAGGAACCTGAACACCGGTATACTAAACTTTCTCAAAACAGAGGCTCAGTGTGAAGTGTTTTAACACTATTCTGCATTGATTCATTCATGTTATTGTTGGTATTTAGAGCAGATGATGCAAGAGTAAACTATTTGTGAGAAGGTTTCCTCCTGTTTTTTTTATTTTTAATTTTTAATTAATTTATTTTTTTAATCACTACTTCTCCCTCCAGCTTTACTCTTTGTTTTTCTTCTTCTGGCTCCCTGAGTCTGTCAAACCTTATCTCAACAGGGTGCTAACAGACATTCAATATAGCTAATGGTAAAGTTTTTCTTAGCATGTTCATGGGTTTCATTGCTGAAAGCCTGTATTTTTGTGGTTACATGTCCAAAATGGTGTCTGGTAATCTCAAAGTTTATTAAAAAGCAAAACATTTGTGAATATAAACCTGACATTTCCTTGTTTTCAAGGAAACTAGACACCCATCCAATCTCATATACATGTTTGTGTCATTCTCAGCATGTCATTGAAAGTACTAGATGTATTTTGGCAGATGTCTTGCTCTCGGATTGTGACTGGTATCCTCTAGAGACAGAGAAGAACAGCACAGTTCATTTGTCTATCAGTTAGCAGATAGCACTCAGTTACCCTCCAACACTAACACCCTCTTTTCCTTTTAGAGTAATTAGAGCTGGGAACATGGTAACACCCAGTGGATGTTAATGGTCATCATTTTTGGTACTCTCTCCATTGTCATAGTGAGGATTTTTGGATAAAACTAGAAAGTTTGAGAAAGAGCGCACTACTGTACATTTAATTTATAATGCATTAAAATTAGGAGAAAAAAAATATTACCTTTTTTTGTGAAATAATTATCTTATTTTGGACTAACACATTTACTATATAAAATCCCCCTTTTCAAAACTAAATTAAATATTTTCCATAATAACTTTATTGGCAGGTTTATCAGACACGTAGTTTCTAGTCCTAAGGAGAGCCACCATTAAGAGTCTATGTTTTGTCCTGAAATATCCACCATGTTTTTGTTGTTCCTTCCTTACAGCATAATGCTGTTGACTTCTGCAAAAAGATTCAATTCACAGATCTCTTATGTATTTTAGGGTCAGTGTTTTCTGTCAAAACACATCATGTGAAGGTCATAGCATTGTGGATCAGAGTAACAGCTCCTGAATACCAATGAGAACATGGTGGATTAAACATACACGAAACAGTATGGAGAATTTGTCATCACATCAGGAGGCTTTATACAGTTTAATATAGTTGAATTCAGCATTTAGTGTAAATTAACCTTGTTTTCAGTTTTTTTAATCCATTTTATTGTGAAAGATTCATTAGTTTTTTGTGTGTGTGTGTTTGTGTGTGTTTTGGTTTTTGAGCTTATACTTTTCAATCAATGTTATCTTGACCTTCGGGTGAAACGACAGAGTTCTCTCTGGTGATGACGGACTCATTCATTTAATCCACTTAAAACCTACCTTTTACTTACAATTGACTCCAAACTCATATCCAGATCTGCCTTCATCCACTCACCAACCGATGGAGAGAACCAAGTTCCCGTCCTACCTATTTTTTGTTTTTCAGTAATCTGTTTAACTCGGATGTACATTACGGAAGAAGATCAGCCACTACTTCTGTTACAATTTCAAGTACCATAACACAATTCTATGCATGTGATTAATATAGTTCAAATAATGGTGATTCATAGTCTAAATAGACTGAAGAATCACTGTTTCTACTGTGTGCTTGGCATGAATCTTGAGAAGGACGAGCTTTATCTCATTTTAAGTTATTTGGTGCAGTGATTTTTCATCAGAGGTAAAAGCAATAGCCGTTTCCCCTCAGTTTAGGGACTTGGATAAGAAGAGTGGGAGGAAGAAAAAGCTCCCCAGGGAAAAAAATCTTTATTAGGTCTCAGTTCAGGAATGTATGCCTCGTTTCATCAAAAGGACTAGATATAGAGAGGTCAGTACATCTAACCATAGATCCTGTTTTGACAATGTATTTCAAAGAGTGTGACATTTAATGTGGTTTTATTAATTTTAGTTTCTGATCATTATTTAGCAAAGCAACCCTCTACGAATACTTTGGGAATGTAAACGTTATTGGCTAGTAGATTTTTTAGTTTAATTGCCAGAATTATTTTACACACACACACACACACACACATACACACACACGCACGCAATCACACACACACATACACACACGTTTGTTTTTGTGAAAAATGGGGACGTAATGGTTTTTATACTGTACAAACTGTATATTCTATCGCCATTCACCAACCCTACCCCTAAACCTAACTTTCACAGGAAACTTTGTGCATTTTTATTTTAAAAAACCCATTCTGTATGATTTATAAGCGTTTTGAAAAATGGGAACATGGGTTATGTCCTCATAAGTCACCCTCTCCTTGTAATACCTGTGTCATATCCATGTCATTATACAGAGTTGTGTCCTGATATGTCACAAAAACAAGAGCACACACACACACACACACACACTGTCCTAACTTTTTTGGAATCGGGTTTGTATTATTACATGCAAAATAGAGACTTTTCAGTGCTAAAGTATTTTAAGTTCAATATATTTCACTGAAATCAGCCCCTTGCTGGTACAGTTATGAGAAATTTAAAAGCGTGCTGTCTGGTTTTTATCACTTAGGGGAATGCAAATATGTTAAAAGGTTGTCTTTTAGAATACAGTATACAGTAGATGGCTTATTTTTCAGTTGATTTCTGTCAATATTATTCTTAATAGTAGCCAGTATATTACACGTCTGTCAAACATTTTTCATCATATGCTGAAGTATCTAAAATGTTTATTGAATGTTTAGAAACAAATCTTGATAAAAAAAATACATAAAAAAACTAATACTGTTATTTGTTTGTAATGTAAATGAGCGAGATCTTTATAACAGTACAAAAATGCATTGAATTTAATTATCAGTTGTCACTATACAGTATATATCCAAAATAATAGCCTACAAAATGATAATTAAATGCTTAGATTTATGATCTATAAGCTAGGTTTAGTTTAGTTGTTTTTTTTTGGGGGGGGGGGGGGTTCCTTTCCTGTTGCTTCAGAATTATACTACATTTTAGAAATATACTAAAAGGCCTTTTACTTGATAAAGTACAAACTATTAATCAGATGAGAGAAAGCTTGTAGCAGATTGTGTACATAGATTTTTCAGCAAAAAATTTGATCAAGTTTATAATTTAGAGACCTCAGAAATTTGTGCATTAGATACGATGCAGTACACTTTATATGCTTAATAAAAGTTCAGACTGGACCACTTTGGCAAGTTACTCGAGTTTATTGAACACAATTTATCTTTTGCGGTATGGTTCTTTATGGGGGTTCTTGCTCCCAAATTAATAAACATACAAGAGTTTAAACATTAACCCCTCAGAACCATCAGCATAGAAATACATGGCGATTTAGACACTTAATAATGTGTCTAAAAGCAGTGGTAATGTTTGCTTTTAATCGTGTAAATGTGGCCGTGGGACGTCTATCCTGTAGCTTGGTTATGAGGATGAGTGTCTCTCAGCAGTGAGGTCCATGCCATCCAGGACTTGGAAGCCTAAGTGATCTGAAACAAAGAGATGACAACCAGAAGGTGCACTGTAATATGCTCATGCTTATAATGGGGAGGGAGGGAGGGTTGCGAGATATTTGAGCATACTTATCGAGCAGTAGTGCCACGTATATATGCCCCGTGTCTAATAGGAGAATGGTAGTGATTGGAGCTATTTGACTGCTGACCGCATCAGCTGGCTGCAGCCTATACCTCCGTGGCCTGACTGAACAAACGCTGGGCTCGATTTTACCAAGAATTAGAAAATATGTCAGCATTCATCCTCTTGTAAACCTGTATGAAAAAACATCCTTGGATGCCTCTGACTTTCATGGTATTTTCCAAGAAAGAAAGACAAACTTGTTTGGAACAACACCGAAAAAAAAATGTTTAATTCATCCAATTAAAAAAAAAATTAGGGTAATGATTCACATCTCTATTTATTTAATTTGAGCCAATGAAAAATAACTAACTTCCCCTAAGGGCAGGATGTTTATTTTTCATTGGCTGAAGTTAATTAAATAGAGATGTGAATCATTACCCTACATTGTTTTAATTGGATGAATTAATTTTTTTTCAGTGAACATGAAAGTGAGGAAATGATGACAAAATATATATTTTGTAACCATATTTGTTTATTCTCCCTGAAGCTGCCAATAAACATACTTTACCATTGTATCTAAATTCAGGCAATAGTTTGTTGGTTGTATGGTATTCCTTTTTTATTTCACTTAGCTTCAGATTTGCTGTCTTTTTTGCTGCCAAAATGGGTGTTGCAGTTTGTGACAGGGAATCGGAGAGAAATGTCAGAGGCAGTCTTTTAGTCTGACACCCCACTTCCATTTTTAATAGATGAATGTGACAGATCTCTAAAGACAGCAAGACTTCAGCAAACGCAGTCGGTAGGTGTGACATCCTTTACCAAAATAGAGTTAAGTGTATAGTGAGGAAACATGGTAATCATTCAATCAGAAACATGTATCCTAATGTTATTATTCGTAAAGCAATTTGTACTTCCAATCCAGAAAAAAACCTTCCAGATGGAAAGATCTTACACCAATGCTGGATCTCATGGGTCAGCTGAGACAAACATGCACAGATGGTTTGAAGAGCAATGTCCTCATGTTACACGCAAATAGCTTATAACAAGTATTTACACGCTATGTGAGGAGTGGATGAAGAACCTCCATACTGTTTCTCTCTGAGCTGTACCACCCAGTTGGAGGCTGTCTCGTGATGGATGAGTGCGTCGAGAACAGGTTGTGTTCTGTAGCTAGATGCAGAAATCATAGCTCAATCCTGCCCTACTATCTCCTCGGTCATGGACTTTCATCTACTGCTCTAAAAGTGCAGTGTTTTTTTTTTCCTCTTCAGTTCAAGAGGTCCTTTCTGCATGAAACACAGATTTTTGGGTGCTTTATGAGTTCAATGAGCAAATAGTGTAAGACTGTGAAATCTGATATGTAGATATTTGAGTTTTAACTGAACAGAAGACAGCTTAGTTCCTGTATCCCGGTTTAATTTGTGCCATTTAATAGTCAATCTGTTTTGTAAAATCAATTGTAAAATGTTTGCTTGTTTTAAAAAAAAAATCATTAATCTGACATAACATATCTTCTGGTTTTAAGAGTTCTGATTGTCCTTGCGTCTGCACTGATTAACCACAGTATAAAGCCACCTTCCCATCACCCCCTTAGTGTCTGGTCTTGTTGTTACTTCTCACGTCAACTTACCTGACTACTTACCTGATCTGCTCTTTGATCCCTTCATCTTCAGTCATCTGCTCAGCATTCCCGATTCCCCATGAACCTGCAAATCAAGCACAGTATTACTGCTCAGCTAAAGTCTCAGCTCAGGTCAAGTATTGTTATCCACTTTCTCTGGTCCCGTCTGCCCTGGAACAGCTGTATGGAGCTCGCATTTTCTCAAATCTGGACCTGTGGTTACAACCTCATTTGAATCCTGGAGGGTGGTGAATGGAATACGCCATTTGTTAAACCATCTGGCCACTACGGATATTAGGTTATGCCTTATGGCCTCTCCAACTCAGTCTCGGTCTTCCAAGGATTCATGAATGAGGTGTTCCAGGAGTACCTCCACTGCTTCATCGTAGTGTACATCGATGACATCCTTGTTTTCTCACAGAACCTGACCAAACATCACCACCACGTGAAGAAGGTCCTTCAGAAGCTGAGAGAATACCACATCAATCTTAAACTGGAGAAGTGTGAGTTTCACCATAATTCTATACAGTTCCTGGGTTATGTCATCAACCACCATGGCATTCAAATGAGTAGAGGAGGTATAAGTCGTCAAGGAATGGCCACAACCAAGCGCCATCAATGAACTTCAACAATTCCTGGGCTTTTTCTACTTCTATCACTGGTTCATCTCCAATTTCAACCAAGTCTGTGCACAAAGCCTCTTAAAGATTTGTGTTGTGGTTATTTACCTGTGTTGTCTCCTTCTGTGTGCTGACACTAATCATAAAAACAAAAAAGCCATAAAAACTTTTTAGCGAATATTCACTCTCCACCACTGACCAGGTCATAATATATGAAACATAAACATGGGCATGCAAACATCACTGCACTGTGCATGCATGCTAGTATTTTTATAATCTGATTAAGATATACACCATGCATTGTAAATTAATTAAATAATGTACGAAGATACAAACAAAAAATGTACGTAGACCATTAATTTATCTAATGCAACTTCTTTTGTCCATTATTGGAATATCTGGATTGTTGTGATGAGGTTTAAAGACCTTGATAATAATTTAAAAAAAAGGTCAATATGACTGTGATAATGGCCTTGAGATGTCTGGGCTGACCCTTCAAACCTACTAAAGTTGGTGGTCTTAATGTAAGAAGAATGGTATGTCCAACCATCTTCCTTTCCACAAACATACTGGACAAATAAAATTGCTCACTCACCTGCAAGTTGACTGAGTTTAGCAGGGCTCCCGACTCGAGGTCCCTTCAATTTCACCACTTATAACACCTGACTGACTCGCAGTGTTGCACAGGAAATTACTTTTAAAAACCAGGCCGGGAGGATTATTGAATTATGCCAGAACCGTTCCGTGAGAAGAGAGGTGGAATTATTTTCCGCCATGGCATCTACAATCAGCTCCCGTGAAATCGGCCAGCTGTTCAGAGCTATTTTTACAGGGACCACAGCTGCAGAAGGCTAGCCGAGACACTGGCCGAGTGTCTCTCTTATTATACACACTACTGCTTCACCTGATCCCAATGGTCAGTGTTTGAGGCAGTAGCATTGTCAAAGCTACCTGTGGGAGGTGGGCTCAGGACCCAATGCTCTAATAAAGAACTGTACCATCATTAACCTAGATTCCCCTAATGGCCTGTAATTATAGAGATTGTATTGTCAGCAAGGGACACTTTATCTTTTCAAAGAGGGAGCACTTACCATCAACCTCATTACTCTAAAAACACGTGGAAAAACAAGTATTCTTTATCATCACAAAGCTGAAAAGCGAGATATTGAGTATAAATGCAGGGCATGCTGAAAATAATCAGTAATTTCAGGCAGCCAGAATCGAATTTGTCCAATCACTTTGTTGTATTAGCACACTCTAATAGTATATTTGTACACTGTGCACCCTGCATTGTCTCGTAGCAGAGCAAAGGGAAATATGCATCATTAAAGTAGCACAGGTGATGGAACATCGTTTGAAAACACCGGGAGCATATAGGTAGAAAAGAACTAGAGTGGATGAATTTCAGAGAAAGACTGGAGCGCACAGCTTGCGGTCTGGAGTGCTGAAAGGAGCTGTTTATTTATCCGTCTGAGGATTGCTCCTGGTGTGAAGATGAGCAAATGTGTTCCAGCCAACCTGATGGTGTTTTTTTTATAGCCAAGCTGCCCGTTTTCAGTACTCCTCCTCCATATTTCCTTTCGCAAACAACTCATTGTGTACATCGAGTCAGCATGTAACATGCATGAGCAGTCAGTGCGAAATGTTTTGTACAGAGAAAAGGCTGTGAATTTTGTTTTACGTCAATCTTAGTTGTTACATTTCCAGGCATATGATTACAGGAGCTGCCAGTCATTCTTTGAGCTACACAATGCTGCATTATTCATCTGGAGCGCCTGAACACAATATGTCTGTCAATGTGTGTTTTGTCAATGCCAGTGTATTATTTAAGTAACAAATTTACAAAATGATCTCACTGAATGAGCTTAAAAACACAAAAGCCCCTCAGTCACAACATTGACTCCTGGACTTGTCTTTAAATGGAACATGTGACTTTCGCATCTCCTGTGCAGTAACAGCTCTCTTTGTTTCTTATGATGCTTCCTCAGGGACAAGGAGAAGCTTCAGCAAGAGGCACAAGTATGGAGGGGGACTGTCTCATTTGCATCAAGTACCTCATGTTCATCTTCAACTTTTTCATTTTTGTGAGTGCTCTCTTTCTCTAAAGGTTCCACAAGGGGGTTTGAAGTGATGCCATTGGGGAACCATTTTGCGTTCTCCAAAGAACCCTTCTTTCAACAGTGTGAAGAATATTTTAATAATTCAAAGAAGCTCTTCCACAATAAAAATGAAAATTTGAATGTTCTTGAAAAGGTTCTTCATGGACCTATTGATGCAGTTAAAGAACATTTTTTTAAAAGCGTAGACCATTGTTTTACATACCATAGGCTGATAAGATCTGAATTTAAATACAGCATCATGCTAGTTGTGTTTGTTTCAGACTGACTAGGAGTGCAGATTTGCTTTGGTTGGAAGTGTGGGAAGAATCTGTTTACTTTATTAAATTGAAAACCTGATGAGATGCAGGTGCAGACAGAGTTCAAAAGAGTCTGAATGAAATGTTAACATAACAGTATGAAAAAAAAACGCACTGATCTTGCGCCAATGTGACTTAATTTTGCTCATAACCACACTGCAATTCCTTTGTTCTCAAAGGTGTTTTTTAGCAGTATTATTAATTTCTCTCTTCCATACTATTGCTGTGGGAAAATGTGCTGTTCCATAGAAAAACTGAGCATCAATCATTATTTGATAAGCTAAATATGTCTATATCATAAAATCATATTTTGTGTTTACATTGTGCTGGGATAAGCCATTTTGTCCTCCTTTTAGCTTGGAGGTTCATTCCTTCTTGGGGTGGGAATCTGGGTGTTGGTGGACCCGACAGGTTTCCGGGAGATTGTGGCAGCCAACCCTCTCCTGTTTACAGGAGTCTACACAATTTTGATCTTGGGCGGCATGCTGTTCCTGCTGGGATTTCTGGGCTGCTGCGGAGCCATACGAGAAAATAAATGTCTCCTACTGTTTGTATGGGATTTTCTTTCTTACTAGATATAAAACTTTTTGATATCTTTAGCAAATATTTTTTACTAAATGTCAGTTTTTATACTGTGCATTATAATGCTGTTATGCCTAAATTCACTTGAAGCATTATATATATATATATATATATATATATATATATATATATATATATATATATATATATATATATATATATATATATATGATATGTATATAATATGTATATGTGTATATAATGCAAATATTTGTATTAATTTAAACAGAATAATATTCATTTTAAAATAGGCTATAGCATATTTTATATATAATAACTGGCTTCTCAGTATCAGCTAGAATAATATTAATATTGTGAATTCCTATTCATATTTGGCCATCTAAACTACTTCACATCTGATTTAGATGCAAATGTCCTGTTTTTCTTCCACAGTTCTTCATGCTCATACTCATCATATTTCTGGCAGAGCTGGCGGTGGCCATTCTGGCATTCATTTTCAGGGAGCATGTGAGTATTATTCTAGCTGGATATCATCAAGCCATCTGTAATATACCTCTGTTCTCACTACTACTGTCTATCTGTGGATCAGCAGCTCACCAGAGATTACTTCACCAAGGAGCTGAAAGTACATTACCATGGCACCAATAGCACTGATGTCTTCACCTCAACATGGAATGCCATTATGACCACAGTACGATGACATACTGTAAAAAATATAGCACAATAATGGCTTTAAAGACATTAAACTGTGTATTTGTGTCTTTATAGTTTGATTGCTGTGGGGTGAACAGCGCTGAAGACTTCGATGATCAGAGCCTCTTCAGACGGCTGAACCCCAGCAGACTAGTGCCAGAGGTTTGTTGCCAGAGGAACAATCTGATGATGAGCAAGGAGGAGTGTCTCAAGGGAATTATGCCAATCCGTATCAAGGTCAGCAATGAGTTTACTACAAATTAGTAAATGATTGGGAATGAATGTGCAACAAGAAATGCATCAGCAAACTGAGAAGGAAAAAGGATGAAAACCAAAATATTTTTAGAAAGAACAATGTGGTATATGACCCTCTCAATGTAATAGCTCTCAAAATGAATAATTAATATTCTAAATCATATACAGTATATTCTTCTATTAGTATACATTAACCGGCCACTTTATTAGGTACACCTGTTCAACTGCACGGTAACACCAATTACTAATCAGCCAATCACATGGCTGCAACTCAATGCATTTAGGCATCTAGATGTGGGGAAGGCGACTTGCTGAAGTTCAAACTGAGCATCAGAATTGGGAAGAAAGGGGACTTTGAACGTGGAATGGTTGTTGGTGCCAGACGGGCTGGTCTGAGTATTTCAAAAACTACTGATCTACTGGCATTTTCACACAGAACCATCTCTAGGGTTTACAAAGAATAGTCAGAAAAAGAGAAAATATCCATTGAGCGACAGTTGTGTGGACGAATATGCCTTGTTGATGTCAGTGGTCAGAGGAGAATGGCAGACTGGTTAGAGTTGATAGAAAGGCAACAGTAACTCAAATAACCACTCGTTACAACCAAGGTATGCAGAATACCATCTCTGAATGCACAACATGTTGAACCCTGAAGCAGATGGGCTACAGCAGCAGAAGACCACACCAGTGTCACTCCTGTCAGCTAAGAACAGGAAATGGAGGCTACAATTTGCACAGGCTCACCAAAATTGGCCTGGTCTGATAAAAAATTGGCCTGATCTGGTAGGGTCAGGATTTGGCGTTAAGAACATGAAAGCATGGATCCATCCTGCCATGTCTCAACAGTTAAGGCTGGTGGTGGTGTAACGGTGTGGGGGATATTTTCTTGGCACACTTTGGGCCTCTTAGTACCAACTGAGCATCTTTTAAATGCAACAGCCTACCTGAGTATAATTGCTGACCATGTTCATCCCTTTATGACTACAGTATACCCCATCTTCTGATGGTTACTATGTCACAAAGCTCAAATCATCTCAGATTGGTTTCTTGTACATGAAAATGAGTTCACTTTACTCAAATGGCCTCCACAGTCACCAGTTCTCAATCCAGTAGAGCATCATTGGAATTGGTGGTGAATCTGCAACAACTGTGTGATGCTATCATATCAGTATGGAACAAAATATCTGAGGAATGTTTCCAAAACCTTGTTTTAGAGGATAAGAATTATGGCAATTCTGAAGGCAAAAGGGGGTCCTACTTGGTACTAGCAAGGTGTACCTAATAAAGTAGCCAGTGAGTGTGTGTGTACACGAGTAGTTATTAATAAATGATGAGGAACTGAGTATCCACTGAAGCAGCATCATTTTTTTCTCTCATATTAAAATCTGTACTTCTTTGAAACAGGGCTGTTATTCAGCAGTAGTGGACTATTTTGAGACATACATCTACATGGCTGGAGCCCTTGCTATTGTGGTGCTGACTGTTGAAGTAAGGTTATGATTTAGCTTTCTAATAAAGTATGATGTAATAATTTTACACTTATAATGTGATGAGGAATTGTTTTTCAAGAAGTATGGGTTGTGATCGCCACCTAGTGGATAGAGAAGTTGATTTACCATGAAATGTGCTTCTAATAATAATAATTATTCATAGTTATTATAATAAAAATAATAACACCAATAATATGTTTAATTTATATAGCACCTTTCCCAAGTTCAGTGTAGTAAAGAAGTATTTTTAAAACAGTATTTGCATTGAACTCTTTGCTAAACTCTATTTGTTTTTCTTTCTCTCCCATCAGCTTTTTGCCATGGTGTTTGCTATGTGTTTGTTTAGGGGAATCCAGTGATCTTAACATGCTGTACATTAAGGACATTTTGAGAAGGAAACACATGACATGGAAGACATTTTTAAGTAAGAAAAAGAAGAAAACACCTATATATCTGCCATCTCTATGTTGTGATGTTGGAATATCTGAGAATTGCCAAAAATGTATCATACTTCACAGATGGGAAATAGAGGCACTTGTGAAAAACAAAAGCAAGAGTCATTCATAAGTTAAGGATGGCATCTCTGGCAGTCCTTTAAGGTCAATGGAGGACACCTTGCACTGATATTTGGTTGAATATTTATGGATGACAAAAAGACTGATTTGTACCAATATGTTTTACCTTTTATTTACAGCACATTGTTCAGCACTTCTTCAGGAGAAAAATAAAACTACACTGTGTGAATGGGAGAGTTTGTCTCTGGAATAGGGAAGATTGGTGTGTGTGTGTGTGTGTGTGTGTGCTCTTGTTTTTGTGACATATCAGGACACAACTCTGTATAATAACATGGGCATGACACAGGTATTACAAGGAGAGGGTGACTTATGAGGACATAACCCATGTTCCCATTTTTCAAAACACTTATAAATCATACAGAATGAGTTTTTTTTTTGAGAAAGTAAAAATGCACAAAGTTTCCTGTGAGGGTTAGGGTTAGGTGTAGGGCCATAGAATATACAGTTTGTACAGTATAAAAACCATTACGCCTGTGAGATGAACCCATTTTTCACAAAAACAAACACGTGTGTGTGTGTGTGTGCTTGTGTTTCTGTATAAAATCAGAGTGGCCAGCAGCTTAAGTAATGTTTTGTGAGTTGCAACCGTGAATATTTTATGTGATTTTAGCAAAACTGTGCTGTATTTGTGTTGTATATATTGTACACATGACACTGAATGATATAAAAAAATCTGCAGTGCTTATCATTATTATGTTTTTCATCATTGGTTGAATCTTGCTATTCCAATAGCAAATCTAAGCATTCTAGATAAAAGATTATGGCAATACACCAGACTGTTTTAATTTTTGGGAGATTTGTGATTCAAGTTTAACGCGTTTCATAAATATGGTGCTGCATACATATTGCATATTAGAAATCTAGGAAGCCAGATTTTAAAACCAATTTGAAATTGGTTTATTAAAAAAAAAGTAATTAAGAACAAAAAGGCATTAGAAGCTGCTTACCCTGCCTCAGGCTGTACAAGATAAATATCCTGGGCAGTGCAGTGGTTCTCAAGACTCATGGGACTTAAAGAGACACACAAGTAAGCAGGTTAAGAAGTCTAAAATGCCTTAATGATCCTTATCTGTTGTTCTCTAAAATAACGCAGGAATTGTTGGACAAATCACTGATTCCTGAATCAATTAAGCTGTATGGAAGATCAGTAGTTGTCCTTGAGTTTGACAGTCATGTTTTATCATGTTGGACAAGCTTGTCATTAGATTTGCAGCCAGAATGAATTAGATTTTTCAAGTGTTAGTCATCCATTAACCACTTGTCAGCAACACCATGTTTACTGACTTCATTTCCTTGACTACCTGTAAATATTTTCTAACTGCCTGTTTCATTTTGCTTTGCAAGCATTGTTTGTACTGTTTCTAAAATATTTAAATTGTACATAACATATATTTGTTTATGAACTATTAACCTATTTGTTAGTAGCTTTTAATGATAGACTAGAGGTAGATTTTATTACTCCCACAGGACACAACCAACACTGGATGCCATTCTTGTAATCTTAAGATCTTTCGGCATTCTTTTGACATAGCCAATTTATATCATGCAACACTCTACTTAGGAGGTAAGTGGCTGAATCAGATCTATCAGAAATAGGGGACCAGCTTTGAAAATCACATCTCCAACATATTATGTAAATATGACAGTCCATATACTTGTTGATATTCCCGTCATTATTGAAATCAAATAGCTAGGTTTAGCTCCATAATATTAATTGAGTCAGCTTTATGTCAGAGATTTCGGTAAAGTTATGTTTATGATTGTGCCATTAAGCTTGTGTCTGGTGACAGAAGTTACATATATCAGACTTTTCTCATGACTCCATGCCCTGATCCATGCTAAGCAGTTTATAAGTGATCTTGCTGCACATTACTGCTGTTACTTGTGACTTTTAAATATTGAAAGGAACAGTAGGTTTATGTAAATGTTATCTATCTAGTCACTTAAGTGTCAGACACTTCTCTGTTGAATTTTATTTATAAATTTCAAAGTATTTTTGACTATTTACACATTTTATAATTTCAGAAATGAAAAAAGAAAACAATGTTTCTCTTTCATTTAATTAATGTTTTCTTAACTGAACTACGGAAACACAAATTAAAATGTCTGAAAACAGATTTTACTGAGTCTGAAAGGTACCTATCCTTTATTCTGACAGTTAATTATCAAAATATCACACTTCCATCCAATTTCCTGTCCAATAATGGAATTTCCTTCTCCACTTTGCTCATTTTTAAAGCTCTGTATGTCATTTCTTACTTTCTGTTGGAGATCTCTAGATACTTCTTGTATAGTCTCTTAACATCTTTCACAGGTTCCTTTAAAAAGAAAGCATTAAAACATCTTCCTGCATTTCATATCACCAAATAGTACTGTTGTGCCCATCCACATTCTATTTATTAAATATTAATAAAAATGAAAAAAAGAGAAATTTGAAGGCCACATATTATTTCTAAGCATTAAGTGTGTGATAAATATTATATTGTTTATTTAATACTATAATCATTGATTTCCCATTAAAAAAATGAAGTAATCAGAGCTGTAAAACTCATCTGATAATGCAAGTGGCTGAAGTAGGGTCAATCCATGTTCAGTCACTGAAATAATGTGATATGAATTATTTATATTTACTGCAGTATCGATTTGTAGAGACAAATAAATAATGTGGTGCACAGACCTGTGACACCTAACTGCTGTATCTCCTGGATCAGAGAGCAGCCAACTATGCTCGCTATGATAGGAGCGTCCACATTGTACTCGGGGCAGCTCCTCTTCACCTGTGCTCCTCTTTTGTTGGGACTAGTCCCATCTTCTTTGGTACAGCCTTTCTCCTGTTAAATTGTGTTAAACCCTGAAGTTATTCAATTCAAAACACTTAAAAACTAATTCTAAGTTTTTAATATAGAACAGGGGTCTTCAAACAAGGGGGTGCTAAGGTCTGAAAAGAAAATGTCTGAAAAAAGGGTGTAAAAAGGAAAAAGGTTTGATTACACTTTGACTCTTTATAACAACAACAATAATAAACAAATCTGTTTAAGGGAAAAGTGTTGCATTGTACATGCTTTCAAGAACAGTTTTTATTTTAGATGTACAATAACTACAAAAAAAAAAAAAAAAAAAAAACAATCCAACAAAAAGCAAACAAACATATTTTTGGGGTAAAGCACTTGCACATGTATTCTGTCAAGATTAGTTTTTATTTGTGTTGTAACCTTAAAACAAGTATTTTTTATTATTTGATCTAACAATGTTTGTTTAAATTAAAAAATTGTGAAAAGCGCTATAGTCTACATAACTTTGTGTTTATCTTCATAGTAAGACCTTTATAGGCCTACTTATGGACTACATAGCTGACATTACTCTAAAAGTGTGTAAAAATATATTGTGTAGTCCTACACATAGAGAAGAAAAGTTAGAATATAAAAACAACAAAAACAGGCATCAAACCCACTAAAAAACCCACTTTGAATGATGTTCTTGTATTTCGTCTTGACTTGTTGCACGTTCTTCTAGGACTGGATCTGTTTAGCCATGATGTAAATAGATTAGATTATTATCTTGATACGTAAATCCGAGATATGTGTTCGAGCTAGGTCAATCCGGTATATGAGATCTGAGTTTTGTTAAACCACAGTCAAGGAACAGGACCCAGAATACTGTTTCTTGCATAAAAGATAAAAACACCAGGCATAAAGAAAATATCACTCTTATACTCAACTAATGCTAGCTAGCTAGACACATACTACAGAACATGACATAAACACACCAAAAATGCTATGTAGGCGGTTTACTAGGTTTCAAGACGCAGCCAATGCCTCACATTCGTTCTCCCTCTACAGCAGATGGCGCCACGCGACCCGAATTACAAGAAAAACAGATGAGACTAACGCATGAAGGAGAGACGATTTCAGCTGGCTCTTTAGCAAAAGGAAGGTGTTGTGGGATAATTTACAAAATTTAATCAACAGTTTCATTTTCAGCCTTTGCACCATACTGGGGCAATAACTGAGATTATGGTTGTGGCGTGCTGAGATTTGAGGCAGGGAATTGGACACCGTTAAGGTAAGTTAATGATTTTGTAGTTGCTAGCATACCTGCTGTCGTTAGCGAGTGAGTTTTGGATTTATTTACAACCCAAGACAGTACATATTTTGATTAAAATGCTTGTTTAAAATGGCCTACTTTTATTAATAAATATAAGTCATGAAGAAATTAGAGGAATTGGTTTAAATAAAGTAATTGGAGTTTGAAGGGTTAATTGTATGAAATATTAGCTGTATCAGTCGTGTAACGTTAGTAAATTAATTGGAATTAACGTTAGATAAATCAATCATATTATAAATTATTTTTAATTAAACGTACCAATAATAAAATGAATCCGTATTGAATCCGTTATACCTTTGTTAGAATTAGAACAATCAATAATATAATAAATGATTTATAATTAGAGGAAACAATCATGTGTAATTCCAGTAAATGTATTACGTTAAATGATGAATCCGTCAATTTCCAAATATTTATCATGTCATAAAACAAATTCATTCGAACCTCACCCGTTAATAATTTTGTAAATTAATTACATTTAGATATATTAGTAATATAATAAATCCAAACGAGACTTAACAATCATGTAATAAATTAAATGGCATTATATGGATGAGTCATATAATGAATTAGAACAGTTACTAATATAATAAAGTATGGATCAAATTATAAATTAATTGGAATTTGATAAGTCAAACATAATTATTTTTATTTAATTGGATCGATAATATAATAAATCAGCTTTCCAGTGTAAAATCATATGATAACTGAAATGTCATTAGATGCATTAGCTATAAAAATTAGAATTGGAACAATCAGTCATATAATAAATTGCATTTTAAAGAGTCAAAAGTATAGAAAATGAACTGATAAAGAAGATCTTGTAAAGCTATTATATGTTGTTCTTTTTTTCTGTTCATCAAAACATTTGCTGATATTCTCACTGCATTCACGTGCAGAAGTTCATCAGTGTTGTTTGTGTGTTCTGCAGTGGGTTTGGCTCATCATGTGTGCATCAGTGAAGTACGGTTCCCGGGGCCCTGCACTCATACCCCGTATGAAGACTAAACACCGGATCTACTACATCACCCTCTTCTCTGTTGTCTTACTGGGGCTGATTGCAACGGGGATGTTCCAGTTCTGGCCTCACTCCATTGAATCCTCCGCAGAATGGAGTCTGGACCGTCGTAGTGTGCATGATGCTCCATTGGTCAGGATACCTATGAGCAGCCCTATTCCTGAGAGGGGTGACCTGAGCTGTCGAATGCACACTTGCTTTGATGTGTATCGCTGTGGATATAATCCCAAGAATAAAATCAAGGTGATGCAAAGAGAGAAAGAATTGTCTTATTAATTTATGTTTATTAGGTTGGATGTCATTACAGGGCTATTTTGATCTGATAATAGTGTGTGTTTGTACACAGGTGTATATCTATCCTCTTCAGCGATTTGTGGATGAGGTCGGGGTACCCATCAGCAGCACTGGCCTCTCTCGAGAATACAATGACCTGCTGAGCGCCATATCGGACAGTGATTTTTACACTGATGATGTGTCCAGAGCATGTTTGTTCATACCCTCCATTGATGTGTTAAATCAGAACTCACTGCGGGTTCGTGAAACTGCTCAAGCACTGGCCATGCTGCCCAGGTAGATATCTTTGAGTATTTATAAATTACCTTTGCCTACTTTGACTTTACTGGGTCCTCAATGTATTATTATAATTTTTTTTTTTTTCACATTAGCACTTTCTCTTTTACATTGTCACTTCTGGCACTTTTCTGAGCTATATATTTTTATTATTGCATTTTAAGGTGGGACAAAGGCATGAACCACCTGCTGTTCAATATGCTTCCTGGAGGACCCCCTGATTACAATACAGCTCTGGATGTGCCCAGAGACAGGTGAGAGGTAGTAGAAATTAACAGGCACACAAAATTGCTTAATATGTCAGGAAGTCTGAATGTTAAAATCATGTAAACTTCCTTTCAAACGTTTGGGGAAAGTGCGATTTTAAAATGAAATACGTTAACCCAATCAAAAGTGACACTGAAAACTAAAAAAAAAAAAAAAAAAGATTCCTATTTAAAATAAATGCTGTTCTTTTACAGCACAAATGTTTTTAACATTGTTAATAGTAGGAAATGTTTATTGAACCCCATTTCAATTTTGAATGAATTCTTAAGGCTCATATGAGACTGAAGACTGGAATAATGGCTGCTAAAGATTCAGCTTTGCCTTTACAGCGATAATTTGGATTTTAAAATATATTTGGTAACACTTTATAATAATTTTCATAAGTTAACATTAGTTTACCACTTTAGGTAACATGAAGTTAGTGTAAACAACACAACGCCAGCATTAATTAATCTTAGTTAATGTTAATTTAAACATTTACTAATGTATAAAATCAAAAGTTGTGCTTGTTGACATTAGTTAATGCACTGTGAATTAGGGCTGGGCTATATATCTAACAATATGATCATGTGCACCTAGTCAGTAAATCCGGTTTCGTGATTACCACTAAATCGCCATCGCCTGCTTTCAAATGGAGCGTTATTTAATAGACAGAGCCATAAATCACTGACAAGCTACGCAATATCGCATTCATTATCGAAGGCTATTCATCTGTGATATTGAACGCGATATTGTGTAGCTTGTCAGTGATCTACGGCTCTGAACATGAACTAACAATGAATGACTGTATTTTTAATAACTAACATTAACGAATATTTATAAATATCGTTGTAAATGCATTGTTCATTGTTCGTTCATGTTATTTAATACATTAACTAATGGAACCTTGTTGTAATGTTTTACCTTATATATTAAAATAGGAAATAGTTATATGGAATGTTAATAATATTAAATAATATTCACAATATTAAAGGTTTATTGTATGTTTGATCACATAAGAACCTTTCAAAAACATTAAGATAATCTTAACAATTCCTGAACTTGTGAACGGTAATGTAGATTTTGTTCAGATCATATCTATATCTTTCGACAGGATTCAGACCCTCATATTTTGTCATTCTGGAATTTTGGATCATTCTTGTATGATGAAACCTAGGAAAGATTTGTTCTTTCACATTGTATGCATTTCAGTATTTATTTCATAAATGTTGTGTGAGTTTAGTCCTTTCACAGTCACCTTAGTGACCTATACCTGTCAATTTGCTCTGTATTTGCTATTTAAGAAGTGAGTGGTGTTGATTTTGTACATTTTTTTTTTTTAATTAAAATTCAGCCTTTTAAATAGGGCTGTATGAATAAATCGTATGCGATTGTCATACGCATCTTGTCAGTAAAGCCGTTTCTGTAATCAGTAGTAAATCTCCATCACGTGCTTTCAGATGGAGCAGCATTTACTACACAGAACTGTAGTTCACTGACAAGCTATGCAAAATTGCGTTCATAATCGCAGACCATAATAATCACGTGATAATGTGTTTTATGAAAGCTGTTTGCATGGTTTGTCAGTGAACTACGGCTCTGTGTAGTAAATTAGTAGCCCTTAACTGCAGAACACAAGATTCAGGGGGAGTGGTTTGATAAGCATCTAGGCGGCTGGCAACATATTTCATCGTATTCATAGCAGTAAAAAAGGCTATGTCGATTAGCATTGCATTATTATATACCTCTTCATTATGATAAACGTTTTAATAAGACAAACTCAGATAAATCATATATTGTTGTAGTCATGTGTTTATTAGTCATGTTAATGAAAGCAGTTAAATCTTCGGTTTATACAGCAACCACTATAGGGATTTCCTGATTTCTTCTGCAGGATGTATTTGGCATTCAGATGGAGATTTACTTCTGATCCCAGAACCCCTAAATTGCAACTTCTGCAACTTCTTGCGATATATCGCAACAACCAAATATGAAGCCAAAACTAAATATTTTTACAGCTATGTTTGTATTTAATGTTGGTTTTATTGAATAATTGGCAACCATTCTTGTTCAGATTAATCTTAGTTAAGTTGTGGCCTTTGATTATGAATGGAAGACATACAGTGTTTTTATACAGTTAGGAAAAATATACCCTCAAAGTAAAAAAAAATAATAAATGAAATTGCCCTTGAAAACCATTTCCATAGGGCAAATTTTGTCACTGCATAGTTAATTTCCAATAGAGACTGGATGTAGTGTTTGCCACTTGAGGGCAGTGTGTCTCTATGTTTGACCTTGTGCAGCAGCAATGTCACCTGAGAAGCAATAAATGCTCTCATATCCTCTCTAATATTTTTTAGTCTCAGGATAGTTGTATTTATGTGAGTTTGCAATATGGCACTCTTTTACATCTGTAGGTTAGCGTGATTAAGTTGACACTTCATGGTTGTCCACAATGACATAGAACCACAGTGCTGACAGACTGATGCCAGACTCCAAGAAATCCATGCTGCTTTTAAGGATCTTCTTGGTGTTTCAACACCCTTGTATTGAGAGAAACTGGAATGCTTGCAATATATAATTAAAACAGACATCCATTCATATGTATCAGTGTCACAGAACAGTCCTATTTAGATTTCAACTTGAATTTTTATTTTGGTTAAATTTCCTAAATGTTCCTTAGACCCAGAGATCAAAGATGCATTGAGAGTGATCATGAAAGAGAATAGCACACTACCGCCTAGAGCAGGCAGACAAACAGAATCTCCTGGTATTTACTGCAACATGGTCCATGTTTCTCAGCCTATTACTTGGCCGATCATTTGCTTTGGGTGGAAAAGGTGAGTTTTATGTACTAGAAAGCCCTGAAATGATGAGCACTTATCTGGAGCTGTAGGGAATTTCCTGGGCTCATCCAGCTGTGCTCCATTTGGCGTACAGCCTCATCAGAACCAGCTGCCCATATGTGCATATGTGTGGGGTGAGATAAAAAAGACATTGATGTTGCGTGGCCATATTTGCAGCTTTCCCTATACTCACTCCATTCCCTCAAACCAAGCACCGTTTGAAGTTTTATTGACTCGTAGAATGAGGACGCGAAGGCAACTCTGTTAAATGCTTCGGAGTGGCATGTTCACACATTTGTCATGTAAAACCATATAAAGGCCGTGTTTCATCTTCAGCGCCTTTTGCAGACATTCGCGGCGACAGAGTTGTCATCTTCATTGTTTCACAGAGCCCTGCTGGCTGGGGGAGGCTTCTCCACATGGACGTACAGGCAGGGTTATGATGTCAGCATCCCCGTGTATAGCCCTTTATCTGCTGAGGTGGACCTTCCTGAGAGGCAACCAGGGTGAGATCCTGCTTATCGACATTGATTAACCAATTTATCTTTAATGACTGAAAATTGCATCACATAATATGTGTTTACTTCAGGCCCAGACGCTACTTCATTCTGTCATCTCAGACGGCCATCCATCGGGAATACCGTGTGGAACTGGAGAGGCTGAAGGAGGAGAACGGGGAGGCCCTACTCCTCCTAGATAAATGCAGCAATCTCTCTCAGGGTTTAGCCTCGGTCAGAAAGCGCTGCTGTAAAGGACAGGTCTATGACTACCCTCAAATCTTACAGGTCGGTTTCTCCACACATCCATTCTTATTAAGCAACATTGAATTCACAAATTTCACATAGTAAACATATTAAAACATATTTTAAAGGTCACCAATATTAGAATCACTTAGCTCCTAATCTTATTTAATATATATATATATATATATATATATATATATATATATATATATATATATATATATATATATATATATTAGTATGTAAAATGACTTTAAAAATAGAATCTTTTTATTATTTATATATTTTTTTAAATGTTTTTTAGGGATGTCTAGTTTTTAATTAAATTAATTACATGATATAATCTATATCAGTGGTCCCCTACCTTTTTCTATGCGCGTCCCACACAACCAAACACATATGTTTGCGTGGCCCACTGCAAAAAAATTAACTGACCCCACCATTGTTGGGTGAATAACTTAGTACTCAGAAGCTAGATTGTTAACTGTCTGCATTGAATGAACTGCCAATGAACAGAAAATAACTCGGGCTGGCACAGTTCAGCAAAACGGGAACCAGATCCAGGCAGAGCTCGGCAGTCAGTGGAGCAAGCAGTCAGGAGGGAACTTGTTGACAGCCATTTATGCATGTTTGAATTTGTTGTTCTGTAGCATATGCAGCAAAAATATCTAAGATAAATTGGTGGTTTATTCTTAAACCAATCAGTGAGCTCGAATAGTGGAAGCATAGTTATTGTTTAATATTTATTTGTTTGTTATTTAATTATATATATGAAATTATGTTATGACTTAGACATTTTTACATATGTTAACAATATTAATATTTCTTTTAATATTAATTGGAGGCCCACCTGCAATACCATTGCGGCCAACAGGTTGAAAACCACTGATCTATGTATTATGTATATTTACATAATATAAAATTTTGGGTTATATAATTTCATTATTCTGGACTACATCATTCAGTTGTTACCCTGCATTATGTTTGAACTAAACAACTGCATGCAATGTAAGATAACGTAAAGATCTGGGCCATGGCGGTTTGCGTTAAATCCATTTATCATTTTAACATGTTGTTTTTTTCCCATAATTAGTCAGATAGAAACATCAGCCTTAATTTATTATATATATACTTCTTAAATTTTTTTACATTTAATTTTATCGCGTTCTGGAAACAAGCTCTTCATATTTTTTTTTTTTCACTTTTTTTTTTTACTTTTTTTTTTTTTTTTTTTTTTTTACTGCTTACATTGTCAACTATTGGACTAATTAGACTATTCAGATTTAAATGTTGACCTTAGAAAACATTACATCTTTGTGTAAATTAAGCCCATCCTTCCTTTGAGTCCTTGGTCTGAATGTTCCTATTGACTTTAAATGTTCTATCCATTCAGAAACAATCTTTACCACCGCAACACATTTCTCCATTGGTGTAAGCAAAAGCAAACAAATGCTGTTCCTGTCCACCATGCTCATCTCCCATCCAGCCCTGTCTAGACAGGAAGTATGCTTATCATCTGGGTTGGGTGCTGCAGCACATCTGGGAGACGTTCCACAGTGGGGAGGAGCAGAGGCCAAATCCCTGTGAGAGCCATCACCCCCTTTTCAACACAAAGCCCCTCTAGACTCTGATCCTAGCACCTCACATTGCAACCCCTTCATTCACACCACACACCTAGATCACACTGCTGTCTGTTACAGCATAACTCAAGAGGTCTGACAGTGTGTCATTATTACAGATGACAAATGTGTCCCCTGTGTGTTCTGTAGGAGTCATCATTCTGTGTTGTTCTGCGAGGGGCCAGGCTCGGGCAGGCCACGCTTAGTGACGTGCTGCAGGCTGGATGTGTCCCTGTCATCATGGCTGATTCTTACATTCTGCCTTTCTCTGAAGTGCTGGACTGGAAAAGGTAAAGGTCAAAAACCTGTTGTTGTTAGTCACCAGTGTGCATGAATAAAGATAATATTCTACCTGGCCTACTGATCACCTTATGAATATCTTATAAACAAAAATCGTATTGAACCCTTTATTATAACTTCCGAAAGTCATGAGCTAACCCAGAAAATTAAGATTGAAGATTTGGATATAAAAATGACCTCATTAATCAAAATTATCACGTACATATCTTTTTAAATTCATTTTTTTTATATATATTTGATAGAAGTTTCATACGCTCATCAAGGCTAACAATTTATTTAAAACATACAGTAAAGACATTACAATTGCGGTAGAAAATATTACAATTGATCAACTTTTTCACTTTTGAAATGAAATATTTTCTGTTTTAAATGTCATTTATTTTTGTACAGGCAAAGCAAAATTTTCAGCATCCATTACTCCAATCTTCAGTGTTACTTGATTCTTCATACATTTACATTACATTTACATTTATTCATTTAGCAGACTTTTATCCAAAGCGACTTACAGATGAAGACAGTGGAAGCAATCAAAAACAACAAAAAGAGCAATGATATATAAGTGCTATAACAAGTCTCAGTTAGTACACGTAGCATGGGATTTTAACTAATATAATAAATAAAAAGAAAACAGATAGAATAAAAAAATAAAAGAATAGAGCAAGCTAGTTAGAGGTCTTTACACATACACACACACACATACATATACAATTGCATAATAAATGAAAAGAAAATAGAATACAAAAAGATTAGAAAGGTATTTAGATTTTTTAAAGAATAGAATTAGAATAGTGAGTGTTAAAGTTAGAGGGTCAAATAAAGATGCAAGAGATGTGTTTTAAGCCGATTCTTGAAGATGGCTAAGGAATGGAGTTCATTACACCAGAAGGGAACATTTAATTTAAAAGTCCGTAAAAGTGACTTTGTGCTTCTTTGGGATGGCACAATCAAGCGACGTTCAATTTCAGAACGCAAGCTTCTAGAGGGCACATAAGTCTGAAGTAACGAATTTAGGTAAATGGGTGCAGAGCCAGTTGTAGTTTTGTAGGCAAACATCAATGCCTTGAATTTTATGTGAGCAGCTATTGGAAGCCAGTGCAAATTGATAAACAGAGGTGTGAAGTGTATTGGCTCATTAAAAATTAATCTTGCTGCCGCGTTCTGAATTAATTGTAAAGGGTTGATAGAACTGGTTGGAAGACCTGCCAAGAGGGCATTGCAATAGTCCAGCCTGGACAGAACAAGAGCTTGAACAAGGAGTTGTGCAGCATGTTCCGAAAGAAAGGGCTTGATCTTTTGATGTTGAATAAAGCAAACCTGCAGGATCGGACAGTTTTAGCAATGTGGTCTGAGAAAGTCAGCTGATCATCAATCATAACTCCAAGGCTTCTAGCTGTTTTTGAAGGAGATATGGTTGATGTGCATAACTTGATGGTGAAATTGTGATGAAACGATGGGTTTGCTGGAATCACAAGCAGTTCTGTCTTGGCAAGGTTGAGTTGAAGGTGATGGTCCATCATCCAGGAAGAAATGTCAGTTAGACAAGCTGAGATGCGAATAGCTACCGTCGGATCATCATAAATCATTTTATTTTTAATATGCTGATTTTGTGCTCAAGAAACATTTGTTACAATTATCAATGTTGCTGTATAAACTAGGTCATTTGAAAATCAAGTGAATTGAATAGGAGTCATTTGTGTACTTGCAGGGCATCTGTTGTCATTCCAGAAGAGAAATTGCCAGAGATGTACACTATTTTGAAGAGCATCCCTCACAGACAGGTGGAGGAGATGCAGAGACAGGTAAGAATGTGTTTGTACTTTTACAGTGACCGTAAAAATCCAGCAGCATCTGTCCATCATGATGGTCAATAGGTCATTTTCACTTCTTGGGTCAGCCCAAGGACTAAAAATTCAGTTAGTAAACAGTACCAAATACTGTCGAAACTGATGGAAACGGAGTTCTAAAGAGTCCCATTCAGACTAAATGTAAGCAGTCTTAGGTTTAATACAGGCAGGGTTGATGCCAAGGTTAAAGAAGTCACAACATCTCTTCTTCTGCACTAACATTCATTTTTCCTTTTCAATGGAGTTCTAGCTCGGCTGTTAAAATAACCATTAGACAGGTGGGTTAATGCCAAAAACAATATTCCTGCAAGTGTATACTTTTGATTCTCTAAAGATTAAATTTCTCCAGCCATAGTAAATCATGATGAAAGCTAATTTTAAGTATTGATGATGTCTCTTTATCCAAACAAATTGTTAACCGCACTCTTTGGCTTTAATTTTTTCCCTTCAGCTTTTTCAGCTGTACACTTTTGTTAAAGCAGCTAAACGACATGGAATGCATGTAAAGAGATCTTTTGATTTCACTCTGTAATAATTATGGTCAATATAATGCCATGTAGAGTACTATACGATAGCCATAAGTAATAATAATTGCATTCTGCTTCCATTGGCATTGGCTTCTTGAACAGTCAAGTTCTTCAGCTCGATGTTGAATATTTTGTGTGAGGAGAATGTTATAGCTTAGTTCCACAGGTTTCTGGGTGGTGTTAGGAGGATGTAGTGTGCTAAAACACACCGTGTGCTGGAATATTGACATGGCATGAAGCCAGTGAGATATCAGCCCACACTTGAACACATCTTGATCCACTCCTTTCTTTCTAGCCTATACCACCTCCAGACAGCAGAGCGATTGTATGGCTGCTATTGATATCGATAACTGATTCTTGATATGTATACCTTACTTCAAATTTTACAAAAATCCCTACTACTTTGTTCTTGATCTTGCCAGAAGACACCCCTCTTGAACTTTTAGTGTAGGACTGCATAAAATGCAGATGCTGCAAATAATAGGAAGCAGAAGTATTACAGACCGTTGTGAGGAATAGATGAAGTGGATTTTCTCTGCATTTTGACCAATGGAGGCAGCAGCCAACTACTGTACATCATGGTGTGATTGCCAAGTCTTTCAGCCTAAGAAAGTAGCTGTTTCTAACATTTCATCAAATAGTCTCTTGTCTTTTTTGCTGAATTGATTTGGTTGTGCCCTCTCTACGGATTGAAGAGCGCTAGCAATGCATGGATCAACTGCACGGATGTTGCTGATGATTTGGTGTGAATGTTTTACTCATGACAGTGGTCAGTACTTTTGTTATTTGTTATATTAGCGGTTATTTAGGATAAATATACTGAAAAAATTTACAGTGGGACAAGTACAGTCAGATTCTCATATCAAACGACTCTAACTTGCACGTCAACCACTGTAACCCAACCGATTCTTCATAACTCTGTTCTTTTTAGTGAATCAAAACAATGATGCACAAGCTGTGTTTTCTATGGTAGTTCTAAGCGGCCATGCATTATAATTTTTTTCTTTCTTGTTTTCTCGTTATAACGACTTAATTTTCTCGTTATCTCGACAATAATGAAAAATTTTTCTCGTTATAACGACTTAGTTTTCTCTAAGAAGTTACAAAACTGCGGCAGCAGGTGGCACTATAGACTAGTGCTGTCACTTTTAGTTCGAAAATCGATTGCACAATCGATCGGACCAACCGAAAAAAGTTTCAAAATGGATTGAATCATTATTTAAAATAATCTTGGAGATTTTTGAATTGTCTAAATCATAAATGCAGCTGGGTTGAAGCCTGCAGTGATGTTTTTCTTTTGTTATGGCAGCCATCCCCTCAGCATATATATTTTTTCGAGAATGTTTCACTCCTGTTGCTGTTTGTTATTCTGCACGAAACTTTATGCCAATAAATAAGAAATATTACTGACTTGTGCTTTTCCAGCTCTCTCTTTACGTTCGTCCGTTATTTGACGTTGAAAAAGGAAACGTCTTTTTTTTTTTTTGACATGGAAAATTTATTTTACAATCGATTCAATGAACACTTATGTCTTAGAAATCGAAAAGTGACAGCCCTACTATAGACCTGCATATAACTGATGGGGTGTTGTACACTGTCCACTTTACTGTATGCGGACCATCCTCGTGATCGCTATAATTTGTGCAGTCTTGTTCATTACTGACATTTAATTAATTCATAAATGTTAATTGAATCAATATGGTTATTTAGTGTATTAAGTTCTTGCTAGATGCATGAGTTTCACCAACGTGTTCTGTGTCATAAAATAACTGCTTACCAAAACCAAGGTTGACGTCACTGTATTCTGTTTGCACCTATATCTTTATTTGTGCTTCTTTGAGGCACATGATTAGGGAGTTAATAAGTGGAGCTGTTCTGTTTATCTACAGTAGGAGGGGATTTAACGATGTAGGCTATTTGTGATGTGCTTCTTTTCCTTATTATTAATCTTTATTGTTAACCATATTGATGAGAAATGTGATGTATATGTAAAGTGCATAGGCTAATTTAATTAATTAATTAAGGCTAGTTTTGTTCTACAATATTGTGATCGTTTTTTTCTGCACACACACTACACGTACAACGCTCTTTTCAAACAGAAGCTTGTAACGCACATGATTGGGGTGCTCCGATCACGATCGGCCGATCGTTATGCGCATCTCGTCAGTAAAGCCGGCTAATAGAGAAGATGCGCAAATCCACTTCATTTTCAGCGTTTTTTGGTGCATCTTCTCAGTTAACAATGGCTCTGTGTAGTAACAGCTGCTCTATGTGAAACCACGCACCTGATGCAATTAACTGCTGATTAGATAACCGGCTTTACTGACGAGATGCGCATTAACGATCGGCTGATCATGATCGGAGCACCCCTACACATGATATCTACCACAGCATATAATGACTACTAAAAATTACAAATTATATATAATTTTATTTCAAATAAAGGGAAAATTAAAAGTGAGTTTAATCCAAGCAGCTCTAAAAGATCTTAGAATAGCCCTTCTGAAGTGTTTGTGGAGTTGCCATTTAAACATGTTAACTACAAAAACAAAATGTTTGGTGTATACAGTATTGTAGACGTTATTACCTAGGCGAAGCAAAGTTTGCTGAAATATAGGCTACACTAAGAGCGCCTGCATGGTTGTCCATCAGATGCCTGTCAAAGTTGAGTTTGTTACAATAGCAACAGTAAAAACTGTCATGTCGTTATAATGAGAAAACAACTTTCGTTATGTCGAGATAATGAGAAAATTAAGTCGTTATAATGAGAAAACGACTTTCGTTATGTCGAGATAACGGGAGAATTAAGTCGTTATAACGAGAAAACAACAAGGAAAAAAAATTATATTGCCTTGCCGCTTAGAACTTCCGTAGTTTTCCAACAGTATCCAGAACTAATCAATTTTGTGAGCTCTTTCTTTTTGGTTAGTCCAACCATACAGTGCAGTCTGTGCCAAGTTCAACCTATTCCTAAAAGAACGATTCAGATAAGGTGATTTTATTTTTATAGCATTTATTATTGAAGTTATCTCATCATTTAGCAAATAATTGCATTGCATTTTTTGAAATATTTCTTCCAAAAAAGTATTAAAACCAGAATCATTAAGATTTGGAACCAGTCATTTAATTCTTTATGATTCCCATCTACAGTTATTATTGCAACAGTGTCCTGTAAGATAAAGGAATGATTATTGTATGTTCAAGAGATGAACAATCTTAAATATGTCAAAAGAGCAGCCAACATCTTGTTATGAGATGCCGTCTTTCTCTTCTCATAAAAATTCTTGCAAGCGTTCAAACGGGGCGGGTTCAGCTCTTGGTGGGTGCGGTTTTTTCTCTGCCTTCTCCTGGTAGGAAAATAAACTTTCATCATGAGCTGATTTATGGGCGGCTGTGCTCCCCTTGGGACCAGAAATTCTTTTTGAATCCTCTTCCCCTCTCCATATAAAGAAAAGCTGTTTTTTTTTTTTTTGTAGTTGTATTTCTTTAAGGTTTAAGGGCCAGGCCCTCGGGGGCTGTTGGAAGGAGGGGGTGACTGCGCTCTTCTAATGTGCTGAACTGAGTTCATTTGGACTGAGAGTAACTGAAATGGTCAGAGGATTCACTTTTTTTAATGTGTTACACAAACCTCTATTTCATCAAATGACACAATTTTTTTTATTATTGCTTTTAAAAGAAAGACCACACGCACTCTCTGATGATGTTCAATAACTGCCCCAGGAAAATGTTGTAACGGCATTATTCATGTTTTTTATATTCACCCTGGTCTCATTTGACTCTTTGTGGTTAGACCTAATCTGACACTGTTTGCAGTCAGGACAGGTAATGAAGCTGCCTCTAGCATGCACTTGGTCGACCCTGTTAAAGAGATCAGGGTCAAACAGGACCAGGAAGGGTGGAGCTGGGTCACTGCGGCATGGCGCCTCCTAGCAGGAGATAGCACTGTTTTATGGGTAATTAACTCTAATGTGCCGGATTGATGGCTCAATCGGATTGAAAAACTTTAAGATAAACACCTTAATCAATCTGATTGAGCTCGATCTGAATGAAATTTTGATCAGATTGAAGGGGGTGGTTTATTCCCCTTCCAATGTGATTAAAGTGCGTAGAAAACACTAGATCGGATTGAACCATGAAACTGAAAGGACTGCGCATGTGCAAGGACACAGAAATAACGAAATGACATATGAATAAAGTGTTGTATAAATGTGTTTAAGCGTTCATGTAAACACTACAGTCAGATTCATCAATCTTAATGAATTCAGTCCGATTAAACAAAAAGTGTGCATGTAAAAGTAGCCATTGTAAATCTTATATTCTGTCCACTTCAAAAGTTTGTGATCTGTAAGATTTATTTATTTATGCCCCTTTTTACAAGATGTAATATTAATCTTATTGCTCTCTAGAATATACATGTGAAGTTTCATCGTAAAAAAAACATAAAGATCGTTTATTATAATGTGTTCAAAGTGTAATTTTTAGGGCGGGTCTAAAAAGTGTGGTTTTTAAGGGTGGATTTTCTTCAGGGCCGGCCCTGACCAATTTGCTGCCCTAGGCAAGATTTTACCTGGTGCCCCATGCATCACAGCCCATTTCACCCTGTCATTGTGAAAACAAATTATTTTAAATTGTAATAATATATCACAATATTAAATTTTTTCTGTATTTTTGATCAAATAAATAAGAAACTTCTTTCAAAAACATTAAAAATAGTAATGTTTCCAAACTTTTGGCCTGTACTGTATCCCCCCAAAACTGCACAACTGTAGAGTAAAACATTAATAAAAAAGTGATAATAAAAAATGCGTCTTAAAACTGACATGATTGTACAAAATCACAGTCTGGGGACTCAGAACTCAGAACAACTGCTAACATTAAGTTTAAGGTAAAAATAACTGCCATGAAATTATAGTATCTTACTCCTATGCAATAAATTGTTCTTTCATTACATCTCTTTACCTCTGTCTTTATCCTCTTCTCTTCTTTTTGGCACTGTATCTATCGCAGACTATGCTAATTTATAATGTGTCATGTAAATTCGACTCAAAGACTCAAACAAAGCTTGACGACGTCAGCAACCTGTCTGACAGATGTAAATCTTCTAGTGGCTGTGCGTGCAAACTGCCATCGTTAATCTTGCAGAGATGGTGAGCTTGAGCGGGGAGTTCTTTGTCGTGAGTGAGCAGGAGTAAGTATTCTGATTAATTATTTTGTATAGTATTTTAAAATGTAACGCCAGTACACCATATTAAGTTAATTGCCTGCAAGCTTCTCCTCCTGTCTGTACGGTAATGCGACAGAGAGTCGAGTGGTTATGATGCAATCGTTAGCCTATTTTTTACAAAAACTGTTTATACGGGGCCATAATGTAACATAGAAGGTAATGGAGCCCTTTATACATTGTCGTGTGTCTTTAGAAATAAATAATGGGGGAAGATAGAAGAGCCGGACTTTTTTTTTTTTTTTTTTTGCTTTATTTGGTAGTATTTCAAATTAATGTTTTTTAAATAGTAGCCTATTATAAAAAAAAAAATATATGTAAAAAAAAAATAATAATAAATTCACTCGTTCACTCATTCTGGCGCCCCTATGGATGAGTGGCGCCCTTAGCATTTGCCTATACCGCCTATGCCGCAGGCCGGCCCTGATTTTCTTAAATTAAAAATTGCGCTGCAACTTCCAGCCCGAGTCCAGAAGGGGGCGAAGCCTAGGCATCTCTGCAATGGTAGTAAACAACAGAGAGGAGAAGCAACATGAGTGAGATCTATAGGACCGGTGTTCAGCCGTGAACCGAAGTCAGCTTCAAACTCTGGTCGATGAGAGAGGGACTCCGGCCTGTCTGAACACTGCTGGCCCCCGAGTCGCTAGCCATGGGCATGGTAGATAAATCGCACCACTAAGTTCTTCTGAACCAGACCACAGGGCCTCGAGGCTCTACCTTCCACCTGAGTTTGTGCTTCCAGGACCCCCGCCTTGCCAAGATATAAGAATTTAAACCAAGTTCCTCCACCTGGTCTCGTTGGCTTGGATGAGCGGCTCGGAGTGGGTGGAAGTCAGAGCCAAGCTTGTTTGAACTCATTGAAACATGAAATATTTTATATTATTATCAATGTTGAAAACAGGATTCTTTGAATAGAAAGTTCCAAAGAACATAATTTCTGTGAATTATTTTGGTCAGTGTGGAATTCTTTACTGTCTTACTGTTCTTTATGTTTGATCAATTTAATTCATCCATCCTTAAAAAAAAAAAAAAAAAAAAAAAAAGTATTGATTTTATAAAAAAAAAAAAAAAAAAATTGTACTGACCCCAAACTTTTTTAATCACAGTTATGAAATTTGTACAGTGGTACAATGTTTGTTTTCTTCTGTATTAAACAGCATTCAAAAGTGTAATTACATTGCAGCGTTAAGACCTGACCTCTGCCCTTAAACTTTAGCTGCAGTCTCAGTGCCACTCGAGTGGAAAAGTTAAAAGACTGATAGTCTGAAGGGCTCATAACCGTCTGGAATAGGGCCTGCAGTCATGTCACCAGTCTTTAATGGGCTGTTTTGCCTTTGAAAATGTGTTTGGGTCATAAAGGCACGAGCAGGATGGTGAGAGTTGAGGGATGTGAGAGGCCTTATCTTATGCCTTTGGTTTGTGTTTTTAACATACTTTGTGTGATTTATACATTTCTGTTTATCAGTCATAATATTTTTTGCACAAATATTTGAAAGTAATGCCATTTATTGTTCCCTAGGCCCACTGGTTCTGGGAAGCCTACTTCAGCTCCATGAAGGCTATTGGCATGACAACTCTCCAAATCATTAACGACCGCATCTACCCCTATGCAGCTCGTACCTACGAAGAGTGGAACAATCCTTCTGTAGTTGTAAGTATTTTTTTTTTTATATACATACAATGAATTTCAAAGTTTAAATGTAGTTTCTTCAAACTGGCCAAGTGTTATTTATGGCTGTAATTATAATCTACATTTTCTCAGATTGGATGTTGAATGCAACAAATTTACAGTTATTATTTATTTTTTGCAATCTATGATAATTCCTACCCTGTCTGATTTTTCAACTTTCTTTGGTGAATTTTTTGGAATACAGTGTATGGACGATTTAAATCGAGAGCGTAAGCTTGTACCATTAAAAAATGAAATGAGTGAGCTTTTACATCATATGTTATTTCACATTGTTTCACTCAGCATTGGCAGCAGACAGCTTTGTAAAGACAACATTGCACATTGGTATGAGCTTCAGAATACTCCATCACATGAAGGACACTCGTCTGTCTCCATGTCTGTCTGTCTGTCAGTCAGGCCTGTTTTGAGCACAGATCCCAACTCGTACATTGCAGTGTGCCGAAAACTAAATCCAACTTTGTTTTTCCTTCACCTCATCTCTGATTTTGTACACAGTCAGAGCTTAGACCAGAAATAGCAGGAGCATGGAGTTCATTGGGGTTTTGTTCGTTGTTGTTGTTGTTTTTTTCCAGTTCTCAGTATAACGCTACAATTCAGATCAAATGGAGGGATCCAGAACCCCAAGAGGCTAATACTCTCTTTTTGACTGCTAACATTACAGAAAATATTAAATACTTTCTGAATGTTCAGTAAAAACACGCTGAGCAGAATTGGAGCTTTACGTAAATCGAGTGCATTTCTTCTTCTTCTTCCCTATGTCCACCGGGACATAATTGAAAGCACATTTCTCCGGCTCTGCCTTAGGAGACATCGTTAGGACAGGCAGCTTTTTGTGCTTGACTTCTGAGCGAATTCACATTCATCCTCTGCTTACCAAACAAATGCTTTATGTTCCATCATACATTTATTATCTGTGAATAATTCTTTACATCACTCAGTTTTGGGATTTTTTAAATGCTGAAATAACTTGAAAGGTTAATAGAGCTGTAGAAGATAAGCTACTACTTCAGATGTGTAATTTGTAAAGTGTATGCACCTTGTGTTTTCAAGTGATGTATACTAGGGTTGCCGTGGTGAGGAATGCCGGAAATTTCCCACCGGTTAATCGCCGTGTGACGACACGGGTAATACCGGTATCACCATGGGGGGAGGGGTGTCCTCTCTTCCTTGTTTTTAAATCGCTTATAAATGCGTGCGCATTAAACATTCACTTTCGAATTAGTGGCATTTGGCAATCCGGTGTCAATTGCTTGAATGGACAAAAAAAAAAACTTAAATGTGATGTACGAATAAAAATACCAACATATATATAACAAAAAATATCTGAAATCGGCAAACTGTGGACCCAAACAAATAAGAACCATAGAATGACCTACTGCTTAGTCAATATTAGAAAGTTTTTTAAATGAATAAGAAAATAAAATGGGCCTAAATAAATTACACAAAGTTTAAATAAGATAAAACCATATAAATAAGAAACGAATATAAAATAAAAACTTAAGCTTACTAAATAAAAACACCATAAATTTGCATTTATTAACAGTTCCTCCAGAGTTTTTTTGTTTTGTTTTTTGTTTTGGGCTGCGGCTCGACGTGGGGTTCCTCATTTTGTTCTCCCTCTTCTCTCACGGGGTTCCTACCGAGAATTACCATTTCTTTGTCTCTTTTTAACATTCGGGTCGTAGTCGCCCCGGTAGTGTGGGTCCAGGAATATTGTCTTGCTCATAAGCTGCTGGCTTGCTTCTGGCAGAGCTTCATATTTCTTGTCTAAAGGTGGTCACAAACCGCATGAGAAGCGATACGCCGTGTCTAGTACATCTCGAGGTCGCGCACACCGGATGCGCAAATTCTATATGCACAAGCTCAATTTCCAGCTAATTTAATATAAAACTATGCAGATGGCGCGGCAGGAATTTAAACGGCATCCTGAGTCATAGCTGGGCAGCGTGGACAGATGCCGAATGTCGCCGCTGGTGTTCATACACTCATAGAAAACAATGTGTTTGAATTTTAAAGACGTGGTGCTGCGCTTCTCGTCCGGTGTGCAACCCCCTTAAAATAGACATGATGCCGGCTTTCAGGTTGGCTGTCAGTTGTCTGTCTTCATCCAATGTGGCCAATGTGGCGGCTTCAATGAGACGCAGCACAGGGAGAAGAGATGACGCAGTTATGCTGTGACGTGACTCTCTTGGCACGAAGCATTGTAGCTGCGTTCAGTTTTAATTATAGTGTATGCTTTCTGTTAAACAAAATTATTTATGATTATTATTTTTACTTCAAATAAATATTTTAAGAAAAAACAAATACATAAAAAAAAATCAAAACGACGGTGGAGATGGTGTCACGGTGGGAAAGTGATGTAACCAGTGTTGCAGCTTAAAACCGGTTACACAGTCAACACTGTCTATCGTGGCAAGACTAATGTATACATTTCTAATCCAATTTCTCTCTGGCATCAGAAAGAAGGCGGCAGGCACTGTTCATCTGTTTGAAGGACAAACTAAAGCAACGTGACCAGTGCCTGTTCCCAACAGTTGAAATCTGCAGGAAGCCGCTGCCACTTAGAATGCAGCTCTTATTTTAGCCCAGTCTCTGTGATGTTAGCAATCGCTGCCCATCAGCTTCAATGAGAATCTGGAGGTAAATGTTCTGCACACTGAGTCTTTGCAATTGAACAGGCGTCCATGCTTTCATCTGGGTTCCATTTTCGACTAATCCCAAAGCTGTACTAGTGTGATCCCAGCTGCAAGACTTGCCAAGCCCCCTCGGCCCACATGAAACGGCCTGCAATCCCTCACAATCACTCGAGCCGCCTGTAACCTCTTCTTTTCACATGTGACAAAAGAATACTGTTGCCCAATAACAAGCTCTTCCTGAGTAATTGTTTCTAACCCGCACACTTTCACATCCGGGATGATAATAACGGCCTTGGTTTTAGGTGGTGAAGTTTGTCTCTGCATAATGCATTTCAAAGTATAGATGAAGAGATTTAAATGGGACTTCTTGGCACCATATTTCAGACCTTGGAGAGTCTGGTTGGATTTGGTTTGTGCAAATCTGCCTTCAAAGAAACAAGCCAAAAGTTGAGAACCTGGTCATTTGCGGCTTGTTCTAAATAGCAGGTGAAAACTGACTAACCGCAAGCATATATTCGGAATAAAAAATTAGTCTTGTTGTCCTGCCTATTTACTTTAACAAATCACAAAGGCTCGACATTCACTGAATCCTGCCCAAAATTAGATCAGAGCATTCAGACTGAGCTTATACACCCCACACCCCTGTGTTCTTATTGATTCATCTTACCACTTACAGGTCACAAGTGGTACATTAATTAATTTCCCCTCTGCTTTTGGTGTCAGGCACCTCAAAGAAATTTCCATTGGCATATAAAGTTTTTTATTAGCAGGATGGTTGACTGATGTTGTATGAAGGATGGCTGTGTCCATGGTGACAGACCGTGGTGAACTCTGCGAGAGAGCTGATTAACCACCGCTCTCTATTTGCGGGCACCTTCAGCAGCTGCTGGATAGGAGGGTGTAATGAGCCCACAGCCTTGCTGTAGGCTATCAGCGCTATAGCATCTCTGCTTGCGGCTCTCATTTCGTGAGGCCTTTTTAGTTTTTTTTTATCAAACACACACCTTAAAGGTGTTATTAGTACAGTTATGAGGAAAATTGAAGGTGAGAATTTTATGTAGACAAAGTGAAAGATTTGATGTTTTCTCTCCTTTTTTTTTGAGAGAAATGAAAATGTCATTGGCTTTGGCTACAGAGTTTAGGATCTGTACACCAGATGCAAATTATCTTTCACTCTTAATCTCTTCAGACAAGGTCCTTATTTGTCATTCAGCATTGGTGAGTTTTTTTTGAAAGCTTGAATTAGTCTTTAACTTAAAGTTGAAGCACTCTTTTTCATTAGAATTGCACCAAGCTGTTTGCTATTTGTTGCTTCGCTTTGTATCTCTTCTCTACTGACAAAATAGAAGAGACCATGAACGGTAAAGAAAGTCTGTGTACTCCGTCTGCGTTCAGTCTTCATCCTTCAGGCCAATAAACAGCAGTCTTCATGACCGCATCAGAGGCCCTTTAAGCACTCGCAGTATTTACTTTACAGCGTCACTTGATCTGGGCTCCGGTCTGTGCATCTTTGGGAGTTTACAGGCTGTTTTAAAGCGGGCCAGGAAGATGAGCCAAGCCCCACACTGGCAGGAGACAGCCACTGACGCCGATAGCGTCCCAGCACCCCTGCTTCACCCCAGTCCTGCCAGGACTCATCTGCACCCCTGCTGCAGCAGAGTTCATTGGAGTGCAATCATAAAATTGCACTCTCGACAAAACAGCTTGGGATAAACAGCAACAAAAGAGATCCAAATTAGATCGGAATAGTGCTTATTAATAGGTGTATCACTTTACATTAAAACTTGAGCTTGCTTTGATGCTGGTCTAATGGATTAACAGGCTCAGTAAGCTGGTTTTATAAGTACCAGAACTGTGGAGGGATCATTCAAAATAATGTTGAAATAATATAAAATACGAATATGAGCCAATATATAGTTATATACCCAAGAGAAAGAGTTTCGATCTAATATTTAACTATTTTGCAGTTCCAATTTTGAGTATGTCCAGAAATGATTCTGAATATTATGAAGTGAATATAAGATGGGTCTGAGAAATATTGTGTAATCGAGATCTCTGTTTTGGGGCTGTGTGGATGGAGATCTTCAGTAATAGACAGAAAACTGATGTTGACTGTCTCTTGATGAGATTAAACATACTGAGTTGGTGTTAACTAGACCTAATGGTAATAACAATTACTGTTCTATAAATGCTTGACACTGGAATTCAAGTTCTCAGTTTCTATACGTATTTTGTAGTAATGGAAATATTAAGAGCTGTTGTTGTTTTGACCAAGCTTCAGTGAATACCATATGTTTGCATTTTATTTCAAGAAGAACACCAGGAAGTTTAACATTCTAATCAAATTCAGATACAGAACAGTTAACAGGAAAAGGATGGACGGATGCCATGGAATGACAAAGAGCCTGAAGCAAGGAAGTATTTTATTTAGCTCTTAATATCTGACCACAGTGCATTGGGTCTTCATGTTGTCATCTTCTGCTGTCTGCCAGATTTCACTAAGGTCAGCTAAGGAAAACATTCTTTCTTAATCCATTCCCTTTAGAAATTTAGACTACTGCAAGGAATGTAGCACCTATACACACAAAGCCTTCAGCAGATTATGCTGCGATAGAAGTTTTACAGGACTGTCACGATAGAGATGCTTTATTGGGTAAGTTCAGCTGATAGCAGTTCTCTAGGCTATAGAGAGTGAGATCTTGGCTTCTGACTTATTGACCTAAAACCTCTCCTTCAGACAAAAAATAAAAATAAAATTAGGAGAAGTTTTAGGTGAATGTTTAACAACCAACAAAGTTTAGAGCAGAGTTAAGAAACAGCTGCCATGACCTTTCAATCTGCTAAACATTCATCTATAACTTCTCCTTCAGACCTCAAAAAATGATATATATAATTTTATTTTTATTTTTTGAGGTCTGAAGGAGAAGTTTTAGGTGAATGTTTAGCGCAGTGAAAGGTCGTGGCAGCTGTTTCTTAACTCTGCTCTAAACTTTGTTGGTTGTGTTCTTGACATTCCATGCCACTTTTAATCACCTACCCTCCACTGCTGGTTATTCACATTCTTAGTAATCTTTCAAGTTTATAGTCCATGCGTGTTTCCAAATAAAGCCATGTTTTGTCCTAGGTTGCTGATTGTCTTTACTGCACTTCAAGTCATTAAATAGGTCATGGAAAGTACTTGCATTTGTTGTAAAGGTAAGAAAACAGGTACACTGAATTTGAGTTTCCCACTGAATCATTTTTTTTTGTTGTTGTTGTTTTTTTATCTTAACAGAAATGGTCAAGTGTGAACAGTCCACTTTTCCTTCCTCTCATACCGCCGCGTTCACCTGGGTTCACGGCTGTGGTCTTGACCTATGATCGAATCGAAAGTCTCTTTAGGGTCATCACCGAGATCTCCAAGGTGCCCAGCTTGGCCAAATTACTGGTGGTGTGGAACAACCAGAACAAAAGCCCCCCTGAAGGTTAGTGTCACATTGTTGTAGGGTTGCATTGTATATTTGTACCATATGTAATTTTAAATGCTGTATTTTTGTGTTTTCTTGGTTTTTGCCATACTTGTTCAGAATAGAAATATATAAAAAGAATAATAAAAATAATAATTTAGCTTGACTAAATGTATTTTATTTGTTAAGCAAGTTGTTGAATTTCATAAGAGATTGACTAAATCTACAGTATTGTTCAAAATAATAGCAGTACAATGTGACTAACCAGAATAATCAAGGTTTTTCGTATATTTTTTTATTGCTACGTGGCAAACAAGTTACCAGTAGGTTCAGTAGATTCTCAGAAAACAAATGAGACCCAGCATTCATGATATGCACGCTCTTAAGGCTGTGCAATTGGGCAATTAGTTGAATTAGTTGAAAGGGGTGTGTTCAAAAAAATAGCAGTGTGGCATTCAATCACTGAGGTCATCAATTTTGTGAAGAAACAGGTGTGAATCAGGTGGCCCCTATTTAAGGATGAAGCCAACACTTGTTGAACATGCATTAGAAAGCTGAGGAAAATGGGTCGTTCAAGACATTGTTCAGAAGAACAGCGTACTTTGATTAAAAAGTTGATTAGAGAGGGGAAAACCTATAAAGAGGTGCAAAAAATGATAGGCTGTTCAGCTAAAATGATCTCCAATGCCTTAAAATGGAGAGCAAAACCAGAGAGACGTGGAAGAAAACGGAAGACAACCATCAAAATGGATAGAAGAATAACCAGAATGGCAAAGGCTCAGCCAATGATCACCTCCAGGATGATCAAAGACAGTCTGGAGTTACCTGTAAGTACTGTGACAGTTAGAAGACGTCTGTGTGAAGCTAATCTATTTTCAAGAATCCCCCGCAAAGTCCCTCTGTTAAAAAAAAGGCATGTGCAGAAGAGGTTACAATTTGCCAAAGAACACATCAACTGGCCTAAAGAGAAATGGAGGAACATTTTGTGGACTGATGAGAGTAAAATTGTTCTTTTTGGGTCCAAGGGCCACAGGCAGTTTGTGAGACGACCCCCAAACTCTGAATTCAAGCCACAGTACACAGTGAAGACAGTGAAGCATGGAGGTGCAAGCATCATGATATGGGCATGTTTCTCCTACTATGGTGTTGGGCCTATTTATCGCATACCAGGGATCATGGATCAGTTTGCATATGTTAAAATACTTGAAGAGGTCATGTTGCCCTATGCTGAAGAGGACATGCCCTTGAAATGGTTGTTTCAACAAGACAATGACCCAAAACACACTAGTAAACGGGCAAAGTCTTGGTTCCAAACCAACAAAATTAATGTTATGGAGTGGCCAGCCCAATCTCCAGACCTTAATCCAATTGAGAACTTGTGGGGTGATATCAAAAATGCTGTTTCTGAAGCAAAACCAAGAAATGTGAATGAATTGTGGAATGTTGTTAAAGAATCATGGAGTGGAATAACAGCTGAGAGGTGCCACAAGTTGGTTGACTCCATGCCACACAGATGTCAAGCAGTTTTAAAAAACTGTGGTCATACAACTAAATATTAGTTTAGTGATTCACAGGATTGCTAAATCCCAGAAAAAAAAAATGTTTGTACAAAATAGTTTTGAGTTTGTACAGTCAAAGGTAGACACTGCTATTTTTTTGAACACACCCCTTTCAACTAATTGCCCAATTGCACAGCCTTAAGAGCGTGCATATCATGAATGCTGGGTCTTGTTTGTTTTCTGACAATCTACTGAACCTACTGGTAACTTGTTTGCCACGTAGCAATAAAAAATATACTAAAAACCTTGATTATTCTGGTTAGTCACATTGTACTGCTATTATTTTGAACAATACTGTACACTGTTGTTCTGACTGCTTCAGTTATTATGGAATGAAAATGTGACACTCGTATGAAATGCAGTTGTGTGGCTTTCACAAAAGACATGAAACCCCTGATATGGAACAGATGAATGATAAGCCAGTGAATAGCCAAATTGTGTTCCTCTTGAAGTTGGAGAATTGAAAGCATGGTATGCTTTGGGCTGTGGCCAAACCTCTCTGGTTTATCTTCAGATACAGAGTGTTTGGTAGCACTGTCCCTGACATGTAGATGAACATAAGTAGATGGCAGAAATGTTGCTTTTCTCATTGACTGACTAAGATCTGTTGATATGGGTCCTATTACTCCTGACTAGACGAATTAAGTGTATTTTAATTCATTGTGATATATGGCCTGTTTTAACCAGACGTCCACCCTTAAATTTTATTGTCAAACCAAAAGGATAGTTTCCATAACGGTCTCCCTTTCCTATGGCTGTTGTCAAAATTATGGCCCATTAGACCTGTCAGAATAAGCTGATATTAGTAGTAATTTATTGTGGCTCTGCCTCTAATGATACTAGACGATTAGGTATTCGTCTGTTTATGAAGTCTCTTGGAAATTTGGTAAGAGGACTGGGGCATTAAATATATCCTCTCCATAGATTTGTGTAATGCCATTATGAAGGGAAATACTTTGAAGTAGACGTTTGATTCGCTGTTGCCTTTGATTAGAGGCATCAGTGAAGCCAGGCTCAAGCTTTGTGACCCATTAGAATTAATAAGGTCTGTTCACGGGTCAACCAGGGGCTCAGGCCCTGATGAGGATGGATTTCCTCCATACCCTTTTCCATTGCTGGTAATGTTTGTTTATTTCAAACAGCTTAAGCTGCCCAAGACTCGACTGTTTGTCATTTTAATGAGGCGCTGGCGACTTCTGACAATAGGACTGCATTTAGAGAATTTCTCAATGGGCTGAATACTTGGATGGAAGGAGAGCTTTTCTATGGTGGTGTCACAGGGGATATAATTTGGTAAAGCTCTTTTAAAATGGTTGTACATAAAGTACAGCCCAAGGGAAAAAATCAGTACAGGGCAAGGAAGTGATTACAGGCCATTAAAATCTTTCATTAAATGTTATTTGACGCTTGTTCTTATGGTGCAGATTTATTATGTGTTAATGTCTAAGCTTGTGCATTGTGCAGCTCTGGATTTACCAGTTCGTTTTAGTTGTTAAAATGTTGCTTGTCTTGGTAGTCCATCTTGTCTGTGTTTTTTGTTACTTGTCTGTGTCTTTGTTGAATCCTCCGTGCCAGGCTTGGATGTGGTGACAGTATCCGTTTACTTGCATGTGAAAATCTGGCCCTTCTTTCATCCTTTGTCTGAGGCCAGGGAGGTTTTCCGGCAGTCTTTTTTTTTTTTTTCTTTTTCTTTTTCTTTTTTTCTTTTATAGTTTGTTGTGTGATCTTGTGGAGTAAACTATAGGCTGAATTGCATTGACCTAACGGAGATGGGCCTCATTACAGATCTATTAAGATTTCCATGGTCTATACCCCGACTTCAGTAGACTTTCTCTCGTCAGTTTTATTAGGTGACACTGTGTGTGTCATCTGTCTTCTGCGTGCTCTGAACTCCTCCCAAGCTCTTACACAACTGAAAATAAAGAGCGTTGTCTCTTCTGCCCTGAGAAGAATGTAAAAGTGTGGTTAGATTCATATGTGTTTTTACTCAGTGATGTGTTTAGATTTATCCACCCACATTCTCTTTTCCATAGTTACTGCCATCTCTCATAGTTTTTCATCTTGAATCTGACAGTGTATTATTATTAGCTCACTGTTTTCTTTCTCTCTGTAACAGAGTCACTTTGGCCCAAAGTCACAGTACCTCTTAAAGTGGTCCGCACCAAAGAAAACAAGCTCAGCAATCGCTTCTTCCCATTTGATGAGATCGAAACAGAAGCTGTCCTGGCCATTGATGATGACATCATCATGTTGACCTCAGATGAGCTGCAGTTTGGATATGAGGTAGTAAAAGCTATTTGTGTACTACTAGTACTATGTACTACAACAAAGTAGGTTTACTATACAGGTCTATCTAAAAAAAAAATTGAATATCATGGAAAAGTTCTTTATTTTTTGTCATTTAGTTGGAAAAAAAGCTAACTTTTTTATACTATAGATTCATTGCACACAAATTGAAATATTTCAAGAGTTTTTTGTTTTAATTCTGATGGTTATGACTTACAGCTTAGGAAAATTAAAAATTCAGTGTCTCAAAAAAAATATTTTAGAATATCAAAAAAAGATTTACAGAACAGAAATGTTCAAGATCTCCATAGCAGGTTTAATTATGCACTCAATACATGGTTGGAGCTCCTTTTGAACGAATTAGTGCTTCAATGCAGTGTGGCACTGAGATCAGCCTGTGGCATTGCTGAGGCTTTAATGAAGCCCAGGTTGCTTTGATAGCTGCCTTCAGCTCCTCTGTATTGTTTGTCAGATGTTACTTATCTTCCTCTTCACAATATCCCATAGATTCACTGTGAGGTTCAGTTCAGGTGAGTTGGCTGGCCAATCAAGCAATACCAGGGTCAGCAAACCACTTGGAAGTGGTTTTGGCACTGTGGGCAGTGACATCAGCATCTCCATAAAGCTTGTCAGAAGATGGAAGCTTAAAGTACTCCAAAATCTCCTGGTAGATAGCTGCATTGACTTTGGACTTGATAAAACACAATGGAGCAACACCAGCAGACATCACAGCACCCCGAATCATCACTGACTTCAGAAAACTTCACACTGGACTTTGGATTCTGTGCCTCTCCAGTCTGCGTCTAGACTCCAGACCTTGATTTCCTAATGAAATGCTAAATTTACTTTAATCTTAAAATAGTACTTTAGACCACTGAGAAACAATCCAGTTCTTTTTCTCCTTACCCCAGGTGAAATGCTTCTGACGTTTTTTCTGGTTCAGGAGTGGCTTGGTTCTAGGAATGTGACAGCTGTAGCCCTTTTCCTGAAGATGTCTGAGTGTGGTGATTAATGCGCTGACTCCGGCTTCAGTCCACTCATTGTGAAGCTCTTCAAGTTCTTGAATCTGTTTTTCCTGACAATCTTTCCCAAGGCTGTGGTCATCCCTGTTGCTTGTGCATCTTTTCCTACCACACTTTTTCCTTCCAGTCAACTTTCTATGAATATATTTTGATACAGCACTCTGTGAACAGTAAGCCCTTTCAGCAATGACCTTCTGTGGCTTACCCTCCTTGTGGAGGGTCTTTCCCATAATTGTGGTTACATGTTCTAAACTAGACAAAAGGTACCCAGTATCTATACTCAAAATTATTCAAACTAATCAAGTTCAAAATGGAATATTAAATTTTTTGGAGATGCTGAAATTTTTATTTTCCTAAGCTGTGTGTGTGGAAACTGTGAGTAGTTGCCTAAATACACAGTATTTCCAGGGGTTGTATCTGGATCAGCCAGGGATTAATTGTCTTCTCCACATGCACAGTGATGATAGAGCAGAACTGTGATCCCAATACCTCTTTGGGTCACTCCTACTTAAAGTTGAGCTTACATGCATTGCAGGATTTTTGAGCTACCCTCTGTTGCATAAATCTGTGCTCGGCATCTCAAAGCATTCCTAACAGTTGAAGTCTCTCTTTTTATAATTTACTTTCTCTTTTTATATATATGAAGGATGACAGGACAAGCAATGCTGTCCATGGCTACAGGCTTGCCTTCAACTCACCTGCAGGCATTTATGCACTATTGAGAGAATGAAGCGTAATTTATGGATAATTGTATGAAATGGAAGACAGCTTTAGACATGGCTGCCTGGCTAAAACACTAGCTGGTTTTGCCACAGGGGAATAACTTTCAAGAATTTCAATATCATATCATGTATGTCTGCCTGTCTTTTTTGGGATTAACAAACATTTAGACCTAAACTTCATTGATTTAACCCTAGATATTCAATGTTTAGCATCCTTTGAAGCAAGCATTATCTAAAACGACTCTAATTGTTGAACAATTGACTAATCCTTTACAGGATTTTGTGATGTGTTTATATAATGTCTCATATGTGTTCTTTGTGTCTGTGTTTAGGTATGGCGTGAGTTTCCAGATAGGCTGGTTGGATATCCCGGACGGCTCCACTTATGGGACCACGAAATGGGCAAATGGAAATATGAATCTGAGTGGACCAATGAAGTGTCAATGGTCTTAACTGGAGCTGCGTTCTATCATAAGGTACGGCACAAATCATAGACTCTGCTATCATCTTGTCAATGTCTCTGTCCTCCCTTTATCTCCTTTAGAAATCAAGTCGTCATTTGTAATTCAGTACCCTCAATTAAATTAAAATTAAATTTATCCCTTTTATCCAAAGCGACTTACAGTGCATTCAGGATATCAATTTTTACCTATCATGTGTTCCCGGGGAATCGAACCCCCAAGTTTGCGCTTGATAGTGCAATGCTCTACCAATTGAGCTACAGGAACACTATTAAGGTCATTCTTTTCAGCAAAATGTTTTTGTGTTTCTCACGTTGCCAAAAATGTTTTGACATCAGTTTATTTTTTCTTTTCAGTACTTCAACTATCTCTACACATATAAAATGCCTGGAGACATTAAGAACTGGGTGGATGCTCATATGAACTGTGAGGATATTGCCATGAATTTCCTTGTGGCCAACATCACTGGCAAAGCCCCAATAAAGGTAACATAACCTCAGAGTAAAATATGGTCAGTTGTGTTCTGATGGTGCCTGTTTGTTTTGTTTCTGCAACTCAATCAAATAGGCCATATCATGGAAAACGAAGTTGTTCTTGCTTTTTTGAAATAAGAGTACACAAAGCTCCTTCTTTAGTCCACCCAAATCACTAATGGAAACTAATATCAAAAGCCAAAATCTTCATGGTATTGATACTGAATTTTCTACATATACTACCATTCAAAAGTTTGGGGTTGATAGGATTTTCTTTTGTTTTTGTAAGAAGTCTCTCAAGCTCGTCAGGCTGCATTTATTTGATAAAAAAAATATACAGTTAAAAAAGTAATAAATTGAAATATTATTACAATTTACAACAACTATTTTAGTTGAATTAAAACTCCAGTATTCAGCGTCACACGATTCTTCAGAAATCATTCTAATATGCTTTTTTAATGTTTAAGAAACATTTCCTATTATTATTATCAATGTTGCAAACAGCAGCAACATTAATGTTGAGCTGCTTAATATTTTTATGGAAACTGTGATAAATTTTTTCTGAATCTTTGAAGAATTTCAGGTTCAGCAGCATTCATTTGAAATAGAACTCTTGTTTTAATATTATCAATGTCTTGAATTTTTAGTTATAGCAATTTAATGTGTCTTTGCTGAATAAAAGTATTAATTTCTTTCAAAAATAAATTTTACTGATCCCGGTAACCAAGTCCCATCATATTTATTTAAGAATGCAAGCTTACAACTATTGTGAAATGTATTACTTTCCCCATAGCACTTAGGATTCAACAACAGTCTAGTCATGATATATATATATATATCCCTTAAAGGGGAGGTCTAATACTATTTCATGCATTTTGACTTATTTATACTTTTAAACAGTTGGATTCTCATGCTAAACATGGCCAAAGTTTCAAAAACGAGTTGGACGTATTAATGAGTATTTCTGTGCCAAATACACTCCCTCAGGGTTTGTATAAGTTTCATTTTTTTTTTTTTTTTTTTTTTTTTGAGTATTGCCCTGTATGATGTCATAAAAAGATGGAATTCCTTTCATGGGCAATTCTCCTGGAAGAGCGTGCGCACAGCAAACAAAGCGAGAGCCAGAGCGTGCACATCATCATGCTTCATTGGGGTTACAAAAGTTGTTGAAAGCACTGCACAGTACTTGCTTGAAAAGCATTTAACTTTTTGTTTTTGACCACAAAATCAACAATATCATTACAGAAGTGAGTTTTTGGTTGTGAGAGAAAGATAACCTTGTTCAGCTTCCCAAAGAACCCAGTGTTAAGGGAACAGTGGGTGCACTTTGTTTTTCTGGGGCAGCAGTGGAGTTGTGCAAGTGTGTTTTTGTTTCTGTTTTACTTATTTCAATGTCACAGCTTGCAGACAATCTCTACGCAAAAGCTTTGCATGCTCTCGACTCTTTAGCTTCGCCCACAGCACGTCTCCAGGAGCAGGACTGTTTTTATAGAGAATCGTGAAGCTGCATCTGTCTTTTATAAATCTAATAAAACTAAAGACTCTTTGGAGATATGAAGGATGCAATACTACTCTATAGGTACTTAAGGTTAACATGAGATTGGCAGAAACTGTGTGTGTTATGTCTACTGTAAAAATCAATGTGGGCGTTCCCTAAAACAATGCGGGCATTCTGGCAGTGTTCCCTGGAGCTCTGTCTCTGATCAGCTTTAACCTTTTTCCTCCAGCCTCTACAGTTTGTAGTCTACAGTGTGCTGTTCGGCCTATAAAGTCCTGGCCTTAACCTGTTATCTGGATGTCACTGTCTGCCTCTTTCCTGCACTCTCTGTTTTTCTAAGCTCACTGGGGCAAATTCATCCTGCAGTCAGTTACACTGTGAACCTTCTCCCCTCTCTCCTCCACATCCCCACTTCACCCACACCTCCCAGTGCTCCAATCCCGTGCCCCGCTGTGGAGAGTGTCAGTCAAGTGTGTGTGCTGTTGAAGGATGGATGGGGCAGAGGGGTCGTACATCATTCGTCTAATGAGCATGGCAGATACGGTCGTTTAGTTAGGCCACGGGCACGGATGGCTGACTTATATGACCTGTCATCAAGTCATGTCCACCCACTCAACTCCCAAACACACACACTTCACAGAGGCCCATCATTACAGCCCCAGCTCATTAAACATCTGATAAATGCTTTCAGATTTTTTTTTTTTTTTTTTTATATAAGGAGTGTGTCATGATTTCTCAGCATTAAATTGGGAACTAAAGGCAAATGTCGGTCAGAATTTTTTGTTTGTTTTTGTGACCCTTTTGAGTTTTAGGCACTGAATTAAACATGAAAGTCTGCTTTTTAATGATCTCTCTAATGATATAAAAGTCCTAAAAGTTTGCTTCTGTAAATATAAAAAAAAATGTTTTGACGGATTTATATATATATTAAGACATCATTAACAAATAAAAATATAATATATTTGTTATGGAGTCTATATATTTAACAGTATATTTGCAGTTTTGGTTGAATACCTTTCAAAAGTTACTGAAAAGTTTATCCTCATGTATATTTAAATATACTTCATCATTATTATTGTTATTAATATTCATGTAATTTATAGTAAAATTGCAAAAAAGAAAAAAAAATCCCAAAAATGCATGTACAGTAACTTAACTCCAGTCCTCCTTTGGTACCCAACTCCCATAAAGTTATACATTAAACCATATTTTAACCATATTAAAAACTCTGAGTTGAATCAGGTGTTTTAATTAATGAGACATCTAAAACATTCTGGTAGGTGGGTCACCAGGACTATAGTTGAGAAGACCAAAAATGTATTAGGACAAACTTTGAGGGACTTTTTTTGTAAGATGGAGACACACACACACACACACACACACACAAACACACACAAAAAGCACTACATCAATTTCACTAAAACTAACTGTAAACTGAGATTTAGTTTGAGATTGAAAACAAAAAAGTCATTGTGACTTATGAATAAACGATCAAAAACATCACATTTGTTTTTCTCTCTTTCTCTAGGTCACTCCTCGGAAGAAATTCAAGTGCCCGGAGTGCACAGCGATTGACGGGCTGTCCCTGGACCAGACACACATGGTGGAGAGGTACAGTATAAACAGGGATTCCCCTTTAGTTGGGCAGAGGAGGCTCTGGCAGCATTCTTGGCTTCTGAAACGCATTGTGGGTTTAACCAACAATTGGCTCATTGTAGCACAGTACAGGAGATACTTTCCTGTGCTTTCAGATCAAAACATTCAAATTCACTGGACCTTACGAAAAAACATTCCTTCTCAAGTAACTGTGACTTTCCTCTCTGTCAGAGGTTCACCACAAATCATTGATTCATTCTGTGTTTCAATTCAAGGATGAACCAGGCTAAGCATGCATCAGAAAGGCTTGAATTGATTTTCCTTGAAAATCACAACCGTTTCCTCATCCACTGAAGCATAATCAGTCTTGATGATTGGTTTCATACTTCCAAACTGTGTTTGAGGCATTAAAGCAGTCGAAGCAGCCTGCGAGAGAGTGTTTGACCTTGAAGTGAATACGGAGTTAGTAGCAGCCAATCAGGGACTCCGTTGACTGCTGAACTTTTCCAGGGGTCACACTTGTTTAGATTGATGAAGGGGATTCTGCCTCTGGTTATGCTTCTCTCTCGATACATTTCCTGTCATAAGTGCAGGGTCCCGGGAATGCCAGGGATTTTGAAAACGTTGTGCATGTACCTCATGATTCAGATGACTCTACAAAACACTGGTTAGGTTCTACCATGAATGTTTTTTCCTCATCATCCATTTCTGGAAGACAGATTTCCCAGCATTGGCATCAGAATTGTCCATGTTTCCTTTTTTTCCTCCAGTCTTTCAGCCTCTTTCTTTTTCCTTTCCAGATCTGAGTGCATAAACAAGTTCGCCTCTGTGTTTGGCACCATGCCTCTGAAGGTTGTCGAGCACCGTGCCGATCCTGTACTCTATAAAGACGACTTCCCTGAGAAACTCAAAAGTTTCCCCAACATTGGTAGTCTGTGACAGTACTACAACTCTTTCCCACCACTTTTATTTCACAGACGGTCTATGGACACTCCAGGATTTCTCTTTCCTGTTCTCTATCTGACCTAATGACTTTTGAGGAGTGCCATTCCATTAGTTGTTTAATGGGAAATTATGCACTGTATAACTTATTATCATGTTTTCTCTCTTGAGGACGCTTACTGAAACAGGCCGACACGTTGAGTCAGTTGATGATTTCAAGGAAAGTGAATGCATAGAGAGAATTCACAGCCCACTGGAAAACAGTGGAGGATAAATATATATTAAAGTAAAAGTACATTTATAGTTTAACTTTTTTTAATTTTAAAGATATGCATCACGCTGAACGAATTGTAGCAGAACTTAAACTGAATATCTCGGATGTTGTGTTAAGGCCATTAGTTTGTACATGAGATATTGTTTTGCACGGTCGATGTTAGTGATTTTAATATTACAGTTTGAGTTATATCAGTTTGACATTTCATTTTACATTCAGTTGCTGACTTTTTGAATGTTGCTGGAAAAAAAGTATTTTATATAAATGTTCCCTGTTTAGTCCAGCTCTTATGACTGCCTAATTAAAGCATATTTTGGGTATTGCTAGATGTTAAAAGACAATATTTGCAGAGTTATATACTGTACACCTGATTACAATGTAGTTATATGCCATGAAATTGCAAAGAACTCATTCATACTCCTAATGTTTTTCATATTTCTTTTGATGTCTCCATTTCTTTGAATCGTTTGTTTGTTTTTTACATTAAGATGTATTATTATTATTATATGTAATAAACAGAGTGTGAAAAAATAAATGCTTAATTTAGAGATGTGCATTTTGGTCATTTTGACTGTTAAAGGAGTCATATGACGTTGCTAAAATGAACATTATTTGGTGTATTTGGTGTTGTGTATTTATTTTCCAAATACTGTACATTATTGTTGCTCCTCTATGCCCTGCTTTCTGAAACACACCATTTTTTACAAAGCTCATCTTTCTGAAAAGCGAGGTGTGCTGTGATTGGCCAGCTATCCAGTGCATTACTGATTATAATGACTTATACTGTGCTTTTACACGTTGTATTGCGTATCGTGCCACATAATCATAAAACCATGTTTGCATTTGAGATCGGAGAGCCACAAACAACAAGCTCTAACTCTTACTCTACACTGCTTAAAACTCGCTTAAAACTATGTTTGACAGTCATCAGTGGCAAATCCTTTACATATGAAAACATACTTAAAACTGTGAGTCAGAACTACCAGACTGTCCTTGAAAAAGTTGGAAATGCCTCCCTTTATAGAAACAGACACTGGCATTTTAGGCTACTCTCACAGGAAATAGTCCTCCGCAAAATGCACTGCACACCTCTGAACTGTTCTGGAACAGTGTTGTAAATACAACTTAAACACTGATTTCAAGTTGTGTCCTCTTTTAAAAGGTCATAGTGGTTTTGTTTTTAACAAAGAAACACACAACGTCTCCGCAACATGGTGCTGGTGGCAACAGCGAGAATAAAAGTTACACCTTCTTTCTCTGCGTGGACATTTGGGCAATGTTATGGAAATCTTTCCACGTTGTGACGTAGAAGTGGCGGCGTGATATAATGAGACATTTTAGGAAGGAGTGGTTGACTCTTAACTTTTATAAAGAATAATATTTGGATTTGAGACTTTAGTCTTTGTAACTTTACAGATCTTTTTTATGCACCAAGAGCTTGTAATTGAAATCACAACATATGACCCCTTTAAAGTGTTTTTTTTTTTTAATGGTGGTTTCTGTATAAATGCATTTTTGACTGTTGCATTGCATTTTGTTTTTTTTTTATAGTATTTCACAATGTGAAATATTCAGAATATGAGTGTGGAATTTTTAAGACAGTGTTGTAAAGTTAAAATAGTCCCATTTTAAAAAGTGTTATAACATCTTTCTTTTGGTTTCAACAAGTTGCACTCTGACTTACTGTAGTGTAGCTTTTAAATGAATTGTCATCTTTTTTCCAACTGTCTCTGTCTGGGCCCAGAAGCAGATGTCTGAGAGCTTTGAGTGATTTAGGTTCAGAAGCCTGCACGTCTGAGATCAATTCATTTCATCTCCATGGGGAGTGAACTTGTGAAGAGAAATCTATTCCTGTTCTGACTCTTCCTGAATGAAGAAAGTGAAAATCTGGTAAGAGAATTTCAGCAACATGTTAAGTATTGGAAATGTCACTGAATGACCAATTATACACCGAGTGTCAGATTATTTGCAGCTTGTGAAGAGTGTTTTATGCAAAATTTGTCTACTTTAGAAAAATGTGTATGAGAGGGAGCATTTATCTCTTTAAGGCCTATCTGAGCTATCCTTTTCTGCATTATGAAGGCATTTGTCACCTGTTATTAACATGCATTCCATAATCCTCTAAAATCCACATTGTTTCGTGCTGCTTTTCTGGATTTATGAATCAAAATCTACATTCATGGACTGCAATTTATTAATAGAATTAATAATATATTGCACAGGGATATTTAGTTTGATTCTGTTTTTAAAGATTTTATTCATCTGGATTTAGATAAAAATTAGCACACAGAAAATGTCAAATGAAATGAAACATCCATAGTACAATACCCAGCACCTGTAATGGATCAACTTTTAAATGTACGCTTTTTAACCCATTAAAGGAAAGCCTAGTTAAAAGCACAGTCTCTAGCCAACAGGTACTTCATGTCTTTAATGTAATGTAAGATTGCTGTTACATCCAACTCAGAACAGAATGTCAAATGTCCCGGAAAATGTCTTTCTAAAAAAAACAAAAACAAAGCCTCTTAAAATTTTTTGAGAGGTTTTGATTAAACTTTAAACAAAATGTACAACTTGCTTTAGCCTGTTTTTCAGATTTGAAAAAAATGTGAGTACACATTTTATAGTGCTATTCCACTCGAGTCAGATGTTCTTGAAGCAATTGAAAAAAATAACAAAAGAAAATGTAAGTGCAATAACTTACAGTTGTAAATCACACAATATATATAGAACATGAACGAACTTTAAAGTAAATAATTATTAAAAGTGATTCAAAAGCCATACATTTAGCTTTAAGCCATCACAATTATTTTAAGTTCATTTACATATCAAAAACCCAAATATATCGCATTTTATCCCCAGACCCACAATACAACAAAATCAAGAACCCTCAGTCACACATAAAATAATATATTTCTAATTAGGATATTTTACAAAAAAAAAAAATTGTATTTTATGCTAGAAAGGAATCCAAAGAAATCCATACATGTGACCACACACAAAACAAAGCATTATATTATTCTAGCACTTGGATATGCCTGCTTCAGTAGTATCAGTTTTGGGAGATGGGACAGAGACTTAAGAATCTCTGGAGCTCATCTGCAAGGTACTGTCTGACAATTAACATTTCCTTTGGGTAATGTACAATCTGAATCATCTTGAGGACTGTTTTAAGAGTATCAGAAATAAATGTGATGAGTTGTGTTCTGTTAAGTGCAGATCATGGAAGAGTATATGTGCTGATATTACATGATAACTAATGATAGTGTTGACCTGAGCTTCATCGACTCCCATCCCGGTTCCACAATAGTTAAAGATAGGCTAACACAGAGCCAATGCTGCTCTGTTCTGTCACAGAATCCCTCTCTGCAGATGTCTCGGTGTTAATTAAAAAGGTCACCTGAGAGCACGGGTGTGCATTGACTCAGAGTCTCTGAAGGCTAATGCTTTGGCTGGGGTAGTAGGCCAGACCCTGTTCAGCATGGGGCTTTGAAAGAAGAGCCATGACAGCTGAAGGGGAAGCATGTGCAAGGCATGTTTGTTTTGCATTTACTCTGCACACAGCTGTGTGGATTGTCCTTTCCCAGAACACCGGAACACTATAGTCACTTCACCCGCTCCGCAACCTCTTAAAGGCCAAAGTGAGAGCGTCAGGACTTCTAATTCTGCACTGCCAGAACTCATGTCTCTCAATGAGGATTGGTGTTTGGACTGCTGCTCTGATGGATGGATTCAGTGCTGGTTTTAGTCATAATGAAAAGCACATTAACATTTTATCACTAACTTTTTTGGCAGGTCCCTTGGTAGGTAAAGTGATAAGATGCAGTGGACACTTCTGCCAAAAAATTAATGAAGCATGGTTCAAAATTAATGAAGCATGGCTCAAAATTAAGGCCCTTACACTTTTCATTTCATATCTGGGCCATGAGTCACGAGACTGAGCAGCAGTAAGCAGGTGATCTCTAATTAACTTTTGACAATGAGGTTCATTTACAAGGTGATTATTATATGATATTTTATCCAAAGCATAGCATTTTTTTGAGTTTTGGAAGCCTAGTTTTCTGTCATTCTAAAACGGAGCTTGATACACGATTCCATGTTGTGTCACTGCTCTGGTATTATAATAAAAAAAAGTTGTGTGTGTGTGTCTACATCTAAGTATCTCCAGGGATCAAGATAAGCTGCACCGCAGAATGAAGGAAAGGAAATGTGGTTTTCATTACAAATTAGAAATGGCTTCTCCAAAGGGCAGAACGTATCCGATTCATCTCCAGATTTCAAACCGCTTTCTATGTTTTACCTGATCTAAATCTGACTTTGGAGAATCAGAATGATAGTACCTTGCAATAGTGCATGCTTGATATTTCTGTCACCTCCGTGCATGGCAATGTCAGTGATTGTATGCCAAAACCCAGCATTGCTTCCACCCAATCAAAGCCGTGGAGGATGATGCCACAGATTGGCAAATTAATAGTTTCATTTTAGATACTGCAATGAGGACTTCTGCCAAAAAAATGAATAAAGCATGGCTCAAATTTCAGACGGCCCCAACACTGTAGATATTATAGAGCCACGGCTTAAAGAATGAAGGCAGCTAAGGCAACAACATTCACTGAAAAAAAATCAAGCGTATCATGATATTCATAATGCAAAAAAAGAAAGCGTTGGCAGCCTGTTTTTGCATCCTTCATTCTCTGTAGTTCTTAGTTATGTTTGACATTCAATTTGACGGCTTGTATGATGGATCCAAGATTTGTGACTCAGAGAATGATGCTGTCATATTTTATCCAAAAAGCTTTAGAACAAAATTTTCTTCCAAATTTTTTTTTTTAAATGTGGTAGCTAAGAAGAGAAAGATAGATTGCAATGTGGACAGAGACCACCACCTGTAATTTGATGGTCTTTTTTTCCGGGGACTGCTGGTACTGGGGCACACAATTCATCAAAGCAAGTGAAAACCTCCTTGGAGTGCCTAGTTACCTGCAAGAGAGTTATGCCTGTCTTTTTCGGCTGATATCTGGCACCTCCAAGCCCTCTTAAGTCTATCATGCCTGATGCGCAGCTCCCAACAGGCTTTTTCAAGTGTTTGATCCCTTTTTAGACCGTGGCAAGTGTAGTACTTATCCTAAATAGCTGATAACTGAATTAATATGAACAAACTAATCCATGTTGGTGTGATCAGTGTGGGATTTTGTCAGGTTTTATATGGGAAGTCCAATTTACCCCAATTACTACTGCATATATGTTTGGATAAAGGCTGCAGTGGGAAAGTTTTTATACTGTGAAAAACTCTATTTTCAGTCCCTTTGGAACTGTCTAGGCAGAGATGGCATATTTAGAATAGGAGCCCGTGACAGAACAGGAATTGAACAGGTTTTGATCATGCTGAGATGAAAACGAAGCCAGATGCCTTTAGATAAATTGATTTATGTTTACAAATAGGACACTAGTGGCGGATAAGTGCAGTTTTTTTCCCCCCTATTCATTTTTTATTCGTTTAATTCTTTCATGCATTCAGATGTCAAGTTTCTGTCTTTTTATTTCTTTCTTGTTTTAAAGCCAGAACATTATCAGTTTTATGATCTCTGATTTTTCTCTTGTCTCTATAGACTTCAAATCCAAATAAATCTCCCGGTATCTCTATTACTTATTTTCTTTGTCAGTCCACGCACTCCTTGTTCCCAGTTCATGCTTTTGTGGCTAACTCGTGTTCACATTTGCTCATCCTTCTCTTGTTTGTTGAGGGACTTCAGAGATAATGTCATGTAGCCCAAGAGATGGCTGCACTGTGTTCTTTAGCTTTCATTCGCAGTGTCGCGATGCTGGAGGATTTCCGGTCGGGGTCCATGTTTAGATCATACCCATTAATGCCAGTGCTCATGCCTGGACTCCCAAACAAGCTGCCCATGTGTGCCTGTCCCATGTGACCTCCAGGACTGGGCACCCCCAAAAAGTCAGACACTCCACTAGCAGCGTGTGGATGTGGAGGCATGCAGGAAGTGACTGAGTCACAGGGTACGACGCAGCCAGGGACCGGAGATGATGCACTACTGCTGCCTATCCAAGAAGGGTTCTGAATCTGCAACAAAGACAAATGCAGAAGGTTAAGGGTATAGGGAGTTTACATTCTGCAATCTTAGCATTAATAACATTAATGTGCTTATAGTCATGAGAGCATTTATCAAGTCCAACTACTCTTGTTTTGAAATACTCCATTAGTGAAGCTGCAGAATCCTCAGTGGTACTCGATGTGGAGATTTATCAAGAGCTGTGAGGCATTCATCTGGTCCCATACTGAGTAGGAGCTGCTTGCCTAGTGTGGAGGAGGATTGCCTGTCTCTAGACGTTCCTTCGACACCCAGAGAAACCTCCTCTGCTGAGCAGAGGGAGCACAGAGTGAATTGATAGGGCTGTGTTCTGCTCTGGACCTGGGGAGGTGGGGGTCTGAGGGAGATGAAAGCCCTCTCAGGGAGATGCCCCAGATGTGAGCAAAGCTGCATTCCACAGCTGCAGGCGCGCTCCCCAAAGAGCCACCTCTGCCCTCCGACCCAGCCACATATTCATAATAAATCCAGGAGATTCTTTGGCTCTCCTGTGAAGGCTTGCCGTCTTCTGCCACAGCCCACAGACCTGACCTCGACATTGTGCTTCCTCAGGTCTCACAATTGTCCAAGTAACACAGATTGTTTTTCATTGTTCAACATTTAGGTTTTAGAAAGTTAACTTACTATTCATTAAGGACATTTTGATGACTGTCAATAACGATTGTCAATAATGACAACACATGTATTCTTAATAATAGTTCTTAATAGTAATCTTAATTCAGCAGTGCTGGAAAAAACAAAAAGGCTTAAAGGTACTGTAGGGAACTTTTGTAAAAAAAATATGTTTTACATATTTATTAAACCTGTCATTATGTCCTGACAGTAGAATATGAGACAGATAATCTGTGAAAAAAATCAAGCTCCTCTGGCTCCTCCCAGTGGTCCTATTGCCATTTGCAGAAACTCCATCGCTCCCGGTAAAAAACAACCAATCAGAGATGCGGTCCGTAACTTTGTTTGTGTTCAAAATTTAGAAAAATGAACATAATAAGCGAGTACACCATGCATCCATTTTCCAAACCATGTTTTAGCTTGTCCTGAATCACTAGGGTACACCTATAATAAGTGTTTATATTCAGACTATTTTAGATTGCTTTGGGGGTACCACGGCGGAGTAACCCAGTACCTTTGTGATTCTTCATAGACATAAACAGAGATATAATTGAGTGCCTCATCTGGGCACTTGAAGCACACTTTTTATTTTTGTATATTTCAGTGTGAACACACTAATGACTTTTATACTAAAAAGTGACCTAGATTAGTGCATAAATTGGGATGCTCCTCAAAAGAAACGTTAATGGAATCTTTTAGATATTTATTTTTCATTTACATCCTCAATAAGCATAAATAATAATCATTAATATCCATTACTGATATTTCCTTAACTTTCAGCTGTTATTGATGATAGTTCTCTACCTGAGCGTAGTTCTCAGGCCGAGTTAGAAGGGGCAGTTCATAGGCCGTGGAAAAATGTGTCCGGACCTGCTGCATCTGTCCGAACCGCTCTCTCTTCCGCCACTTGGCTCTGCGGTTTTGAAACCACACCTGCAAGACAGACATCAGTCCTTAATCATGAGGATATCTCATTAGTAAGTGATTAAATAACATCACAATAACTGGCCACTTGTGGTGTTACATCTTAGATGGGAAATGTTTTCTTAGCGGAGATTTACTTACACAGAGTGATAAACATCCATCATCAAACTTCCCATTATTACACCGCAAGTACAGATCATGGTGTGTAACTCATTTGGGATCAAATGTCTAGATGCAATTTTGATTCTTTTTATTTATTTAATTTTTTTTGGTGCCACTTGAGTTTGTAAGTCTAGAGCTAATGTAGGAAACACCTCTGCTGTATTATTATACAGCACCTTTTCCTGGAAACAGTTCGGTGAGACCTGGCCGTTGTTTGATCTTGTGTGAGCTGACAGACTGTGATGGCCTCCTCTGAGTTTCTTTTCTATCAGAGCCATCAACAGCAGCAGGGGGCTGGGAGGAGAAAGCAGGAACCCACCGGGGCCAGAGGTCTCAGAGAGCAGTGTCACTCCCCCTGTTCCTCCACCACCTCCATACGCTTGCTTTGTTGGATTAGGAGTTTGCTGCTCAGTTTTTAGAAAGGAAAAGGTGAATCGAAAATACAAATTCGATCATTTACTCACCCTCATGTCATTCTGGACTTTTCTTTTTTTTTTTGCATGCATGCATGCATGCAATGAAAGTCAGTGGGATCACTTATATGAAAATCAAGTCTGAAATGTTATTCCAAATATAATTTTTAGTGTTTGATAGAGGAATGAACATCACACAGGCTTGAATGACACGAGAGGGTGTAAATAATGCTATAAACAGATGGGTGTTATCTGGAGCCCTGGGAATTAGAGAACAAATTACACACAAAGTGATTTCTCATGGGTCGCAGTCTGAAGAGCTGCCCAAGTTCCATTCTTTTAATCCGGGATCTTCTCTGTTTAGAACTATCTGTTTATTGATTTGTGTAGTGGAACGTTTTTCTTTTTCATACAGAGACTTTCTTTTGTCTTGCAATCTCGATTCGTCACGGAGCTTGAACTTGGATCTGGGTATGGCTCTTTGGTCAATCAGTTTGTGGTTTTTGCATGTATTTCCAGCGAGATGTCAGCGTAACCTGATAGCACCTCAGCTCTGCTTGCACTTAATGTGGTGGTGGACATCAGCGTCCCTTGGCTCCACATCATATGTTTGTAGAGCTTAACTGCCTCGAGAAAAAAGACCATTTGTTTTCCGAATTGCAGAGATTTTTTTTCAGCAGACATCATCACTCTTGTGGCTCTCCGTGTGCGTCCTTGTGTCCTCGTTTGAATGTTTTGAAATTATTCTAGTTGTTGATGCTGTCTGGGCATCTTTGAATGCTAAAATGTCTGTTTAACATGCATTGTGTGCACCATCATTTGGATTTTAGTCTTTATATTTATATTTTCTCAAACTGTCTTCCCCTTCATAAATCTAAGTATGGAAGTTGGGAGATAGAAAAGAAAGATGGAAGAAAGTACAAAATGGAGTTTGTTTTCATTCCATGTTTAATTTCCTGACTCTTAAGCTCCTGGATTTCCATATCTGACTCTCCAACCCAGTAGAGGCACGTAGACGAGTGGTAGAAAGATTCCCTTATTCCTTTCCTACTGATGAGCCATTGCTGAGGTGTGTAGTATATGCATTTACCAAAAGCTCAATTAAACCAGACTGACAAGGGGAGAAAGAGATTATAGATGGGGAGTTATTTGGGTCTTTAGTTCAGTCACAACCTTGGCCTTGCATTTTGTCTTCTTAATTTTCTGTCATTCGTTCCTTTGCTGAATAAGTTCAAGGCTGCCAGTTAACAAGTCAACTCATTTTGACCAGCACCTGTTCGAAACAGCAGAAAAAAGTCTCTTTGTTAATCTTTTGTATGTTGTCCATGCATGTTAGTAACAGTAATTGGTAAAGAAGTTGACAGCTAAAGCAGCTTAGAGGCTTATTATGGAGCTTTATTTATGTTCCAGCAGCAGGGGAGAGAGAACAGAAACACTGAACTAAACCCAGGAGAAAAGGGGAAAGAGCAGCTTTGAAGTCCAGAGTAGCTTTGAGGATTGATGGTCTGCCTCTGCTGTCACTCAAGCTCACCTCTTTTACTTAAAAAAAAAAAAAAAGATTCATTTTTAGATTTTTTTTCTTGAGCCTCCAGAACTGAAAAATGCTATTTATAATAATTTATTTCTATGTCTAAGTAGTTTTTATTTGTTCATCAGGTTATTATTATTAAATATATCAATATTATCAGATTTGTCTCTTAGGAAGGTAAAAACAAACCAAAAATGTTCTGCCAATTTGTGTTTTTAGTATAGTACACTAGCAATTTACAATGCTACTTAGTTGTAAGTCTGTTTATATGCAAGTACATTTTAGTTTTTTAATAATAATAATAATTATTATTATTTGACTTCAGTAATACAGGAGAATAAAGAAGCAACAGGAAATGATGAGAGAAGAAGAAGTGGGTAAGTTCAGCAAACCAGACTCTTAACTAAGCTTGCTTTTTGCCATAGGAATAATTCGTTTGTATTTAATTTCATGTTGCTGCACAAAAACAAAAGCTGTGGCTAACATGAGAGTTATGTGCAGTTAATTATTTTTTTTCTGTGCTGTCCGAGAGTAGATAAGGAAAGGCTGCCTTTTAAAGTACCAAAAAGATTTGACTATTTGCATTGTCCCTGAGCCATCATTGTTCCTTGGATGTTTCCCTTCTTTCTTTAGTTATAGTCAAAGTTGTTTGCACGTATGTAGGTCATAAGCAACCCTCACCACATGAAGGAGCTTCAGGCCAGGTTCGCTCACCTAACCTTGAGAGCAGGGAGGGACACAATCTTTCTTGAGTGGGACATTAATGAAAAAAAACAGTGTAAATCCAGGGCTTCTAAGTAAAGCGCACATTTGGGGTCGGGTAAAGGGATCTCCCGGTCTGTCTGTCTGGTGCAGGAATGCAGCAGTGGTGTTGCAGGGATTATATGCAAATGTAGGAGTGGGTGTTGGGTTGGGTCGGGTCACATAAAGGTTCTGGTTTTCCAGAGCTAGGCTGAGTTTAAAGCAGCTGGGCTCCGAGGTTCAGGTAGAGACTTGAGATAAAACCAGACTCTGGACATGTCTAATCTGTAAGCCCTTTTTCCTTTTATTATCTCTTGTGATGACCAACCTTTCCACTTTTGCTCTGCATTCTCTATTTATATGTTATAATCATGGCGCTGAGTCCAACATCCCTTTGCAAGATCCTCCCTCATTTTGGACTACAAAAAACTCAACTCAAGACTCGTGTTCATCTAGGCTCAATGTTAAAAGTTATTTAAAACAGGATTTGATTTGGTAGTGGATATGTGGAGTTAAGGGGAGTTCACACCTGTACTCGAGCTTCTGTCAGGTCAGTCCTCAGTGCGAGTTGTTCCCGGGCGTAGACATCGGGATAGTGTGTTTTCTGAAAGACTTTCTCCAGCTCCTCTAGCTGATAGCTTGTGAAGGTGGTACGGTTGCGTCTTTTCTTGCCCTTGTTGCTCTCTCCCTCAGCCTTGTCCAATGGAGAAGCCAATTCTGAGTTTGACTGGTGCGGGCTTTTCACTCCTGACTCCTTTACGCTGAGGTAGCTGCCATCCATCCCTGCAGGATCACTGTTTTGGGGCAACTCAGAATCTGTCAGCCCTGTGCTCTCCTTACCTGTAGACAGAAAAAGAGACAGAGAAGGGTTATTACTTACTAAAGTAGTGTGAGGAAAGCAATTCTGCTGGACTTGCCATTAGATAACCAAAACATTTTGTTTTAATGACATTTTATTTATTATGGGTACTTGAGGGAGCATATATCATATCAAATCCTGGGTTTGAAATTAATTAGATTGAACATACCCCTCACTACACAACAAATAACAGCGCAGTGGTTTCCTTTGCATTGAAGCAATAGCGAAGACTCAGACACTGTGATCTTACTGTCAAGCTGAACTCTCCTGATTTCATACACTTTGAACTGACCAAGAGGAAAGAGGAAGGAAGGATATGGCAGGATGAAAGGATTTCGTTTGAATAATATGAAATTCAGATTTCTAAATATATTTCTATATAAAGCTGTGATGGTCCATGTACTTTTGCATCCATTCATTTTTTTTAACCATGACAAAAAAATAAAATAAATAACAGTAAGTTGTTACCTGTAAATGTTATGCTAAAAAAAAATTTACATTTGTTTTTTAGCTGCCAAAAACAAAATACTGCCCAAAAGAATTATTTTCAGATTTTTATTTATTACTTTTTGTAACTTTATAAACAAAACAAAAATGCACAAATTAATATCGAAAATGTTTGATTTTAACAAGTTTTCTTTGGCAAAATTAAAAGTGTTTCTCCCGCACGTTCAGGGTGTGTTTCGTAAAAACAACTATGGTTGCAAGTTCCGTTGTTAACAATAGAGTTAAATGGAACTTGTAACCATTGTTAGCTAACGATTCTTTTGGGAAACACACCCCAGCTTAGTTAGAGAGGCTCAACTAGAGCCATCTCTGGAACAATGCAGAGACCAAATACAAATATGATTTTAAAATAGACAATGAAGAATTTTGGGGAACTTATCATCATACAATTATATATTGGAATATAATTTTGTCCAGAATCAAAATTTTGTTCCAGAATCAAATCACTGAGGGTGCTTCTGAATCAGTGAGGGTGCTCTAACATTAATGTATGCTATTTTGACACATTTTTGCCCTGTTCATTAATATAGTGACGTACTGATTTGCCGCATATGCCGCAGTCACTGGTCCTGTTAGCATCATGAAAAACAGCTTCTGAATGAATTAGCCAAGAAAGTGCGTAAAGAGCACTCCCTTTTTAATAATTAAAAAGCTGTCTCTCATTTCAGTTTATCACGATCTCACAAAGTTCCTTTATAATCAATGAAGCTCTACACTGCACAATGAATCTCTTATTTACACCAAGCTACACTTTGTTTGTTATGATGAGAGTGTGAAGCACTTGTGGATCCTAACTTAAAACAGTTGGCCATTGCATTCAGGGAATCAACAAGACATGTTGGTGATTGGCTACATTGATTAGTGCTACAAAAACATGTTGAAAATGGAAATTTCCAAGCTCTCCAGAATTTTATATTTGCCAGTAGCCTATTTCTACTGATGTTCTCTTGCTTTTGTTTCATTCCCTCAAGCACTCCCGCAGAACCGGCCCTGAATACAGTTAATTGAAAAGAAACATTAAATGAGAATTTCATACATGTTTTTAGGCAAGAAAAATGATCAATATCATAAAAATAGCAAAGCCAAAGGTTTTCACAAAGCAATAGTTTACTGGTAGCCACTTCAGTAGTGCCAGAGGTCGCTTATAGCGTCTGTATAGAGAAGCTAAAAAATCTAGAAAATAAATTTAGCATTTATATACATTAAAAAAAAAGCTTTATATGATTTCTAAGATATTAAATGAAATATGCATTTTGAACAATTTATTTTCTGGGTTACAAAAAGAAAAATGAATGGACACAAGTCCTTGGACCCAGACCCCTGTGACAGTTAATCTGAATGATTTGTGTGTGTGTGTGTGTGTGTGTGTTTTGTGTGGCTGGTAGATGTTATAAATGGCCAGTAACAAAAATGTTGTAATTGGTGAGTGAGTTAATTTCAAACCCATATTATATTATGTTATATAATTATACATATTATCATATTATATCATACTATATTATTTTATACACTAATTTATATGGATATAGCCTGTTAGATCAAGTTTTGTCATGACAAGATATATTAACTTATATATCTATATATAATAATTAACTAAATTCAAATTCAGTTAATATTAATAATTAAAATCTAGTGTGATTCCAGTTTGTAATCTATTTTAGCAAAAATATGTAGGTTATACTTATAAAATATAGGTGTTGTAAACTAAAAATTTACACTTTTTACAGCATTTTTAATCTAGGCTCAACTATACTCTGTGGTTCATCATAAATTCATATTTGTTCATAATACTTTAACTTTAAAAATAGCAATTGTATTATTATGAATAGAAATGAACCTACATTGATATAGTCCATTATGCTTGCAATGCACCAAATTATGTTAACAAAGTATACAACCCTATTGTTTTATCTAAGCATTACCTGTGTAATATTGGGCAAGGCAATGTAGTGTTGTCCTTCATAGTTCTTCAATCACAATATTTATATGATTCCATAACTGGGTCTGTAGTGAATGTATGAGAGAGTCCATGGCTTGATGTCAGACAAACAGCAGTAATGGCAGCCAGTCTCAACTCATAAATCAGCTGCTCATGTGAAACAGACACCATGGCTTTAATTGCAGACTGATAGAAAATTACAAGTTTCCCGTCCAGGCACAATTCGAAGATTGCAGCCCGTTCTGATGAGCGCAGCCTCAAATGTACATACGGTCTGTGGCAAGGGTACAAAAAGGAGATTGGCTCATAATGAGGCCTCACTAGCCCAGCGACAAGACTCTAGAGTGGTAATTTTCTGCATCAAGCCACTGGAAACACACAGCAGCTCAGCTGTGAAACCCCAGTCAGCATGTCGGTCATAAATTTAGTCAGATCAATGAATGTGAGGATTCCAGTAAATTAGGTCATTTCTACAGCTCTCTCTCAGTGCTCATTACCTGTCTGTGCTCTGCGGAAGAGCTATGACGCTCACAAAATTGATGGCTGTATTGGCAGACTTTAGTCTCTCTCACTTGGTTTCACTTAGCTGGATTAGTGTTCCTTTGGGAACATTCCCACTGATGTGATCCAATGGCGACCCTGAGCTTTATGTTGTACTTTAGCACTACATTCATTGATGGAAAGTTATTTTAGGTGATGCACTGTTGAGGTGAGTTCATTTTCTAATGTGAGACTTCATTAAAACCTTGTCAGGTTTAAACATGAGGGGCAGATGGGTAAATGCTGTGGTTTCCACATGGTTTCCTCAGCACTATAGATCCTTTTTTTTTTTTTGGAATGCACAGGGCTGTAAAAAGGTATCGTGGTGCCCCTGGACACACAGGGCTGAAAAAAGGTCAACCCTTAAAAGTACGCTTTCGTAATGGTCATATTAATACCTTAAGGTATGGCCATTTAGGGGATAGTTCACCTTAAAACATAAACTTACTCTTCCTCATGCCATTCCAAATCTGTATTACTTATTTTTTTTTTTTCTAGAGGAGAAAGAATTAAAAAATTAAATGAAAGTCTACAAGCTTTAAAGTTGTTTTGGACTATACTGACTTTCATTGTATGGGCTTAAACATTCTTCAAAATATCATCTTTTGTGTCCTACAAAAAACTTAAATCATACTGGTTTTGAACAACAGAAAATGGTGACAGAATAGGCACAAGCATGTAGCTTTGAAGGTACCACCAAGCTGAAGGTATAATGTTTGAAATGCTTTTTCACTCATTCACATGTGGTTTTTCTGGCCCTGGTAATGTGTGCAACTAGAACATGTTGGCAAAACCACCCTTTCACTCCTCTAAGTTCTACTCTTTCGTTTGCCAGTAACCATATGAACTGTGATCAAGACAACTAATGTTTGTGGCTTTGTGAATCTTGTGTGGTGTCAATGATTTGAAAATTGACTCTGCCTAGGGGAAAAAAACATTATCTTGATATATAACACACTCCATGAAATGGAAACAGCTTTTTATGACATTAACTTTCAGTTGAATCTCTCTCTTAAAGGGACAGTTCATCCAAACCTGTCTTGACTTATTTTCTTCTGTGAAACACAAAAGAGATTCTGAAGAACTTTGGGAACCAAAACCTTTTGGACATTTCTCTAAATATCTTCCTTTATGTGGCCCAGAAGAAAAACTCATACAGTTTTGGATCAACATAAGAGTGAGTAAATGAATTTTCATTTTTGGGTTAACTATACTGGCTTTAACTCTTGTTACTTTTCTTGACCACATAGCAGGTTGTATATGCTTCCTTTTGGTTGTCTCCCTATTTTGCCTTCTCCAGACAGACATGGAGCAGGCCTGGGGGTATAATGGCTCCCACATTGCCTCTTGTCCAGGACTGACACATCTTGTTAAGCAAGTGGGAGCAGCATATTTACTCAAACATAAATATTTTCAGCTTGTCCCTTCATATGCCTCACGCCTCTTGCTCCCACACTGAAAAGCTGACAGTCTGTTTGAAATCAGGGCCTGGCGATCAAAGGCTTTTATTTATACTCTGTGTCACTGAAGGCTTTCGGCAGACCTAGAGTATTGTGACAGTTTCGTGGTCCACCAAGGGTTCACCCCAGGCTCTCTGCTGCTCAAGGTGAACTGAGACTTGGCTGCCCCTGTAGCTCCACCATATGGGTGAGTAACACGACCTGCTTTCCAGGCAAGAAATCTCACGGTAAAATGTTTCTGGCAGAGTAGAAAAGTTTTGAATCGGAGCTCTGAGGGGGGTGGCCGATGAAGATTGCAAAAAAAGTGCAGAGCTGAACATGGTCCTGCTGTTTAACCCTGTTTGTGGTGCTGTCACACAGAAGACTCATGATATCATATTTGGCTTTAGGAAAAAAAAAATTCACAGATGTCATCAGAAGACTCTCCTACATTTTCCAGTGAATGCAAATGAGAACATTGTTTTAGCAGCACTGAAGAAATAAAGTGTTTTGAATATTGTCCAAACTGACTTTCTGGCACTGCCTGCAATAGCATAAAATCAGAACAAGGAAACTATTCCGAATTTTTAGAATTTTTTTTTTTTTATACAGGCATAGCTAGAGGCTAATTTTAAACTAGTTTGCTAATTCAATCTTTTGTAGATCTTTTTTGTATGTAGATGTTTGTGTATACCAGTATGTATCCATTGCTATTGACCACAGATTGTTCTTATTGTGCATGACATATTTTACATTTGTAATTATATTTTTGAATGTCTGAGAGTCTGGGAGGTTTGGAGTCGATATGAATTTGTTTTGTTGTTTGTTTATATGTTTTTGAACAAAGACCAAGTCTTTTAAGAAGGATAGCCAAAATACATTATCAACCGTAATATCGTGATTTATATTATTACATTTTAAAATAACTGTTTTCTATTTTAATATATTTTAAAAATTAATTTATTCCTAGAATGACACAGCTAACTTTTGAGCAACCATTACTCCCGTCTGTAGTCTCACATGATCCTTCAGAGATCATTTTAATATGCAGGTTTTGTATTGATGTCAAGAAACATTTCTTTTTATTATCAGTGTTAAAAACAGTTGTTTCCTTTTTTTCGTAATTCTTTGAACAAAATGCTCAAAAGACCAGAATTAAAAAATAAAATAAAAAATTATATGTGTATATATATATATATATATATATATATATATATATATATATATATATATATATATATATATATATATATATATATAATTTTTTTTCATTATAAATGCCTTTTAAATAATTGCAGAATAAACGCAGTAGGGAAAAGCTGTGTATAGGATTTTATTTCTCTTCAGGTGACAGAGTTTTTTCTATTTATAATTGCATATTCCATTTGGAGATACAATTGTTTTTGTGTGTTTTCCATGTAATTATCTGTTCGCCAGCTTTTATAACACTGATTCCAAGACTGCACATCCATTTTTCTGCTTCCTTACAGAGGGATGTGTGAAGTCCTTTACTTTTCCAATGCAATGAGGTAAAACAGATATGACATCTAATTTCTTATGTTAATGCCTCACTGAATTTGCCAATAAGCATTATAGCAGTGCTATACAAACGTGGAAAGCTTTTTTCAACTCAGAAGTTGCCAGGGCAGGACACGAAGTTTGGCTATAGGTTAGGAGACGGTGAGATTCAGGAAAAAGACTAATTGGCTTTTTAACTTGAGTAGATACACAGTCGTATGCGTAGCAAGAATGGAGCTTGTAAACATATTTTACAGCATCTACTTTTACCTGTGATTCTAGAGTAAAATAACTTCAAATGGGTCGCAATTTGATATATCCTATAAATCATGAGAAAAGGGCACCACTATATATTTTCATAAGATATGCATGAATGGCTCACACAGTGGTTCCAGACCTACTTGCACTAAAAAGGTGCCTTGCCTCCAGTGAGAGACGCCAGTGGTTCCTGCCTCTATAGGATGTCGCTGCCCGACCTCATGAGTTAGCAGGGGTCAGATCTTTACAAGGGGCCGTCATTTAGTACCAGCTGAAAACGGGGGAACACATCAAAGTGTAATTTAACTAGCTGTAAAGCGGCAGGGCATCCTCTATGCTTTTTTACAGAATCTGATTGTTAGGGTCAACAGCAGGCAAATAAAAGAAACACTGTAAATTAGGCTACCTGGGGTCTCTGTGAAGGGTTAATAGTGACATACGCCAAAGCCTCTGAAGAAGTAAAAAAAAATTAAAACGTATAAATAAGACATTGTTGGGCTGGATTTCATCTCTGTTATGACTGAAAGCAGATTGTAAAGGAAATTGGAGAAGACTGTTTGCTCATCTAAGCTTTTATTTTTATCTGTAATTAGGTTTGTATTCGGTGCTTAAAATATGGATTGAGTTGTAATAGGCAGCTTTGTGCTCTGAAGCCAGGCCAGCAGTCTGAACTTCCCTTCCGCTGTCTAATTATTTCAGGCTCTTACAGACGGACACGGCACGGAGAGATTGATAGGTTGTGATATGAAGAGTGGCTCCGGCTGGTAGCATATGGAAACGGTGAACGAATGTTTTTATTTTTATTGGTGATTGTGAGCGTGACACCACAAGATATTAGTAGAGATGGAGCCTCATTAGTAAATGTCTGCACACGCATCCATTTGCAAAACCAGAGCAAATCACATACTCCAAGACAGATGTGTCAACAGCAACTAACAGGGACTTTCTCCTTCCTTTTAGACTTGCTTTGTTTTATGGGTCACCTCTCATTCTTGTTTGATTCGGACTTCAGAGTGAACTGTGTGACTCTATCCAAAATAATGCATGAGATGGTAGTTGCTTCAGAGGGAGAGAAAAAAAAGTGAGGTATAGTGAGAATCCGATCGGTGTCCGCAGAGAAGTCCAAACACAGCACTAGTCCTACAGGACGATTTATCCCAGCAGGCTGCAGCAAAGAGCACATGCTGGGCAAGATAACACAGCATTTCCTTTAAGCTGCTTCTTGCGATAAATCACAGCTCGTCGGGCTCTCTTGGTATTTGAACTCAAGACTGCTAAAACCTGAGGATGAGTTTATCAAATGCAGTTTGAATCCATACACACTGTCAAAAGAAAATGCAGGGTGTCTTTGCTGGTTTTAGTAACACCAGTTGGTTAGGTTGCTGCCTTTCCAGCAATTATGATTACGGAGAGATCAGATTTGGTGGTTTTCTGAAAAATATAGGGAGGTAAAGTACTCCATGTAAGTGCAGTATTTTGGTCATTTAGGCTGTGGCTTTTCTTTTGGAGCATCATTGGGCACAAATATAGCACAAATTTTAGTGATTATTTCTCTGGTGCAAGGGTTACAGAATTAAATCACTTTAAACATGTTGCAACCCTCTGGCTTTTACTGCTCTCTCTTTTATTTATTTTTTGTTATTTTGTACCATTTTGTTTGTTTAGCAGTGGACATTGCATTTCCCAAATCATCAGTCTGGAATCTGCATGGCATTAGAAACCACACTGGAGCGGTTCTGTAGTTAACAAGCTCCGTGGCATGCTGTCAATTAAGATCGTCAAAAAAAAAAAAAAATACAGAAAAAGACCAAAGCTAAGGTAGAATATAGGCATAGTCATTTTTTTTTACATCGTGTAATTTAATGTAATTTACCCTTACAGCATTTTAAACTCATGATTGACTGACTTCTGTGGAAAACCATATTTTCTGAATATAAAGTCAGTGGAGCCCAAATGTTAACATTATTGTGTAAGTGACAACATTTTCATCTTTTTGTGAACTATCCCTATAAGAAATATAATAATTAATCGTGGTTACATTTCATGTTCTAAATAAGTTCCAAATCAGTATTTAAGAATTAAAGCAACAAATTTCAAATATTTGCTTGGGCCTCAAATGCTCAGCCCTTTACTAGTAGTTGAGGAGCCACTACGTAATCTACTGGGGTTTGATTATGCTGTTTAAATAGAGGTCTTGTCTTTGAAGCGGACTGCTGGTGTGCCACATTCAGGCAAGCGCACTGAGGTTAATGTAAACTGTAAAGCCAAATTTTCAGCTAACTGGTAAAATGATCCCTACTCCTTGTCACCTCTCCTTAGATCAACAGACTATGGGAATTTGATTTTTTTTTTCCTCAGGTTGTGCAGAAACTCTTTGACTTTATGGCCCAGTATGCTTATTCTTTGTTGAAACGGACTAAAGCCACAAAAGTAGGCTGATTGCTTCATCTCCTATTAAATGCTATGACTGTTATACATGTTAAGTGATATTTTGAAGTTTATTGGTTAACATGGTGATATTTAGTTAATAGTTATGTTATCGTTAATTTTGTATATTGCAGCACTATAGACATTGTAAGTCCTTACTGAAGCAAATTCATAAAATGCATGTTAATAATTAACACAATTGTTATAATTAAATATAGATTTTTGGTAATCTAAAATGTTTTGTAAATTAAAAGCAACTGATATTCTTTAGGAATTTCAGTACAACGGCTCTAACTTTGTTTGTCATGTGCAAAATATACAGTATGTCTTTTTTTTTCTAGTTATTTTAATTTAGATGATTTTCTTTTATTTATTTGTATGACAAAGGGGACTGAAAAAAGTGAACACTCAAAAAAATTCTGGCCATTTTTAGAACATTTTAATAATTTTTTGTTCGTGTTGTTTTGTTATCCCTACATGCAGTATTTAATTGTGTTTTCCAATGGGGAAGAAAAAAGTCTTGCTGTTTTGTGAATGTTCATTATAGAAATGCAGCTGAGCTACTTCCTTTCATATAGTAATTCATCGTATCAACCAAACACTAAAAAAACAAAAACAAAAACAACCTAGTTTGCCAGATTTACTAAGAGTTCAATACTGAAAAAGAAGCAATAACCGAAACCAAATTAGTCATGATGTTGCCTGTTGTACAAGACTGTCAGTCAAGCTATCATCGTTTTGATAAACTGCCAACTTCTTGTACTGCAAATATTTTAGCCCATAAATACTTTAAAATGTTAACTTTCATAACCTATAATAATACCGAATTTCTTAAATACCTTGTTGACATGATATAAAACCGATATATGTGCTATGAGTGCACGTTTAATTGGTGCGTTTAATGTTAAGTTTGTGATCTCTTCCATTAACATCTCAAGCCAAATGTAAATGCTGTGATGGTGACACATTGTGTATTTGTCCAAGGCATTTGTTTTACAAGGTTGTATGAAGTCATCATCGTTTGACATCTCACGGACTCCCTTTTGTTTTGGGCTTAGTCTTCATTAACAGGAACCTTGTCAATGAACTTCTGACCTACATTAGTGATGTTTTTTGTAAGGACAATTCTAGTGTTCTTGTTAGCTAAAGGTTGACAATACTGTGGTAAAACTGGGGTTTCACTGAAGAAGTGATGAAGGGCTTCCTTTTAACAGGGTCGTTTTCTTTCGTTATTGGTGCTGACCACAGAGGAGGAGTTACTTAAAAGCTTGTTTTGAAAACCACATACCCTCTTCGACAAAATAATCATGCCCAGGAGAATGCAAGTCTAGTCTGTAAGCTACACTTGATGCTCGTAAGTATCATGGTTTAACTTCTTGTCTCTCTTCTTTAGGCACCACACCTCATAAAATCACTACACACAAAAAGGGCCTTAGCAACTTTCATTTTGGCCTAACAAATTTCTCTGGCAGGACATTTTGTATGTTGCTCTTTTGAGTTGCTGTAATTATGTCTCTTCAACACAAAATTAATCATTAACTTTTAACAAGTTCTTGTAAATTAACTGCAAATCGTAAAATTATATTATGATTTATTATTTGATAATCCTTATGGTTTTTCAGATTAGACAAAAATGTTGTAATTTGATTGCCCTAATGGAAGGTAGTTACCTGTATCGGATGGCCTCATCAGAATGGATTATTATCCTTTATGCTTCAAAATTGCTTTACCTAATTATATGATCAACATATTCTCTTAAAAAGGGTTATGTTTGTGGCAGCGTTCAGCAGTTACTTGTCCATCGCAAACATATTAACATCATATATATATAGCACAAAAACAGTCATAAACTCATTCATCTGTAGAAATGGACAAACGTGTTTTCAGTTTAAGTAAGTTACACAGTGTTCACTAACCTCTAGATCAATGATGCATTATAGAAAAATAAACTAATCCTCGGACCTGAGACTCTTAGATGCTGCTTTCTTTACAGGATGCAACCAAAGGCATGGATTCTAGCAGCCATTTACAAATAGTCATAAACAGAACTGGATACTGTTAAAAATATCTCCACTTTTTGTAACTGATCTCAAGCATTACCTGTTATAGACATTCATTTTTAAACAAACAAGTGTTTTCCCCCTGTTCTCTATTTTTCTATAATCCATCTCTACCACTGACACCTCTTCATATTAGCTACAGGCAATATCATACCTTGTGAGCAGTTCAATTATTGATTGTTATGTGCTGGAAGATTGATTGGAACTGCTCGTTAACACTTTATAATAACTCCCATTTATGAACAAATATATTATTTAACGCATAATAGGTATATTGTATATTAATAAATTTTGAAATGTCATAACGTTTAATTTCATATAAGATTTAAATGTCTTTTTATAGGACTTTATAAATCTAAATCAACAGCTGGTCTGTTAAGCATTACATCATGTTATATTAAAACATACATATTGAAGTTATTGTAAAGGGTTTCCTCTTAAAACATCTTTACTTAAAATGAAACGAGCTAATTTAGCCATTGGCTTGTGAGGTTCTGTTAATCAACTCGGTTTTTTATTTTATTTTTTCCTTCCTGTCAGAGCGGTTTTGATTAGTTTGGGAAATAGACTTTTATTTGACAACATCTGCACAACAGACCATTATTAAATCTAATGTATGTCGATATCTCACTGCGTCATCCGTTTATTATTCAGCGCTTTGCCGAAAGATGCAGCTGTTTGTATTTGTTCGATATGAAAATGTGAATGCGATCACAATAACTTAATTAGTATATCTCTAAATGTGTTACTAATAATCCAGTTGTTATTGTGTTGTTGCTGCTGCTTCTGCTGCTTTTTTATTTTATTTTATTCTCTTTTCTTTTTCACTAATACGCCTTCCCTTGTTTTCTTAGGCCTGGAACTAACTTGGTTAGCAATTCCTTATGCTCTTTCTTGTTGCTGCCAGTGTTATGTGTTTTTCTGGTATCCTGAATTATTATTCTGTTAGCTCATATTACATGCTAAATAATAATAATTATAGCCTATACTACAAGACTGTAGCAGATGTCTGAAAATGCATTTTTCTTACTCTTGAAAGGCGATTCATGTTTTTATTTTAAGCTTTGTTTATAATGTTATGATATGTATTTGTAGTTGTATAGGCCTATCTTAACGAGGCATCCACATCGTGTTGGTGTTTTTGAAATAAGCAGTATGTTTCTACTTTGGAATGAACCGGGAACAATGCAGCCTTAGAAATGGCTTTAGTGATTATAAGCCTGTTTTTCTATTATTTTAAGCTCGTACATCTTTATGATCGTACAGCACACTTGACGTTTTTCTTGTTAAATCGGTAAAAGTCTATTAATCTCAAACACATTAGTGTCAGTTTAATATATGTTCATTGTTAGAAACGCATTAACTAAAACAAACATTTGCAGAACACTTTTTATGGACACATTGAAACATTTTTCCAACCTCATTATGGACTACCACTACCAGCTCTTTGGCTTCCGTGTCCCTCCTATTTTGTTTTATTTTGTTTAATTTTATTAATAAAAAGTGTATTCGTATAATAATAATAATTACTATCATTATTAAATAGCATGAGATGGTAAAGGACGGGAACCCTGAGAAAAGTTATCGTGCATCTAATGCTGCTTCTTTTACATGCCCTCAGGGCTGTTTCCATCCACGAACAGTAGGCTAGGTTTTATCCACAGATTGCTAGAACGTGTTGAAAAAGAAACCCACATATTTCTTTCTTTCTTTTTTAATAAACGGTTATTGAAAATGAAATGACTCTACGGAGATTATTGTTGATGCTACAACATCTTTCAGTATTCAGTAAGTGTTTTGATTTAGTAGCCTATACTAGTTCAGTTCTCGGGCTTTTTTTTACATTTATATGGCATTTTCAAATATTTTATTGAATGCAGCTAATTCCATATAAAGCACACCTTTTCGTTTTCTGTGTGCAGGAGTAGGCGCTTGCATATCTGTTAGAATTGGTTTTGGTCTTGGTTTGTTAGCACAGATGGGTTTCCATATGATCCGAGCCTGCAATCATGTCAGAGAAAATTTCAAAACGCTCAATGTGCCATCTACAACTTATAAAAGCATAGAATTAGTCGTGTTTGCCTTCTGAGATGTGTTAATTCAGTTGTCAGATTCAAATCCAGTATTAAGTATTGTAATATAGATTATCGCATTAGATCTAATTCAATTCGGTCTTCAAAGGTAAAATGTAATAGCCGGGGAGGTTATGCATCTTCTTAATCATGTTACTGTGATAGTTGAGCCAGATATAGTAAACTGTGAAGTCCATTGCATTTGCTTTGTAAATATTAGCCTACGGAAGGACGGTAGCCTACTCTGATGTGATTATCAATATGAATAACTGCCTCTCACATAAAATAACATTGTCTAATTTTATTGAAGGGCTTTACAGATTATCCTGTTTTAACGGAGTCATACAAACATTAATGTCATTGCAGATGAATGCTACGCGTAATAGAATCTTCTTGCACTCTGGCTCTGCATTTATGTCAGGAAAACAATCTTGAGTTGCTTCTCTCTGCCTGCTAACACTGTTATACAAATGCATCCTTTAAGACTCACCATAACACGCGATGAGTCCTCCGTTGTGTCCGCTTTCCTGCTGGAGTTTGCTGCTGTCTGGGGGAGTTTTGCCGGAGGACTTCTGCATGAAGAGGTGGTATTTGTTAAAGGTGCCTTCCCCAGCAGTGGCATCCAATGACTGGCATTCCTGCTGGAACGGGCTCCCAGATCTTTCCCCGTACGCCTGACCTTTGTGGGTCAGGAAAGCGGGGCTGTATTTGGTGTCACTCGCCTGGAATGTCCTGAAAGGGTTCGCCTGGTGATCCCTTCCTTGCGGTGCAGATGGGCTATAATATGAATCCATGGATGTCATCTCACAGAATGAAACGCACGTCTCTGCGTTCATTCCTAAAAAAAAAAAAAGTTTCGGGAAGAAAATGAAGTCCAAGCGTTCCCCCCACTTTCTTTCTTTCCTTTTTGGAGAGCAACGCGATCAGATACTCTAACACTCTTTCCCTCTTCCTCATACAAACGAATACACGCACAATCACACGCGCGCACGCATGCATAGACTTGTGCAGCAGCTGGCTTTGGTTATAAAATGATTCAGATTTTTTCCAGAAACGGAAAGCAAACCAAAAGCTAAAAAGCCCCCTTAAAGTTGGAAGGTGGTACGAAAAATGCGTCTCCTGAAGATGCAGCCCATCTCCTCGGTATAGACCAAGGCACGTCAAGACCTCTCCTCGGTTATTATGTAGCTAGATAAAATGAATGGGGGAGGTCAGACCTTTGCTAAGAAGAAAAAATGTTTTGTTGGAAATATGTGGGGGGACTTAACACATGACATTAATGTCATTAGGACATGAAATATGTTACTTGAATGTGAATGGCAACAAGGAGGGAGCAGTATAATGGTTGATTCGCAATGCTTTTGAATTAAACTTAACCTTGCCAACAGAGCTCGGTTTATATGTTTATTGTGTATTAGTCACTTATGTGTTTTCATTGTTAGGCTCTTATGTTTTTCTTTTATGTTACAAATACTTTCTCAATTTAATTGACGTTTTATCTTTATAAACAAGTTCGTGGTGATCATTCAGTTCTGATATCACGTTTAACCTCATATATTGCCACCAATTTAATGACGTTTTAGTGCTTCTAAACAATTAAAATTTCTATACTATCTCTAATGATTTAGATTCTAGCCAGAGCACAACTTGTAACTAAATTATATTTTGACAGTCCCTTGTTTTCTTACTGCAAACACTATATCATGTTTCCTAAATGACGAATGTTTTAGCTTTCACATTTTTTTTAATTCTAATTGTGTAATAATCCTTCCTGAAAAAAATAAATAAATACGTAGCCCGTAATTACGTGTTCATAATGTATTTGGTCTAAATGGCTGTTAAAAATATATATATGACCTTGCAGCAATGGTGATGTACAAGTTTTTGGCAACGAAAGATCCAGTCAAGTAAAACACAACCACTTTATTGTCATTTAATTATGAATATAGCTATGTATATTTTTTTTATTCAGCAAACTGTCAGTCGGGGGTAAATAAAAAATAAAAAAATCGGAGAAACATTGTGATGATACTAAGATGCTCACTCTTGCCATCAATCGAACATTAACAACACTAATGATTTACTAATGTAAACTAATGTGACCTTTGCAGTTTTACATTTTATCCTAATTTATAGATTTTTAAAACACTGTTAATCCGAATCCACGGTTGAGATAAGGATTTCGAGTACTATTCATGGTCAGTATCGTTTTAGTATGTGAGATGTCTTTTAATTTGTATGCAGCAACCAAAAAAAAGGTTGTTCTTTCTGCAACAACAAGCTATACTATTCGAGCCAGCCTTTTAAGTTGGTTAGGTAACGATTCGAGTAACCAGCGTGACAACTAAATTATTGTAAGATTTTGCAATTGCTTTAATGTCTTTAATAAGTATAAGTATAAGTATGCATGCATAATAAATAAATAACTCGAGAGACGCTGATAGCGTCGTCCTCTGGTAAAGTAGGCCTACGCTTGCATTAGTTTAGAGTATCAAAAGCAGAGGGGAAGCCTGGGCAAGATAACAAATCTGGCCAAACTACACATCCTAAACATATCCAGCAATGTCAGTAGCCTGTACAGGGCCCTGTCTGATGCCGAACTGATTCAGCAAAGTGAAACACCTGTGAGTAATTCTTAAAAAAATGCATTATAAAGTATTCTCAGCAACCTGTGTCAAAATTATTAAAATATATATATTTATTTTGCGCCTGTTATTTTTGTATTTATTATTATTATTGTGCGATGGCTTGATTAAAATATTATTTTTGTCGCCTAAATTGAAAGTGATTTACAATAGTGTTTGTTCTCGGTGCCACCGGGAAGCAGCACTTTTTAGCTGTGGAAGATAGTGAGGGGAAAACAAAGAGCGTCATAAAACAGTGTCAACAAAAGCTGCGTTCCTTATAAAATTCAATAGAGCATTTATTTCTGGTTCTGCATTGAAGTTCTCTCTTACACCAATCTTTCCGCTATCAATGAAATAACTAAAAAACGAAAAAAAGAAGGGATCATTGTGTCCACCTCAACCAAATCCTTGAATTAATAAAGCAAATACGAGCTTAATTGCTTTTCTGCAATGAGTTGGTTGCTTGCAGTTGGAACAATACTGAGATGAGTATTTCTATTGATAATTACCCCAGCTGTCTTGCATTGATAGTAAAACACATTACTTTTTTATTGCAATGTTTATGGTTTCACTGATTTACAGTTAAGATTTAATGTAGCCTAATTATCTTTATAAACAAGACATTATTTTTCCCTTTATTTAATTTTGTAATTATGGTCTTGATCATTGTGTTCGATTTATTTAATATTTCCACGTTCTCATAGTTTATTTTATTATATTTTCGGATTATATTTTCGGATTACTGGATAAACAAGTAATTGTTAATTAAATTGTTGTTGACTGATTCTGCGTCTTGTTTGCAGTGTACAACCGAATGTGGAATTATGTACGCAAGTATTTTATGTATTTTCATTTCGCAAAGAGCAGACTCCGAGGACAGTTCACTTGCAAATGTCTGTCGCAAAGGTTCACTTTCAGAAAAAAGTGCATTGATTAGATTCGTTTCAAACCCGGGGTTAAATGTAATTGAATTAGCTCAAGTTTAAAGTTTTGGATCTCGATTTTTTTTTTCAGACTGCCCTCTTGAATGATAGACACAGACCCGTCAGAACCGGCTCAATTTTCATGTCAAACACTCTTGGATATATAATTTAACATGTTTGGGCTATTATCTCTTGAGTAATGTATGGCCGTAAAATGTCTCAGCACTACCCACGTGTCTAGGATTATTTAATTAGAGCAGGCTATTTTTGGAATAACTATGATTTGGTGCTTGTCTTGCACAATTTTTTTTTTACAAATTTAAATAATAATAATTTTAATTCAAAATGTGAATATTTGAAAAACTGATCTTAATTGAATTTCTCAAATATTCATGTTTTAAATACATTTAAATCGTTTCTCTGGTTTTTAGGAAAAGAGGAAAAAAATGCCAAGGTTTCTTTTTACAGGATTTTTTTACATTTATTTTAGAACTAAATTGAAAACATGCATTTATAAGAGAGAAGTTGTATGAACAGCATTATAAATGTTTTATATACGGTAAAAAAAAAAAAAAATTGTTATTGTCCGCACATCATGTAAACAGTCATTTACACGCTGAAACGTTTTTACAAACAAAACAATTTTGCCCCTTTTATGCATTTTTTTCAAGTCTCTCTTACCCTGCAGAAAAAGCCTGGCTGCTGGCACAGACAAAACTGGCATCATTGCCTTCCAAATGTGGAATAAAACAGTCCCTTGAAATCACCAAAGCATCTGAACCTGTTCCTCAGATGGCTCTTTAGTAAAAACTGAATTCTAAGTAGAAAATCTTGGGGAAGGGTGTGCAGGAATAATGTTGTGTTTGTGACACATGATGCTTGCAGGATGTGGCTGCCCCTGTGTACAGGTACCAGTAGACATGATGTCACGTGTATTTTTTACATCAGGTTGTGTTCCAGTGACCTGGCATTTATTGTGCTACAGATCAGCCTCGCGGCAGAGCTGCATGTGTCCAGGATCCTGTATGTAGGGCACATGCCACAGCAGAACAAATGTGAACCAGCCACATTCTGTTTCCAGCCCTCTCTCCATATGATTGCATATCAAGGGCAGTTAGTCCTCTAAGTTTATATATCACAGATCCATGTGTCAGGGCAAATTATTCTGAGCACAATCTGCCATCACCTTTCAAGTCAACCTTTCAGTTGATAGTTAATTATTTCAGAATTAGTAAAATAGGATTTATGGATTGCTGTAGCTTTCATATTGTTTTTCTTTGACAGTATGAGAGTGACTGCTAACTGATATTTATTTACCTTATATTGAATTGTGGAGTGACATTTACTCTGTTGCAAACACCCTGAATTCCTTGTTTCTTACAAAAAAAAAGTAAATTACTTAAACTTAAATGTTATTCTCTGTCTACTTTACATTGTAAGGACTTCCCCTCTGAATCCTTTGTAATGATTGTCATTCAATTTATAATTCTTCTATTTCTGCAGGAGAGAAATTGCTATTATCATGATTTCTTTGCTTAATTGTAATGTATTGTACAAGTTTTAATCCACAAACATTTGACAGATTTGTTCTTTAGACTTTAGAACATTATTTAGACATTGCAAATATCTGTAATCTGCACAAATGATGTATTATTTTGCATACACATCTGTATGATTCATGTATGTCAAGAATTTTTTTTATTTTATATATTATTTTGCTCTCATGCCCAGCTTCATTCTTTGTCATTGTACCATGCTCTATAAATGCAAGTTATAGTCTATATATTTGTGGCAAATATAGTGAAAGTGAAAGACTGATGCTCAGTCAAAACCACACATCCACCTCCTTTCAATATTCCGCATATTGAGCATGACATTTTATTGATACATAAAGGAAAAGTTGTATTTGCAATAGTAAATCAGTAGTATTTTATTTTATTTATTATCATTATTATTTTTTCATTGTTAATTTTGGTCGTATAAACTTGTCTAATTCTTGTTATCCTGTCAAATAACCATAAGGTTTTATGTTCATTAATTAAGTCACTGTTAATGTGAAGCATTCGGTTTTTAATTGTTAGCTCTTTTTTAATCTTTAATTAATTGCATCTGTTTTAAGTGTTGAATTACTTGTTCAGAAACAATAGAAATTCTTCAGTCTTAGCCATGCGTAACATTAAACTGCTTGGTAGAAATGCTGTCAAATTTGCTGATTAATTAAACCTAATACTTTTTTGTATGAGCCATTCACTCACATAAGTGACAAATCATATCCCCGTGGTAGCACACAACCCCAAACCCCATGAAAGACTTGATCCTGGAATCCCACTCTGTTTTCTGTGGAATACTTTGACAAAGGGGGTAAAATATCAAAGTATGAAGAAATCTGTGACTTTTTAACAGCTTTTGCAAAGCGAGTGAGACTAAAACTTTATTAGATTCGATTAATCCCAGTGAAGTCTGGCAGCAGTATGCACAAACATTCAAAACATTCACACGGTTTTAGTGTTCTCATTAAGATTATAACTGAAATCTTTGCATAAATGAAAAATAAATAAATAATAATAATTGGGTAATACTGCAAAATTAATTATTTATAGACAGCATATATTGCACCAAATAAGTTTTTGTTATTATTATTTGTGATCTGTGACAATGTTCTCTCTAAATTCTTGCCATGTCTTCATTCTTTTAGTTTTTTTATTTTTATCCTGTATAAGTCATGCACCATATAAATGGTACATTTATAGAGCAATTTGTGCAGCATGTGCTTTTGTAGGCTTGCACAATACAGGCTATTCAAATACCAAGCCTAAATGGTCAAAAAGAGTCTGTTTAAACCATCACAATTTGACTGAATATCAATCAGGTTAAATGACACTGAAGTTTTAATAATAAGCAACCACAAGGTGGAATAAAATGTTTTGCTCTACAAATGAGCAGTCAAGAATTTTACAGTAAACAGGCTACCTTCTGGCACAAAGATAAATAATGGATTCAGGCCATTTTATGAATCCTGTATTTATTGACAGCGCTCTGTGGAAAACCTTACCATATGTGTACTAAAAGCTTTTAACTTGCATATAAAGCATAACAGATTTGTCTCTTATTGTTTGTGGTTTGCATTGAGGTAAAATAGTCTCGTATGTTAAGATGCCATGGGTTTATTATTTTATGATATGCTCTGCCCTCAAGTAAATGTCTCTTTAACAATATTAGATTCATGACAGATGTGCCCAAAAGCTAACAAATTTAACTCTCCTCTAAATGAAATGCTTTTTGCACCTATTTGTTTAATAATATTATGCTTTCACACTGTCATTATCAGAAATCTCCTCATTCTGATATAAGAGATGTCACTGTGTCAGTAAATGACCTTTGAAAGCATTGGCAATGGGGCTTATTTGAGTAAATTTGGAGATCATCTATTTTTGTATTTTTCAAAACATATTAAAGAGTTATGGTAGCAGTTTCAAGATGACCACTGATAAATACATTGCTGGTCACACAGGCCACTGGCCTGAGGCAAAGGCAGTGAATGCTTCCATTTGAAGATATTAATGTGGCATGACAAGTGAGTCATAATTGATGGTTTTGTTCAGTAAAAGCAGCTCACAATTACTCTCAGTGCAGATGTCAAGAAGACAAACAGCAGGAAAAACAAGCAAGGAAATGATCTTTGTCATCATATTTGGAAGAGTCACTTCACGCTTTATTCTTCAATTTGGCTTATAACAGAAAAGCAGTTCCTTATTTTATTTTAGTGCTTGTAAATCGATCTCAGTCTGAGTAATTTGCCCTGGGCATAGGGAATAGGATGCCACTTTAATTGCCGGTATATCTCTGCTTTCTTTCAACAGTCTTCATATTTAGTATGAATGGCATCTCTGCCAGAGCCCAAACAGGCCTTCTGAGGCAATAAACAATACTAATTGGCCCTCAAACAAACTTGACGTGCATTTCAATGTTCAGATGAAGCGCAGACCCCACCAGAGTTCACTCTTTCGTTTGTGTTTGTGCATAATATGTGCAATACACATCATGCTTTTAATCTGAACGTGGCCCAGATTGGCTCTGATTACTTGTGCCCACTCAGACCACATATACTGCTGTTTGCCGTTTGATTTGTAATGTATCCTAATTTCCTCATCAGTTAAAACCAGCAGTCCACACAATAATGTGTTTGGTTACACACAGGAATGAAAGCTGCAATGTCAGTGTGTCGCGCAGCCCTCTGTGTCAAATTAAAATCTATAATATCAAACAGGACAATGTGAAAAAAGGATACTTATTTCACTTTTTCAAAGATAGTGAAACTTCGGTTTTGAAATGACAACAGGGTGAGTAAACAATGAAAGAATTGTCATTTAGTTATTATCTCTCCCTTTAAAAAGTTTTGTCACCTTGGAATTATAACGTTTTTATTTTGTTGTTGTTGTTTTTGTATTCTGAGTGGTCTTGAATATTGAGCATCAAAGATTTTACCTTCCATATACTTTGTAGATAAAACCTTTTTGTATTCTAAATAATAAAGTATTAAAACATCTCAATGTAAGTTGTCACATAATAAGAATATATGAATAACTGTATTTTGACAATGTCAGATAGAATCTTATAACTCCAAGGTGACCATTTGCCTGTGATTAATGTCACACTGGTAGAGCAGAAGTTCAACAACATTTAACATGGGGACTGTAACTATGATCAGGAACTGAATTACCCTGGAATCTTTTTCCCATCAGAATTATTCCTATGTGTGAGGCAGACAGGAATGCTTGGGAGAGAGGAGCGGAATCACTGCCATCACCTCTCCATGGTAACCAGATGGTGTGCTTCCACCACAGTCATGCTGTGGTCCTGCTCTTATGCAACATGACGCACAGACTTGGCTGTAGCCTTGTTTATTCCGTTGTGTGTCTTTTGTGGCATTGTCTGTGCACCCCGAGACAGAACCCCACCAATACTTCACCCCAGCCTCCTCAGGGTCTGTCTCTTGACCTCCTTCCGATTATGTGGGTACGGACCTTTCAGACTCGCCCAGACATGAGGACGTCTCCTGGGTAAGGATGAACCATGTCTATTTGGAGCTCTGCTCCAGATTTTTATGTGTAGCTGAAATTGGTTTCACATGAGTTGGGGGCAGCCTGCATCAGCAGATTTTCTGATCAAATTAAAGCAAGAAAGACAGCGGTTGTACTGATCTTTAATTGAATAAACAGGACTTGAGGAAGGGAGGCGGGAGAGTCATCATACTTGTTCTCACCACTGTCCTCATGGTCAAAGATAGTTTAACCCCCAGCGGCAGATCAGGCCTTCAACACCCTGTCCTGACCAGCTCTACAGCCAGACATTATAAAGTTGTGGTTAAAACCAAAGAGCCGTCAGATGTGTGCATGAGAAATATCGTCTTTCATCTGTGGAGAGAAATTTGGGAATTGAATTTTCCCCTTTCAATCCTTTGACCAGCGTTGGCTGTTAATTGTTCACTGGTGCACATGCTGGAGAATATAGAATAAAAAGGTTGTGATTTTTTTAAATTCTTTATTTAAATACTTAGGTGTTTTTTGTGACACCTTATCTGATTCAGATCTGCTGATCATATAGAGGTCTCATGCTTGTGCCTCGGACCCCCTTAATCTAGATGAAAGTTTATTAAGATTTATAAAAATGCTTCCCATATGTGACTGGTTCTGGAATCTGGTCTTGATCTCACAATCGCTCCTTTAGTGATATGATCGGCTGGGTCAATTATGCCACTTCATCAAATTCAGAGCACACCCGACATGAGCCGTACGGCAGTTAAAAGCAGAGAAAAAAGCGCAAGAGAAAAGAAGAGTGATGAAAAAAAGGGGAAAAAAGACTAGAAACAGATCGAGAGGGATTATTCTCATTATTTCAAAGCAGGATAAGAGAAGCACAGCAGTTTCTCCTGGATTATTGTTGATCAAAAGAATCACTTTGAGTATTCTGAAGAAATGGAATTATAGTGCTCAATGTTATGTAATAAAAAATAGGCACATTCCATGAATCAGTGCCATAGCAGTTATTTGTCACTAATTTGGGTGAAAACAGAGTATGTTATTGTATCAGCAGTTCTCTTGCAGAATGCAGAGAGCCACAGAAAGACCCCAGTTATAATCGAGAAACACCAATCTGACCAAAAGTATCCAACAATTGACCACTGGTATGTAAATAACTGGCATTTCACATGCTTGGGCAGAATTATGAGTGCTGTGAGTGTCTAATTTTTATCCCATGGCAGCCACTTCTGCATCATATCTATATATTGTGCATTACATCTCAACAGGCATTCAGGGCTTGTAGCAGAGAGAATCTCCAAACATTCATCACAGATAATGCTGTGCAAATGGCTTGCAGACAGCAATCTTGGTAGCAATTTATTCGGAATAAATTACACAAATGTCCAGCAATTGTCTTCTTTTTCTCTGTTCCCTCATCCCATTGGGAAAAGCCAGATGTGGGAGTTTTGGGTGCTGTGGTTGGTTCTATTATGTTTGAGCATCTGATAATAAACCAACAGTTTCTGTAGATGTTGATTTGGTTGGTATTCCCATTATAAAAAGATTCCTATTGTAAAAATGGTCTCTTTTTTTATGCCCAGCTTATTTTGTCTAGAATTACAATTCCTCTTGTCTTTGAGCTATTATCTTTGAGATATAACTGATCCGAGCCAGTGCAATCCCGTATGCAGGGATTTTATTTAATTTTTTTTTAAGTCAAGGATGGCTTTTATGACAGTATTCAAAGGCTAAGTCTTAGAAAACCACAATGGCTCAGGACTTTGAATTTTCTTTAAAAAAAAATTCAGTCTGATGGACACACAATTTTCTTAGCTCTTTCTGTGCATTATAAAAAACGGTGGGAAGTGAGTTAGAAGTCCATTTACTGTTGCTTCTCTAATATTTTACTCTTTCATCTTCTCAAATAAGCACTGATCTAAATCTGAAGATTTGATGATTGACTGACTGATTCCTTCAGATCAATCTATGACTTATATATTCTTGAGCAATATGGTTGTCATTCTGCTCATATTAGGCTGTTATACTTCTTAAAGTTTATTATTGTTCTGCAGCATTTTGCCAATTCACTTCTGTTTAAGAAAGGAAAACAAGACCACGGTGTTCAAATAAGCCTAAATTTGGTTCCAATTGTGTGGAATCAGTTGAATAAATGGGAAACACTATTAAGACACTGACTGTTTTTCACTTTGAAAAGATGGAATGCCAGTTTATTGGAAAATAGGTTTATTGGAATCAGGATCCTAACTGTTTAAGTAAACTTCATTTAGTCTCATGAAGTAGTTCAAATGGGTGTGTGTGGCCTAATACATGCTTGGAACAGTTTAACACTGCTTTCTTCCTATGCGTTAGATTTTTTTTTTCCCCAGTGAAGGGAAAATTGACGTTAACGGTGTTTTTTTCCATTACGTAGGTGAAAATATCATTAAGTGATCATTAACAAATAAAAATATCATTAAGTGGCTCATACTGAACAACAAGAAATGGTATGCCCCATATGTAAAGTGTTAAGTAATTACATAGTGATGATTTAATTAGTATTCTATTGTCTATAATTGAAAAAAGTAATTCCAATTTCCCGAGTTGTCATACAGTATGTTGGTATATTGAACACAGAAATGACAGATTTCCCTGGCAGTTATGACATGTCTTCACATCTGCTCCATAAAGCAATATAAAACATCATTGTGGAGAGGAGGAAATCTGGCACAAAATTATATTACCCTTCTATTTCCATGACCACCAGAAGAAGTTTCTTTCTTACTTGGGTCATGAGCATTATGATAGCATTGCTTTTCAAATATTCTGGTTCAGTCATGAACATCTGAACCAGTCTTTCTTTTTTCTTAACTTTCATTTACCACACTATAATTGCTAATATTCCATATTACAGTAGTATCATGCAAGAACATTGTCCACTGAGTTGCCAACAATGATGGGTGTGTAGAAACATTGTGCAAGTGCTTTATTGTGGGCTAAAGTCGGGGTGGTCATAGATTTGTGACACAGAGTAGAACTGGCACTGCTTTATATTCCCGCATGTTCAGGGCATTTCTGTTAAATAGGGGTTTATCCTCACACTTTCCCCACACGAGTTTATGTAAAATACTTGATTTTTTTGTGACCTGTTGTCTTGAACGTCTCCCTTATGGATCTGACTTTGAAAATCTGTCTGAGGAACATCCATGTGAAGTAGAGAATTATAGACGTGGCTACTCCTCATTGTCCTTTTATTTGTATTCCAAGACTATATTACATCTATAGCTCTCTCACCGCACTCTTGTCCATTGAACATTTCTAAGTCCTTACATGAACCCTGGTCTATTTGAAAAGTCCAACTAAATAAACACTGGCTTTGATTTGCTTTGTTTATAGTATAGTGGGAGGACATGCAGTATAATATGCATTGTGCTTTGTTTGAATCCTCAAGCAAACAATGTCAGGGAATGAAGGTGAATGTGATCAAATCAATTTCAATCAAAATATCAATTCAAGATCATTTTCTCCATTCAGTCTTCAAAATGGAAGTTTCATGAATTTGCCAAACGGTAAAGTTAAGTCGAGTGAAGAATAAATAATTTGTTTCTGCCAGTGTCAAACATGGTTCCATTGCAAGAAAAACAGGGTAGGTCTCTCCAGGTCTGGCTGAGGCAGCATTCCCCCTCAGCGCATTTGGAAGGGATGAAAGCTCAGTGTGATCCCGAAGGTCATCCGGTGACCCTGTCTCTGTTTTCACAAGCCGAGGCCTGATCCTCAGTTCTGCTCTTGGAAGCTGGTGAGAAGATCAGCTGCTGTTGTCTTAGTGAGGTGGGCCACACTCTCACAGTGAGGTGCCCGCTGTCATCACTGTGATCTCTGAACTCACTGATGGTCAGACCCAGGACTCCCAATGCTGAAGGCAGTATTGTAGATGACCAAGGACTGAAATTCAGGTAGGGGTCATATATCATGACCTGAGAACTTTTATTTTAGGTCTCTAACTTCTACAACGGGATAAAACTATTTTTAGTTGGTTTTTCTGGTAATGACCTGGGGATTTTATAGTGTGTAAAATTCTACACATAAAAAATAAAAAAGTTTCTTTTGAAAGGGTTTTGTTTTTGAGTGCTTACCAAGACTTCATTTATTTTTATCAACAATACTGTAAAATATTGTGAAATATTATTACAATTTAAAATAACCTTTTTATTGTTTGTTTATTTTGAAATGTAATTTATTCATGTGATGGTAGTTGACTTCTTAGCAGCGTAGCAGCCATTACTCCTGTCTTCAGTCTCACATGATCCTTCAGAAATAATTCTTACATGCTGATTTAGTGATCAAGAAAAAAATTTTAAGTAATATTTTGCTGCTTAATTTTTTTTTTCACCTTTGATCAATTCCTTTCTTGTCCTTGCTGAAAAGGTATTAATTTCTTACAATTTTACTAACGGCATACAATCTTTGCCAAATCTTTTCATATTTGTAGTATTTTCATTGTGGGCTCTGCTAATAAAATGTGTAACTTTCACTTGAGGTAAACCTGCAGTCTCTCTTCATAATGAGCGAATCTTGTGAAGAGGTCATGGCACAGTCTCAAAATCTCCAGGATATGCAGGATTTTACTTCCTTCACACCCTGTAGAATTTTAGTCAAACTGTTAAGTCAGTCACACAGACGTAAGCCTATGCAGCCATATGAACAAACAGACCTATCTGAGTGACAGCTCACCTACCTGCCCTTTAGCAGTCAGACATAAACCAGGATATACCTTGTCTTCCTGTCCGTGCCCTTCTCATACTCATATGGCCATTTAGGCTGAAAGTGGAAACTTTATAATTGGGGTTTGTGTCTTCCCTTTGTCCTTGTCTTCCCCTCGGGCTCTTGACTGTAATTTAATTAAACATTCGTTTAAGAGGATCATGCTGGTCAGAGACAGGTCAGGCCAAAAGAATGTGACCTATCTGAACTGCTTCTGTGTAGAGGAATTCTTATATTTGCACAGTATATTATTTTTTTAATTTTTACATTAATCTATGTTTTTGACTGGCATGTGATAACATCTTGCATTGTAAAAAAAAAAAAAAAAAAAAAAAACACTAGACCACGACTTCCCCATCTTTAAATATCCTTTTCATTTTATTTATTTAATTTTTTTTTTTTAACAAAAGAAATTCGGCAGATGCACTTTTTTTTTCAACTCACAAAAATATGTCCTGTATATTTTGGTCAGTTACTCTTTCTGTCTTTTGTGGTATAGTATTATCTATCTCACATTTATCTCATCATTATTATATAATTCTGCAATCATTACCATTTTGTATCCAATTTATGAAAATTATGGTGTCCAGAAAATTATAAATATGAACATAAGACTTTGTGAGTTACTTTAGGAAAACATTATCATCATAGATTCAGGCTGTCATTTGGAAATCAAGTGATAATCTAACTTAATTTTTGGACAAAATTATATTTTAACCATTTTCAATTACAAATTGTCCAAAATAAAAATAATCTTTTTTTAAGAAAGGTTAGTCTGCAATGTAATTTTAATGCATTAATGTCACCTTTAAAACATTTATTATTATTATTGATTTTGATGTCCATTGAGGGTCTGAAAGAGTTAAAGCAACAGTAAAGTCAGTAAGTGTCATTGTATTGCTCTTTCTGGCTGTGTCCTTGTGGGTGTGTGTGTTAAAACTTTCTGTGGTTTATAGAATCTGGACCAACTAACACTGTCTTTAAAATCTTGTCTGTCTGCACTTCAAGACTTCTTCCATGGAATTCTGGCTATGATAGTCAAGTAATTTCAAGAGTCTAGTCTCAAGGAGGTTTTCCATTGACCTCATTAGTTTTGGAAAACAGCAATTTTGTAATTTTATAATAACTTGCATTCTCATATTTTGTTAGTGTACTCACAATAATACATTGATCCTGATAAAATTCTATGCAATAGTGTTGTTGCAAAAAAATGTTGCGTATTGCAAAAAAAAAAAAAGTATTTGTTTTTGTCAAATGGCATCTTGTTTAAGGCAGATGATTTCTGCTATTTTTTATATATTCTTATATTCATATTGTTTATATTTTTAGTTGTAAAACCAATAAGTTTGAAAGTGATTAATTAAGTCATTTCTAAATGAATTAAGCTCTTTCTTTCTTTCTTTCCCGGTCCTGGTGAATGATCATTCTATCGTTCATTTAGTTTAGTGGTGAAGAGAAACGCCTGTCTGTCTTGTATCAGCACGGCAGGCTTGTGGACTCTCTTTTGGTCTATAGCCACAGGATAATTACCATGACAAAAAAAAAATATTTTGAAAAAGTTGTTTAAAGTTCTCAATGACAATCTCATTTTACATGGCTTTCCACATAAAACATTTCAAAAGCGATGCCACAGGAAAAGGCTTACAGTATTTGGTGAGGAGTTGGAAATTCAGCCAAGTGGCATCGCACTGGAGTGTTTCAACACTGTGCTCTCACTGTGTTCACCAGTTTAACAAGAACTGGACCACAGCACTCACTTGGCTGGGATAATTTCAGTGGACCAAATCCAGAGATATTATTGGGTCTAGACCCATTTTTCAAAAAAATGAAACCGGTCTTCTCAGAGTGCGGACACAGTGAAAAGTTGCTGCTCCAATTTTAGGAGTTTCTGTAGGAAGCCCAAACAAGCTGCAAATTTTATGGATATCTTTGCCTGTGTTTTAATGATAGAGTGGCTGTTTCAGACATAAAACACTGCTATTAAACTCGTCATGATGGTAGAAGCTACTGGCCGTGGTTGGCTGCTGTTTTTTCTTTCTTACAAGCAGTTAAAGGACACTTTGTAAAGAGTCCATATATTTATTTTATTTATTTTGGGGGGTGGGGTTGTTTATAAACTGGCTGAAGTGTTTAGTGTGTGTGACGTTAAGGTTGTCTGGTGACTCAAAACGGACCACAAGTGTCTCTGGTCAGCCACTGCAAATGGTGCTGACATCATTTTGCCATCATGTCATGTCAAGTGGAAAATCTGGAAGCTTGAGTCACACTGAAATATTAATTATTTGAAAACATTTAACAAAATGAGTTTGCTAGGTTTAAAAAAATAAAAAATAAATAGATAAATTAAGACATACCTTTCTGGTGAAACTCAACAAGTGCATACAGTTAATGCATTGAATTTCATAAATATTATATAATAAATTATTATTATTTTTATTATTTAACTTAATTACTACACTGAATTGTTTAATTTTTCAGCATTTTACATTTGAAATTCATAGCAAAGTTCATTAGTTTTTGGCTTAGACAGATATAAGGCAAGAACCAAAGCATTTATAATATACAATAGTCATATGGGATGGATCAAATTATTTTTGTTTTTTGTTTGTGTCATAGAAATATCTTCTCCCGTTTGATTCTGTGTAACAGATGTTGTATCTGCTGCATCTGGAATTGAAAATACATTCTTATAAACAATGATTCCAGGAAATTCAGTATCTGCTCTGAATTTGAGAGAGTGTGACATGGATCACCTGCACCTGAGTCAAGTTAACCCCGAATGTTTTGAAATGCTGTTGTTCGGAAGCTCTCCCGGACCACACTGTTCGGCTCAGACAGTTATTGTGGACTCGGTTGCCAAAGTTTTACCAGAGCTGTCAGAACTGCAATAGCACCGACTCCCATGGCAGAGGTCACCCAAAGCAGGAAACAAAGGGAGTCTGTCTGCCACTAACATCTCAGAATGTCCTGGAATGGACAGAAAGAAGCTCTTTCAAATAGAGTCTTAATCAGAGTCATGTTCTTTATTTAATTTAGGGGGACATTTGCATGGAAGACCTTGTCCTTTCTTCACAGCTCCGTTCACAGCTTGATTCAAGTATACTCCTCTACCATAAAACTGTATTTATTCCAGACACATACATTTTTTATTTTATTCATTTCAGTCATTGCTTTATTTATTAATTTGAACGTTTAGAGTTAGAGGCAATCTTGAGTGTTTCTTGAATTAAAGGCATAGTTCACTCAAAAATGAAAACTTTGTCATAATTTATTCACCATTACATTGCTCCAAACCTGTAGAACTTTCTCTCTTCCATCGAAAACACTAAAGGCTAATTTATGAAAATTGTACTGGTTACTCTTTTTCATGCAATTTTCATCATGAGGATGAGTAAATATCAGAATTTTATGATCCCTATTAATATACAAGAAAATTTGAGATAACTGAATTTTACCTGTCTTTTCGCATTGTGAACAGTTGCAGGGAAGTATGGAGCCCCGCACGTGAAATGCAAGAAGTAAATAAATTGTGCGCACAATTTACTAATTCGTTCCCTCAATGTACTAAAACGTGCACACAATTTACTATTGTGTTCCCTCGATTTGCTAAATTGTGCACACAATTTAGCAAATCAAGCGAACGAATTGGTAAATCGTGTGCACAATTTATAAATCGAGTGAACGAGATAGTAAATAGAGGGAATGCAATAGTAATCGTGTGCACGTTTTAGTACATTGAGGGAACGAATTAGTAAATCGTGCACACGGTTTAGCCTACTATTTTTTTCCTTCATGTCATGTGCGGGGCTCCGTAGTGAAGGATTGCTGTTGTATTATATATTTTTTTCTTTTCTAGGATATGCTAAAAATAGCCTTTGCCTGGTGCATCCTGGTGACATAATGCAGCTAGTGAAGAGAAAGCTTGCTCTCAACAAAGCTCTCCTCATCTTGTTTAGGTGCAAGTGATTCCAATCATAGCTGCAAGTGCTATTTACTGGCTGAGGTCAGAAGGGTCATTTGTGAGCATGTCTCATCCTCAAAGTATCCACAAGTTTCTATAAGTTCACCATTTTGTAGATTCATTCATTTAACCTGTGATGTAAGGCAATGAAAATTTTGAAAAGCTCAGAGGCATATCAGCATCTGCACAGTGAAAAAAAATGGTTTGGGGTTATTTAAGGAAGTCGGAAATGATCTTATGATTCTGAAAGTGGACATTGAGCCGATCCAGAGCCTACAGGTATCACATCATAAGGCTTGGGTGCTAGCATCAGTGACGGATAACATCATGTATAGCAGGGCCAGGACGCTCTTGAAGTCATTCAGCAGCACTTTTGTGGAAGGTCAGTAATGTAAGGACAATTAAGGGCACACAAATAGTTTACTGTATTATGATATCATTAATTAAATAATGAATGTACTAAATTGAAATGACTGCATGTCAATCATGTTCTGCATATGTTGCTTCACAGTAGCCTTCACTTAAAATCTTTAGTTTAAGATTGTTGGATGATAAAAATGAGCATACAAATTAGGAATGAACCGAATGAAAATTTTGGGCCACCTCACCAGAAGTTGTACCCATGTTTATTTTACAGTAGTAGTTTAAGAGAACATCTTAGTGTGACCATCTCTGTTTAGTTAAAGTGGTCATATGATGCGATTTCAAGTTTTCCTTTCTCTTTGGACTGTTACAAGCTCTTTGTAGAAAGATGGCGTGGTTTCAGTAATCACGGTTAACAACAGAACAGCAGCGCATTTTATGGACAAACTGTTTCATGAACCTAGAAGAGGAGGAAATTCTGATTTTGGTACGACATTCTGGCGCTTCTGAATCATCTACTGTAAGTATGTAGTTTAGTTTTGTGCATCATGTGTGTGTGAGAGAGAGAGAGAGAGAGAGAGAGAGAGAGAAAGAGAAAGAGAGAGAGTCACACAGTGGCTTGTGTACTGCAAACACATAGGGCTTCATTATTGTCTGTCACACCACTCTGATCCTCTTTCGGGCTTAAACTGATAGTAAAACTAAGGACATTATTAACATTTATTTTGAAAGATGAAGCTCGTGATTATGGAAATGGGTGTTACATTTCCAAGGAGTGCTTGCAGTGTTTGTCCAATAACAACATAACATTTTGATGTGATCACATACTGCTTGCCTTCATAAACATAGTGGTTTATTGTTTATTTTTAAATATTAAAATGGAAGGAGACACATTGTAACTCTAAACTCAGTTGTGTATTTCAGATGCGGTCACATCCTACACCTTCATCATCTGCAGATACACATGATGGACTTAAAGGCATCATAAAAGATTGTGAAAATACAGATATTCACTGGAACTTGGTCTTCATTACATTATTTTCTGTTTCTAATTATGTTTTACTACTTTATTTATTTATGTTCCATGTCGACTGTCATTTACTGTATTTTGCTAATAACGGTTGTAACATCACTGTCATTTTTGCAACAATTTCACATCAATAAATAAAATAAAGTACCTAAATGACAGCATCCTGTTGTAGTTATTGTTTTTTATGAAAACCTTAATAGACCTTATGAGATCTTATAAGACCAGGCAGATAGGGGTGCAAAAATAAAACAATAGTAATAAATAATTTATTCAAATCATATTAATAAAACTAATATTAATGAAAATAAACTATCATTAAAAAGGTTATTTACAACACCAAGGTTTTATATAGCACTTCCAAAGCATGGTTCTTTATGGAACCCTATACATAAGGGTTCTATTTAGCACCAAAAATAGCAAAAAGCAATAGAACAGGTCTCACTTGCAAGGGAAACTTAATATATTTATAATATATTCTCCTGTTATTATGTTATTATGACATTTTAGCCTGATATTTTTTGACATAGATAAACAGATGGATAGATAGACAGACAAAAAAGAGAGATGGATGGATAGAATGAAAGAATGCAAATGGATGAAATAAAGAAAGATTTATTTCTTAAAATATTTTTTGATGTTTAATTGATGTTCCAACGCATTCTGTAAGTCCTTTAAAAAGAAATCTAGTGTATAACAGACCACATCCTCTAGTAAAAGTACAGTTTCCGAGAATGAGATTTAATTGACCTTTCACCTCTGCTTCCCCAAAGAACTCCAAAACCCACTTCCTCCTTGAAGTATGTTGAAATCTAACCAACATTCCCAAACAGATTAATATGGGACCTCAGAGCACAAGAGGCAAGTAAAATCAATTTGTTTTGGCATGCAGGGAGTTCCGCCAGTGAGGTGGGATATCCAGAGAGAAGAGAGGAAGCCTGGGTAAGGGTCTGCTGTGCCTGAAGGCAACAGGCCTTCCTGTCAACAGCAGAATATGATGTGCAGTCGCGGAGGACTCGGGGCATCACAGCGACACAGCTTTATTAACGGCCTAAGGCTTATCCTGTCCACTACACTGCCAATAAAACCATTTCTGTGTAAAGCTATTGTTCGGTGATATGACACACAAGTAATGCATTGATGATCTTTAGGACACTGTTAAGATATATATTTATATTTTTGTACATTTAGGAATGTTATCTTTTGAATTTATGCTGAGTTTAGTTTCCTGTAGTTGTATTTTACTGAGCCGAATGATTTCAGCTGGAGAGGACAGGTCATTTCAGAATTTGTGAGGTTATTTCTTAAAATAAAAATGAATTGCAAGTCTAAATGTAATATTATGTCTCAAAGTGTGACGCACTATTTTCACAATCTGGTCATATTGAAAGGTTGTTACTAATAATTCTGTCTACATCGCACAATATTATGACTTTATATAGCATAAACTTACATCATATCTTGTATTTGCAACTTTATACCTCACAGTTTGAACATTATATCTCACAATATGACTTTATATCTTGACATTTTTCTTGCAATGATTCTTATAATTGCAACTTTATCGCATAATATAACTATTTCATATTTTACCCTTTTATTCTAATGATACTTTATTTATATCAGAACCGCCTTTTTTATTTCTTTCTTCAATTCAATTCAAATTCAGAAACATGCTTTTACAATTTTTCTGTCTCAGGACAGGAAAATAAAAAAAAAAAGCTGCATGTGGTGCGATATCATACCACTTTCCTCACCAACAATTGTAACAAGCCCCACTTCTTGCTTGGTAATCAGTGGCAGTGATTTTAAATACAATTTTACTCCCAATCAGAAAAAGCAAGCCTTTGCCATGTACTCAGACACAACAGGCTTTACTTTACACGCTGCCTATAATGAGTAGAAACACATCTTTTCACTGTACGACATAATGACGACTGAAACAGTGACCAGTAATGTAGAACTTTATATTGCCATAATCATTGCTTATTTATAATTAGGCAATTTCTGTTATGAATGGATTGGTCGTTTTTTACACATAAACTCAGCTTAGTGAGACTCCTTCTAAGATCTTCTCAAGCTTGCATGTGTATTATCTTTCAATTAAAAGCTTTTAGGTTCATTTAATGACATGATAGAGACTCATGATAGAGAGAGAGAGTATGCACATGAAATCAAAACGGCACACAGACAATAGCGAGATGAAAGTTTGGTCAAATTTTAATGTAATACTTTGCATGAGTAAACCGGAATTGTAAGTATGAAACCTGATTACTGAAGACATGCACGCTCAGATTAGAGATGTGGGCCGTCTGTATGTGAAGAACAGAAATAGAAATAAAAGGGAGTCATTAGTAGATTAGGCTTATGTAGAGGGTGCAGACAGAGGCTGTGTCTGAGTTTAGGTCATCCTGGAAAATGTGCCCATCAAGACTTGTGACTTGTGCTCAAAGGTAACGATTGTGAGTGGGAGACAAATGCTCCACTCAGCACACTTTTATTTTCTCAATTACATCCATGCACTTTGCCCTTCAATTGTTAATTCAATAACCGCTAATCACACAATTAAAATCACATGCACCCAGCAACTAAATATATGGCCTCTTGATGGGCCAAAAACCTGCAGACTGAAAACTAGCTTCTTGATGCTTCTTAACGGCATCTATCTATTTCATCTCTCTCTCTCTCTCTCTCTCTCTCTCTCTCTCTCTCTCTCTCTCTCTCTCTCTCTCTCTATCTCTCTCTCTTAATTTAAAATTTTCTTAAGTTGCTATGCTAAGAGCAGTGAGTATATATGTATGTGCTATAGACTACTGTTTAAAGGTTTGGTGTCAGTAAGTAAAAAAAAAAAAGAAAAAAACTCACTAGAGCTCACCAAGGCTGCATTTATTTGATCAAATCAACAGTAAAAACAGTAATAATGTGAAATATTATTACATTTTTAAACAACTGTTTTCTATTTTAGCATACAGTATTTTAAAATAGAATTTAAAAGGTGAATTTCAGAAGCCATAAGGCCTACTCCAGTCTTCAGTGTCACATGACCCTTCTAAAATCATTCGAATGTGCTGATTTGGTGCTCCATTGATCAATTCTAAAAACAGTTATGCTGATTCATATTTTTGTGGAAACTGTCATACATTTTTTTCAGGATACTTGGATGAATAGACCGTTCAAAGGAACAGCATTTAATTGAAATATAAATAATTTGTAACATTATAAATGTCTTTACTGCCAGTCTTCAACTGTGGCCTTGTTGAGTAAAAATATTAACTTCTTAAAAAAAATTTTATTGAAAGCAACTTTTATTAATGTATGCATATATTATATATGCAGTTCAAGTTAACAAAAGCCCTAAACCCCTTAAAACCACAGCATTGCATCCCACAGTTTAAGCGAGAGGTTGCTGAGAGAAAAAGAGAGGAGGAAAAGGAAATGGAGCTTGGCATGTTGACTCAGGAGAACTCCTCAATGGACAGCTATTAAAGTTTAATTGCTTGCCTCTCTTGCCTGTTTGGGAAGTTATCGTGTGTTCATGTGAAGTAAAAATGCATGGCAATCCAGAGGTAACAAACAAAAAGCGGCTGAGCACAAGGTTAGAGACACCTGCCTATAATGAGCATTCAGCCCAGTCCTTCTCCATAACTTCAGCAATTACTAGGCCGAGTTCTGATATATTTCAGGGAACATTGCAGATGACATCATCTCTGAGAATTTCCACAGTTATCCCCATTTCCCATTCCCTCACAGGAAAAATAGAAAATGTCTGACCTTTGTTGCACTACTATTTGCATAATTCACTTTGATGGCACGATATTAGCCCTCCATCTTTGCACTCTTTTTTATCTGAAGATTACAAAGGGACTATTTCCAGCGCCACGCAGACTACCAGGAGGAGACTATCAAAGGAAGGGAGCAGGCTTTCAAGTTAGGACACTTCGATTGTGTTACAGATTGGTTCCAGGTGAGGCGGCTTTGTGAGGCTCAGCCAGAGGAAAATTGCCCTCCATGAAGTACCGGGTGAGAGGCAGAGGGGCTTCACGGTTGGGATGGCATTCCAGAATTCCAAAACTACTCACGTTTGGCAGGATTTGAAAGGATGAAGGCTGGGCCTCAAAAATCTTGTTGTGGTAATTGCCTACATGTTAAAACCTAAGCGTGCTGATGGGAGTTTTAAAAGCATGCTAAATAGCCTTCGATTGTCCCTGTGATACGTTTGTACCAATATTTTCCAGATCTGCTTCTTATTTTCAAAGCATGCTTTTGTTTTTCATGTTGTTCCCAATAGTGACAATTGTCATTATGATCCTACAATCTGCTGAAAAACAGTTACATATTTGGTAATAATGTTGTCTTTCAGCTACTTTTTTATTGGTAAAACTATTGAACTGAGATTAAACTGATACTAAGAGAAAAAGAGCTTCAGAATAGAACTTGTTCTCTTCCATTAAAATGCAGAGAGTCCATTTACTAATAGAAAAGATTTGAGTTATGGGCACAATTTATGCATGATATATTTTTATAATATTTCGGTAACCACAAAAATAAGATTAGTAAGTGATAAAGCTCTGTATTTTGTCTTGACTACAAAAGAAAGAAAACAAAACACTGATAAAATGTAAATACTGTCTTTATCACTTTATTTTGGATGCAACAAATTAATTATAAAAAGGATTTAATTTTTGATCTTTTAAGACTGTCTTTAAAACTTTTTATGATAATGTTAGTTTAAAAGATTTTTAAGATTTCATCTTGAAAATTTCTTATAGCAATTCCTGAAGATAAACATTTATGTAATGTAATGTAACATTTGAATTACATTACAGCTATAATGCTTGCCTGGTGGCAGCTTGTTCTTGATCATAGCTTTCAAACCCTAGTCTGGCTAGTGAAATATGATCGGAGGACATCACTTAACATTATTGCTTGTACTGTAATACACTAGCAGCGGTCATATTCTTTCAATAGACTGGTGCTACTCTTGCCAGGTTTCAGAGCCAAATTCGCCTGTGCAGTTAAATGAATCATAAACCAATTCTCACTGCAACTGTGTGGATCTCAAACGTCTTGAACATTGGATGTGTAGAAATGGGCTCCTGTGGCCACTGCCGCCGCTCACCGTTCATCATGTCAGGCCGATCTAAAGCAGACCGCCAGTTGGAGACATGTTCGAACCAGCAAGTGCCAAGTGTAACTGAATCTGCCAAGGCCTTTCCCTTCATTCACCTTGCCTACTAGCTCTTTCTAGGTAAAATGTACAGCTTTATCAAATCAGGAGTTAATTTGTCTAAAAATCAAATCTTAGAAACTATTTTTTATATAGTTTTTGTGTCAGTCTGCTTATAATAAGAACTAAAAACTATGTTTTTTCCTCCTCAACTGTCCTGAAAAATAATTATATTCATTATCATATTAAAGCAGACAGCTGAGGTTAAATCAGCACAAGTGTGCGCCAGGAAAGATCCGGTCTTTATGGTTATTAACGTGGGAAAAAATGAACTCTTGTAATGGTTCGCTGATTCTTCACTGATTGAGTTTACGCTAAGAGGAAAGATTGTTTTCCACCTTCAGTGAGGGATGAGGAATAGTGAAGTGGATCCAGCAGGACTTTAGCACAACGCTACGAACCCTCCAGTCTCTGTAGGGGCCACACAGAACAAATAAGCTGTTATTCCACTGTTGTTTGAAAGGGTTGAGGAGGGATGGTCTTGTAATGAAAAGAAAATACAGATGATGTTCCCATGACAGATATGGTACACAGAATGGTGCCGCGCCGCACTGCAGTGTTTAGTTCACACCTCTAACTTTAGGAGCTCTCAGCTGAAAACCTCACTGCCTGACTTACTTTCCAAAAAACATGATCTGGCCCAGAGGCCCATGCCATCACTTCCTGTGCCTGATTTGTTTGTGAACTTTAATCCATGCCCCTGCCCAGCAATGCTTTTTGTCTTGAAAAACAACCAGCTAGCATGCATTGAAAACCCAGGGGCCTCCAAAACTATTGAACATGATGTAGCTGGGGATAGTATATCCTTAGTGTATATATATATATATATATATATATATATATATATATATATATATATATATATATATATATATATATATATTAATATATATTATTACGTTTCACTAAATCAAGACCCATAGCAAGGCACAGAAGTTGGACATTTAAATTAGTGCAAATGTGAAAAATAGTGAAAAGATGGTCCACCCCTCAAAAAAAAAAAAATACTTTTCTCATCATTTACTCATGCTCATGCCTTTCTAAACCTGTATTACTTTCCTTCTGTAGTTGTTCTTCTCATTGAAGTCGACTGTACTTTTTGTCCATACAATAGAAGTCATTGGGAACCGAAAATGCTTGGTTCTCAACATTCTTCAAAATATCTTCTTTTGTCTTCCAACATCATACAGGTTTGGTACAGTATGAGGGTGAGTAAATGATGACAAAGTTAAAAACAAATTTGGGGGGGCTGGGGGGTTAACTATCCCTTTGAGATAATTTGTTTTCTGAGAAGTACAAAGGACCAAAGCCCTCAAAGTTGAAGAACCACGCATTAATGAACAAACTACTGTGGGCATGTGGAATTTTGTGGGCACCCAAAAACCATTTTTAAGGCCTTGTCCCGGAACACTTTTCTGCCTCCTCCATCATTTTTGTCCCATAGCAAGGATGTGTATTTGTGTATTATGTGTCAGAGGTCACTTAACATCAGTCTGCTCTTAAGCTGATCCACATGTCAGGGGACTATAGCTGCATTGAGAATCAAAACCAGAGTATGAGAGGAAGTTCTCTGTTTATGCTTTTCATAGACCTCCTTTTCATTTTCAAAGGAAAAAAAGCTGTACTGGCAAGAAAGCCAGCCTGTGGATTCTCTCTGCTGCACAGATTGCCGCTAGCCTGGCTGAACAGAGCCATGTTTAAAATCACAAGTTTAACTTTCCTACACTCTTTGGGGCCTCAACTCGGGGCCCTCAAAGATTTATCTTGGTGTCTTGAGAAATCTATAGTTTGAGATGAAACTTTAGTGATTACACCTTTACATGCAGATCATCCTTGATCCACATCAGCCTTCAGTATGTTGTAATTAGTTTAGTTACACCGATGACTATGTAAATGAAATCCATATGCATATAACCAATATTTTCAGAACAATTAGATATAGTATATGCCTCACACAACCTCCAGCAATAACTGAGACAAAACAATGAAGGTATGATGCCATCATGTACATATGGTGAGGATGTTTTTGCTCAATTTTGATTAATGTAGGGAGGCTGTGTAAAGAGTATGCAACTGTCCCTGGCCTTTTTTCCTTCTCAGAGATGATGCATTTTATCTTCTTTTTCCAGCATATTTTATCTTCTTTTCTGGGAGACTGCACTTATGTTTATTTGCTGTTTGTTAGTTTTGTGTTACCAGGACAACAGCATGAGGCATCCTTATGTCAGCATGAGGCATCCTTATATCCTTATGCATGGATACGTTGCTTCTCTTTTTTCTAGTTCTTGTAGAATAGCAAAACAACAAAAGAATCTCACTCACATATTAGTAATAAAAAAATATATATATTATTATTATTTTTTTTATAATTAGTTATAATGTAAATGATTTACTTTATACTTTGAATGTTGAATATTTAAAATTGTTATTGCATGTTTAAATGTCACTAAATTACTGTAATTCAGCTGGCCAGGGTTATTTTGTTAACTAAAACTAAAACTAAAACCTTTAAAAAATGTTAAAAGTGCAATTTGTAAGATATTTGCAGTAAAATATCCAAAAACCACTGAGAATGGTTCGAGATGTGTATTTAAGAAAATCTGACATACTTTTGACCTTTCAAGAATTTTAAGATAAATTCCACTCAGATAAAAAACATTTCTTTAAATATCTCCAACTCAGGACTGGCAGAATGCATGCACTTTAGCCCACACAACATCAATAAATACTCATCTTAAAGTTATTCAATTTAAATTGTTAATGCGAACAATATGTGACTCCAGTGGAACTCTGTCGATATAATGGAAACATTCATGATGTGTGTTCAAAGTGTAAATGATGTAGAGGAACACTGGTTCACTGTATGTGGCATTATACAAAAATGAAACTCTTTTGGGAAGAATCGCACCTGACGTGGCACTGGCCCACTGCTCCTTTTGTAGGTGACATAGAGGGAGACTGCCGACAGACCAGGATCTTGTCTTCACGACAACAATATCTATACTTCATGTTGAGCATAAATATAAAGCCTACTGATAAAGCACGCCGTCAACAGCATTGATGGCAAAATAGACTATGTTTGACAGGTGCAATATGCCAGTGTGTCACTGGCCTAAGGTTTTCAAAAGGCATCACGCGAGTGTGAACATCACTACAACTAGGAAAAAATATTTTAATTCAAACGCAGCTCCCGTCGGCATTTAAACAGACCTTTGCTCTTATTTCCGATCGGACAACTAACAATGTCTCTAATGTTTTCAACAACTTGTAAATCATGAGAAAATTCCCATTCTAACCAGTCACATGGGGCAGTGCAGTCACCTGTCAATGACGTTAGTTACCCTTTGTTATGATCAGTATTGGTGTTGCATTTTCTAGATGGAGAGAGCTTTGTGACAAATCCGATCTCGCTTGTGTTTTACTCGACTGGTGAGTTGGTATTATAACGATCAACAAGATTGGTATTATGGGGCATGCACATCAAACGCGGGGCATCGCGTCTCTAGACCTGTGTGAGGACGCGTCTGATCCAGTCTGATTGTGTCTTTGCATTGACTTTGTATGTAATCTACTCACGCAAATCGTTGAACTTGCATTTGCTATGTATGCCCAATTATTGTGTTTGAATGTACACAAGTGTATATATATTTGTTGAACAAGTGGTAATCGTTTCATATAATCTGACTAAACAGCAAATTATAAAATTAATTGATCATTGTCAAACTATATTTGCTGTGTTGTATTGCAATATGGCATGACGCAATATGCGTATAACCAAATAAAATGGTTAAATCCATGATTTATCTTTCCATCTGATTGATGGCCGTCAGCGGTTGGGTAGAAGACAACAAATCCCATCATTCCACGCTCCTTCTTAGCGTCATCAAACCACACAATTGTCATTGTTTTGGTAGTGCACCTTCTAGTGGCAGGTACAACCTGTACCTTTAATTGAAATTATCAGTGTTAACTGAAGTACAACGTAATTAAAATTTTTTTATTTCAGCTAGTCACTATGGCAATTTTCTTCATTTTCTTTTTGCTTAACTTGATGCACTAATATAACTAAAACAAAATAAAAACAAAAACTGTGAAAATGACCCACAGTTGTGATAAAAAAAAAAAATGTTAGATATCTTTTGGAACTGGTTTTTTTGTGGTTGGGCCAGATGGCCAGTACAAATCTGAAATACTGACAGAAATACATATAAATAAAACATTTATGTATAGCTCTGTGAAATGCTAATTAAACAAAAAGAAATAAATATATAGACATAAATAAAATCGAAAAATGTGCATTTATTGTAGAAAAAAGAAAAGAAAATAGCTCAGAAAATAGCTTGTTTATTTTCATCACCTGTTGGAAACAGCAGGCCACAATGAATGCACAGTCACAAACACAGAAGAGTAACAAGGCACTAACCAAAGCCATAATGACATAATAGAGGATAAGTCCTCTGAAGTTAAGCTGTATGGTTTTTAAGAATGTGTGCAAACATGATCTCACAGTACGTTTCAAACACTTCTTACATTGATCAGACTTTCTCATTCTCTCTCTCTCTCTCTCTCTATATATACAGTACAGACCAAAAGTTTGGACACACCTTCTCATTCAAAGAGTTTTCTTTATTTTCATGACTATGAAAATTGTAGAGTCACACTGAAGGCATCAAGGGCTATTTGACCAAGAAGGAGAGTGATGGGGTGCTGCGCCAGATGACCTGGCCTCCACAGTCACCGGACCTGAACCCAATGGAGATGGTTTAGGGGTGAGCTGGATCGCAGACTGAAGGCAAGAGGGGCAACAAGTGCTAAGCATCTCTCGGGGAACTCCTTCAAGACTGTTGGAAGACGATTTCAGGTGACTACCTCTTGAAGCTCGTCAAGAGAATGCCAAGAGTGTGCAAAGCAGTAATCAAAGCAAAAGGTGGCTACTTTGAAGAACCTAGAATATGACAGATTTTCAGTTGTTTCACACTTTTTTGTTATGTATATAATTCCATATATAATTCCACATGTGTTAATTCATAGTTTTGATGCCTTCAGTGTGAATCTACAATTTTCATAGTCATGAAAATAAAGAAAACTCTTTAAGTGAGATTGTGTGTAAACTTTTGGTCTGTACTGTACATATATATATTTGAATTGCTATGAAGTAAACCTTGAAGCCTTCTGCACTGTGTGGTGTCATGTTCATTTCAACATTACTAATCTGAAATAATCTTGACAAGGCATCTCCCAAGATCACCCATGTCGTGTCATACTCAGTGACCCCTGTGGCCTGTGGGGGTGTTCTGCACGTCTGGATCGCTTGTCTCTCTTACCGTGCTGTAATGCAGAGCTCTGTTTGAATCATCACACTCAATCAGGTAGTTGACCTTAGATTGTCTACAGAGCCCTGGCATGTCAAGCCACATGCCCATTAGTAAACCACAATTTGCTGCCCTGCTTTGCCTGGGCTGGGTGGAGAAGGAGATGAGGTTCTTTTCAACATTTCAAGCTAAAACCTGCTGGGAAGATGAAGGGTTTATGTTATTCCAGAAGTTCAGCAACAGGCCTGGTTGACTGAATTAAACTTGCCTCATTATTGAACTTTCCCTGCAAATAAAGTGACAGACTCCAGAGACTCTTTAGTGACAGCTACCACTGCAGCATGTGGGCAAGACTTTTGCTGATGTCTGAAGTCTGACATACACGTCTGCCACTATATGTGGGCATCTAGATTTGGTGGCCAATTCCATGGCTTTTCTCAACAGGCTTTGATAATCAACTGTATCTTTATTATTATAATTTTTCTTTTTCAGCAAAAGAGTACAGATTTGGTGATGGATGGTGAAAACTTTCAGGAAAAATATGAATCCTCTATAATAAATATACAGTATATATATATATATATATATATATATATATATATATATACACATTTGTGCCCAAACTTATAATTACGTAAATTACGTACATGAACGTGGTTTATGAGGACACTTCCTCTGTCCTTGTAAATTAATTGGCTTAAAAAACATACTCAACCTTTGTTTTTTGTTTGTTTTGTTTTTTTATCTAAAAATGCAGGAAGTTTTCTGTAATGGGTGGGTTTAGGGGTAGGGTTAGGATATATATAAACAAATATTTCAGAATGCAAGGATGCATTTGAATGACCATCAATGGGGAAATATGCATCTTTCCCTCACAGTGCTGTAGTTACAGAATGTACCATCAGGGGATGACTGGACCATACTTACCATCAAAACCTTGATCCACTGTCACTGGAATAATTCTTTATACAACAATGTATTGATTCCATTCCTTCCAAGTTCATCCATTTCCCATTTTCTCCTTGGTCCTGTTACAAAGATGGATTGGAATTTTGGCTTAATGATCATCCTGACGTAACTGTGATTGGCTGATACCATCACATTCAGCAGGAAGGAGGAGACATCCAAACATGTTTCCAGTTTGTGTTGTTTGCATGAAATGTCCATTTCTGTTATCTCTTCATCAGTTCCTATTTTACTTTTCCAATACGGATATATTTCACCCTAGGTAACAGTGGGAGCTAAAAACCCTCCATAAAGCATAAAGACAAACATGGACCTGTAGTGCAAGTGATTCTGCTCCAAGTTTGGGTTTAGATTTCCATCTAAACTGATTTTCATCTGAATTCAGAGTAAACATGGCGGACGCCATCTGTTTCTCTGTAGAGTGGAAAGAGTTTGATGAAATTCTTGAATGCTTTAAAGAAGTCCTTTGTTAACAACTTTTATTTTGACTTATCCTGTCCTCTCAAGCATAGATCCTTATGTTTGTTTTATTAATTTTTTTCTAAAAACTCTCTGTGCGTGTAGCCCTCAACTCAAGATACTTTGATGGACATTTAGATGAAAGTTAAGTGGTTAAACAAGAAAAAAAAAACTTACAGTTGGATCCAGAATGTATCACTAGTTATTTGTGATCTTCACACTATCAGTATGAGATTCTGAGTGTTTTTTATTAGCCCCAATACATATGCAAATATATGCAATGTTTTTTTGCAATATATAATCATTTTCAACATTACCTCTGGGGCTGCAATATCAGCTATTAGAGTAAATGTGCTCTTTCCATTAATTTATATATATATATATATATATATATATATATATATATATATATATATATATATATATATATATATATATATAAAATTTATATTTTATTTATTTGTTTTATTTTATTGAATTCATTCGTTCGTTCATTTTGCAACAGCAAATTTTTACACAAAAATATCACCAAATTCCAAGCTTTATTCATAGCCATTATTCATGATCTCAGGGTTGATTAAATGGCAAGCTCAGGATGTAAAAGCTAACAGCTGATATTACTCCTTTTAAACCAGTCTTGAAGGATATTGTGATCTTGAGTAATAGATGACTGTGAAAAAAAACAGCTCAAGTGATATGATATCACATGATGCCAGACATCTGGGAAGCTCCTCGCTCAAGAGAGAGTGTCCCAGGAGTTTCCAAAATGCCCTCTGTTCTTGACTCTGTTTTAACAGCCTGACGGGTGTGCTCAAGTTTCGAACTGGGAGATGAGATCAAGTTTGTGTGAATTCTGTACAGCAACAGGCCTGTTCAGTGCATAACCCCCCAGAGATGCAATATCACTTCAGGTCTGAGCACCAAGTGCATTTTAGTCCAAGCTACAGCTAGTGACGCTACACAAGAAAATCCAGATTTAAAGGTTGTACTTCCTTTAGAAATGTTTTCAATGAATCAGTCAAACAAATACACAAAACTCATTCTTGATTCTGTCTGAATCATTTGAACAATAGCGTGTTTCCCGTTCATATTAGTTTGTAGTTTTTTGAAGTGTCATGGTACATGTTTTATTTAGTTTAAAATGTAAAAAGCTAATTTTGCTATGTAGCTTGTAGTGTGCTGTGTGCATATATCTTATAATGTTGTCTACTATCTTGAAATGATATTAACATTTAGATTAGCTATGATTTTCTAAAGATTAAATTAGTAGCCAATTTTTTTTGTTTTGTTTTTTTAGCATAGTATGGGTTTTAACCAGATAAATTGTGTGTTTTGGCATGTCTGAATTTAATTATGTCTAGATGTCCGGTCTTTAAATAAGCACTGATTGTGTAAATAATATGTAAAATAATAATTTTTATAGTGTCCATTTTGATAGGCAGCTTCTAAATGGATTGTTTGCTGTGATGAATCAAGAGTGATTTCTCTTACTCTCTCTTCCCTTACACAACAAAACTATATGGGAATATGCTGTAAAATATAATGCCGATGTTACTTTCTTTAAAAACCAATGGCTGTGCACTTTCCAGCCCCAAAAGTCCTTTATTTATTATGAGCAGTTGTGCTTTTGTTGTTGTAAACTAGCTCTATTTTAAAGTATGAAACATGCATTTCATAAATTATTGTTAAAATATAAGAAGTATACATTTCCTTATGTGTGTGTATATATACTGCTGAATATATGCTGAATATATTTTTAAACATGCAGTACCATATCTTATCTCATGTACATCTATAGATTATAAAGTGTATTACTAAATAGAAAATCACACATCTTGTTATATATAAGTACATATATTGTCACATATTTTTCAATATATGAAAAGTGGCAATACCTTATGTATTATTCAGTGTATTGTATTGCATTTACACAATAAATTATTCTGTTTAATTTCTTATATACCATTATGTTGTTTAATATATTGATATATTAGGAAATATATTTTCTTTGCGTAAGATGGATTCACTGCTTCTGTAACTCCAAGGCCTCATGGAAGAAGAAGTCTGCTTTCTGTCATGGTCAGTCCTGAGAGACCAATTCAAAGGATGCAGATCAGCTGGGGTAACTGAGAGATAGAGAGAATGAGTGTGCGAACGTGGGCCTCTGTGGTAGAGAAGAAGAGGAGGTCATGAATGAGGTGAGCACACACACACACACACACACATAAGTGACTCACATCTCCAGCATGGATCTGCTCCACAACTCTTCAGAAGCTCACCAAACCAGAATTCATAATATGTGTAGCAGTAATGACGACAGCTGGAATCCTACTATGTGTCAGACACAGAGTGATGTTTTCATTACTCTTTTTGCTTAATATTCCTGAATCAAATAAATATAATATTTGTGTGCATAAGATACTTTTGAAAACATTATAAATCATAATTATGAAAAAACTTCTGACCAGCAGTGTGTATATGTTTTGGTATGAAATGTATGAAGTTTATTATGCTCATCAAGGCTGCATTTATTTGATCAAGTAAAAGAGTCGATTTGTGTTATATTGTTACAACTTAAAATAAATGATTTCTATTTGAATATTTTAAAATGTAGTTTATTCCTGTAATGGTATTGTTCCAATTTTCAGTGTCACATGACACTTCAGAAAAAATAGTTAATTGGATCCTAAAGAAACACTTATTATCATCAATGTTGAGAACTGCTGTTCAGCATTTTTTTTCATAGGCTTCATTGATGAACAGAAAGTTCAAAACATGCACTCATGCACTTTTTTTACCACTTTTATAAAAAAATATGTATTTTTAAAATAATTTTCCAATTTTATATATGTATATATATAAATAATTTGTGAAATATAAATACAAATGTATATAAATATATACATTCTGAAAAATATTTTCTGTGATATGTAGCAAGTGCCCAGTTATTCAGTTCATGATACAGTGCATGAGATGTTCATAATGTATTATGTGACATATTCTTAATGTACAGGTGGAGCAATGTGACCCTAGTGTGAGAACAAGGTTTTCACCATGTGCTCTGCAATGAAGTGTTCCCTTCTTTAATGTCATTTGCTCCACTTTTACTGCCAGTGGAAAGTATGCAGTCAAGCCAGGGATGAATGGAGGGCATGTGTGAGATGAGCACTTTTAAAGCACTGTAGTACTTTCATGTAGTACGTGATGGTGACTTCAGCAACATTTTCCACAGTAACTAAGAAATCTAGTCATCTCTAATTAAATAGGTGCTTCTATTTAGAGTGAAATGCCTTTGCTTTATGTCTTATCCTTTCCCAGGCTGTTATCTCACCATGTGTGCACTACAAGGAAATAAAGTGTCATTGAAGTTTACATGACACATGTTGTGAATCATGGCTGCAAGCAAAGACCTTTCAATTAATAGCAAATGGAAAATTGGTGATGTAAACAGTGCAGTTTGGTGACAAACAGAGCCACCAGGGGAAGAGAGCTGACCAGATTGTTGAGGTGTAGGAAGACCTATGAGAAGTGCTGAAAAGCAGATCTGCATTCGTTGCAGCTGGCGAGCAGACGTCTACTCATCTAGTCAGAACTCCAGCTAGCGCTTTCATTCTCCCTCCCTCTCTCTCTCTCTCTCTCTCTCTCTCTCACTCTCTCTCTCTTTATGTCTTGTTTGCCATTCTGTCTCTCTTTCTGGTCCCTCCTGGGGAAAAGAATATTTCTCTTTGATTTCAATCTTGGCACCAAATACAGATCCTCTCTCCCATATGGGTAAACATCCTCACACAGAAAGAGAAAGAGCGAGTAAATAAAGAACCAAAAAGTGCAACATTAACAAAAAAAGGTAGCTGACCATGAGCTTGTTTCCAACTGTTCATGGATATGAATCCTGATGAATGTTCACTGTAATTATGAGTGGTTACGACCCCAACAGCTGGATGCAGTGACATCTGGACACACACAGACTCATAGATCTCTGCAGAATAATGCCAGTGCAGAGTTTGGATTGGTTATTCTTATGACACCCATTTGTAAAAGGTATGAATGAAAAAACTCATACACTAAAAGTTTGGAGGCAGTACGATGTCTCTTATGTTCACCAAGAGTGCATTTATTACTGTAAAACAGTAATATTGTGAAATATTGTTATAATTTATAGTTAATAATATATTTTGAATTGGAATGTATAACTCTGATGGCAAAGCTGAATTTTCAGCAGCCATTGCTTCAATTTTCAGTGTCAAATGATCCTTCAGAAATCATTCTAACGTGCTGATTTGATTCAAAAAGAAAACTGTTAGTTAGTTTTGGGTTCAAATGCAACTTGTGTCATGCTCAAAAATAATATTTTCCATAATCAACAACAGTATGATGTTATATATTCTTATAAAATAACATTATAAAGCACTCTGAATGATTTATTCTTCACTACAAAGATATTTTTCTTATGAAATGCTCTCAAATTATTGTTTCTCTCTCCTAAATACTATTTTTAACCAACTAGAGAGAATTATATTGCAGTCCATGACTGTGACACAACTAAAGACTGTATGTTTTTATTTTTCAAAGAAAAGTGTGTCACCAGTATTTCTTGAGGTCTTCTAGAGGTAATATAACTTGTATGGATTATGAGGAAAAAACAAGCAACCGCAGATTAAAGAATAGAAACAGCTAAACATAATAAAAATAATAACAACTCGATAACCCATGAGAATATAGACGTGTAGTCAAAACCAGTCAAGCTAAGCTGCCAGTGATGCACACAGATATGGAGACAAGCACAGATGGACGGCAGGTCAATGGAGGTGAAGTGGACAGACTAAGAGGGAAGATGGAAGAGGAGAGTGAGACACGGCTGGACACTGAGAGAGAACGGATGAGGAAGAGAGAGCAGAATCAGAGGGGCATCTGGTGAATTCCTGTGCTGGTCTGCAGTGCAGCGGGAGCAAGGCTTCAGCTGAAGTGTTTGTGGGGCCCCTGTGGTTTTTCAACCAATAAATCCAGTGCATGTCTTTAATACAGTCTGAACGTGCAGGCAGAGGAGTGCTGAAGGATGTATGGCCATTACTCAGCGGCCCACATCTGAAGAGAAAAGCTTGGCCCAGGACGACGCATTCAACTCCCTCCTCTTCCTCAGACTGTGAGCAGACAGTCACAGCTCTGTGGAGGTGTGAAAACGAATGGATCTCCCGAAGCTCAGGCCACTGAACTTTTGCCTGAATGACAGCCAGTGTTCACAGAGTGTTTTCTGAGTGGGGCAAAAAATGAGGGAGAGATCATATCTGTATTATTAAATGAGTAGCTAGGTATCTTGATTTGTTCTTTTTATTTAGATGTTAGGTTATTAGTTAAAAATTTGTTATGTTCATATAGCATGACACAACAGTTAGTATCAATCTTTGAAATGTTCTTGCAAGGAACAAGAACAAGTATATACTCTTAAAGGGACAATGCACTTGCTGGACAAATCTTGAAACTCATAACAATAAAATAATAGATACAATCATATCATATAAACAAAATTACATTTATATTTAATAGAAAAAGGGGGATTTTGAGTGAAAATAATATAAACAAAATACACTTAGAAATTGCTGATCATGCTTTGACTTTGGATGTTGTAAATGTTTTTATTGGCAGAGCAAATACATAAAAGTATCTGGCTCATTGATTAAGCCAGTTAACCTATAGTTTATTTTACTATACTAAGCACTACACAATCTCGTGTAATGTGCTTTAGAAATATCAACACGGGTGTCTTTATCTGAAGCCAAACACAGCCATAATGTTGACAATGTATTTGACTAAAATGCAGGAAGTGACTACTGTTTTCCAGGTCATGAACACGACAGGTCGTGCTCTGTTATCTGATTCTCATCATTCCAACATTTCTGTTAGTCACTGTTAAGCAAAATCATCTTCCCTTGACCTGTAACAGAGAGATCACAGGTTTAATTTTCAAAAGGAACACGCTGATATAATGTAGGCCTATACCTTGAATGCAAAATAATTTATTTGGGATAAAAGTGTTTACTAAATTCATAAATATAATGCTCAGCCTTTTTAACACCTCTGTCCACAACAATGAAAAAAAAGGGGAAAAAAAGTTTACTTTACAGCAAATGTACATTGCAAATCTATTTATAATTCAAAATAATTAAATTGTAGAGTTCCAGAAATTTAGGGGTGAATTAATTTTGTTTTGGCTGTTTTTAAAGCTTCTCAAAGCTTGTGGGTCCCCTTGAAAGTTGGGTCCCAGAAGCACTTATAGATGTACAGTATCTTGTGCACCAGTGACCATTCGAGTCGTCATACAATATATAGGTTTTTACATTTATTTTCTTTAAATGAAGATCAAGGTCATTTTTACCCTACTGTTCATGTATACATTTTCCTAAAATAAAGGTGTCTTTTGAGAGATTTGCACCATCTTCTGTTTAAAGTGATGAAAACTGATGAAAGGCTGCTGTAACGGGACTGGTACTACAAGAAGTCTGTCTTTAAGGGGATACCGGGGGAAAGGAACAGGCTTTGAAACCAGACATTCTCATGCAGTTTATTAGAGGCTTCTCTGTTTACATTCAGGTTGCTAAGATGAAAATAGCTCTCACATGGCTGCATATTAGTTTGATATACTCCAGTGATTATTGTATTCAAGCAAATCTGTGTTTGGCTCGTGCATTGTTTTGTGTTCAGATTTGAGGCCAGTGTTTTCAAGGACACGCTGAAATCCAGTATCATCACAGGTGGACACAATTGTAGGCCTGTTGGCATAAGCACCAACGATCTTCAGTGCAATCAAAACAGGTTTATGATTTTATGAATAATCTAAGAATTTTAGAACTTTAGACGATGTGTCTGTCATTCTTTGTCTCTCGTCTCCTATGTGAAGCATGAAACAAACATTTTTGGAGTGCTGATTGTCATCATAACTCTCTGCGTCTGGGCTCCTGGCTCAGGTTCAGATTCAGCCTGTTTGTAGCTCCATATATCACTATGCTGCCTGGAGATTAGTGGGCCATCGTCACGCCTTGCAAGACACTCTCTAGGAGTGGCCTCGATGAATTTGCATTTCTCTTTGCTTTTTTCACCCTAGCTTTTACTTTACTTTTTTCTGGGCTCAACAACTGTGCAAAACGGCCAGTAATCGAGCTCTTTTATGTGGTTGGATCCTTTCACAATCCAAACGCTTACCATTTGTCTGTGTCTTTTGCTGCCATCTCTCCCGCTCCTCATTGCAACAGATTTAAACGCTCTCTGGGACCTCACACGCAAATGAAATAAAAAAGGGAGGCAATGGCAACCATGGATGCAATTATCCTCCTCTTCAGTCTTCCAGTATTCATATCTCTCCCATCGGCTATTAGTCAAAATGAGATAACAGACTGAAAGTAAGAGAACTAATTAAATGTATACTTGGTTGTTGCCAGTCTTTTATCACTGTGGTTCACCAACTGCTGTTTGATCATTTAGGCTTGTGAAGCCATTTTTTTTTTTGGACACTTATCAAATGATCCTTCAGAAATCATTCTATGTTAATTTGGTGCTCAAGAAACATTAATTATTACTGTTATTATTAACAATGTTGATGTTGTGCTGCCTAATTTTTGTGGAAACTGATAAAAAAAAATCAGGAGTCATTGATGAATACAAAGTTTAAAAGAACAGCATTTGTTTGAATTTGATTTTTAGGTTGTATTTACTGCCTATTTTATTCAGTGAATTCAATGAGTCCTTGCTGTTTCTTAAAATGTCATATTCACCCCAACATTTTGAATGGTAGTAAATCAATAATTCTCATAATGTAAATATTTATTCTATTAAATTAATTATGTCTCTCTATCCACCATGGACTCCTTGGGAAAAAAAGCTGAACACCCCTGTCTCAAATGTTTTCACCTACAAACAAAATATAGTTATAAGATAAAGCTTTGGTTGTAAATAAACTGTATATATATATATATATATATATAGGCTCTGTCTGTGCCTTACTAATGTCAATGCTGTAATCCCTGATGAAGACTTGCTGCAGTGTGCCAAAATTGCAATCAAGTTTGCCTGCAAATTTTATGTGTATATCTATGTGTGTAGTGTACCATAAATAATGTGTTGATGTCAGTAATGATCCCACACACAGCTCTTCATATCTAAAGCAATCGTCCTTTAGAGATGAGGTCGTAAGAATGGTGAGCCAAAACCAGACCATATTAAAGAATATCAAAAACATAAATTACTGAGCTGTGAAAGAAACACGGAGCTGTTCAAATCCCTTGACTGGATCGTCTTGAGCTTTGAGCTCTATAGAGAGTGATTTACAGTATCTAGTATGATAGACATTACATTGGTCTCTCACAGTGTCAATTTATGATTCACCAAAGACAATATCTGTGAGTGATATCACTAATAGAGAGTAGAGACTTCTCAGTAATTTTTATACAAGCACTCTTAAGGAAAAGTTGCAGAAACAAACTATTTTGGGAAGCTTTTGGAGGACACGTGGGACACAGAAAGAAACTTACAAGCTCTTCAATAAAACAACATTAATCTTGATTGTGCCAGACCCAGATATTGGGTAAGACACAAGGACGGCCTGACCTAGCTGTGCAAATCTTGGGGCTTATCAGGGATTTTGACTGATAAAGCAGAGATGAGTATTTTGAGAACACAGACATCCACATAAAAGATTCATTTTAGAAGGCCATAGATGAGAGACACATGCATGTGAGCAGCCTTGCATGTTTGTGGGTGGCTGCATCACTCTTGGTTGTCATTTTTCTATAGGCTCAAAAAAAAAGTCCCCTCTCCTGTCAGTGCAAATAAATTCCTTACTCCTCAGACGAAAGGCTTCTCTAACCACTCCACTTAGCGGCGAGACTATAGCACACTAAATGGTGGGGCAGCTTAAGCATGTGGCCATCAGACATGCCGAATCAGTAAAGAGATTAACTCTGCACATAAAGCAAGACATGATTTTTATAGAAGATATCTAATATTTCAAGCCACTGAACTATATCATCTGTGAACACTGATATCATAATAATACACGTCGTGTTATCCTTAAACATTAAAATTATAATAATATATATTTAATATTAGTGTAGGCTATGTGGCGAAGACTGCCTTGGTGTAAAGTGAGAATGCACACCCAGTTTCACTATGACATACACACCAAATTGGTTATTTGTCACTTAAGCTTGTAACCATCAATATGAACAATGTGAACTTTTGGCTGGATCATTGCACAGCTCCAGTCTCTGTCTGGCCTCTAGTGGAGGAACATCACAACACAAGTTTTTTTGCAGCAAGGCAAAACTTTTGAGGTGACATATTTTTTATACATGAATTATACAGTTATACACTAATAATTAGCATTTTTCCTTGACCAATTAAATGCTATAACTGTGAACAATTGATTAAAAGAAAACGCTTCTAAACTATCGAACGGGATTTTTTTTTCTTTTTGACTCATTGCCGTAGAGTTCAATGGAATTTACGAGCTAACGAAGCTTTTGTGAAACGCAACCTTGATTGAATTCAAACATGGCAACAACATTGTACGCGTGTGTGCGTGCGTGCGTGCGAGAGAGAGAGAGAGAGAGAGAGAGAGAGAGAGAGAGAGATTTAACACTTTATTCTTAACCATTAAAAACAACACTTCACTCAAGACACTTAGTAAAAGATTGTTTTCCATCTTCAACAGAGCATATCTTTGTAATCCCATACATTTTCAACTTCTTCAATATTCTTCATATTTTTATAAAATAAAATAAAAATATTCTTACTTTATGAGACTCTTAAAAACATGTATAACACCCCTACCAACTACCCATAGACTACTAGAGAGAGGGAGAGAGATTAGTTTTGTGTTATTATTCTGTAAATTATTCTACAGATATGTACATTTAATATTATATATGTGAAATATGTCATATTTATGACGAAGTATAAATATTACATATTTCACATATATGATATTTAAACAAAAGAGTCAACTTATTCATAAATCTGTTTTTACCTGCTTTTGGAGATGAGTTCAGGCACAAACACAGACATCTATAAGGGTCCTTCAGCGCCTCTGCATTGTTAAGACGAAACTCGCGGAGCTGCTGGAGTTGCCGGGGAGCGTCTGTTGTACGTACAGAAAATAACACTTAAAACACTGAAATCCAGCTGCATCGTTCAAATATATCTTTCAAAACATTGAAAGTAAAGGTAAGACGCTGTCATGATAAGAATTGTTAATGTTCTGCATTCGTAAAAGAGATGACCAGCAGCTTGTGCTAGCGGCTAACGCTCACAGTCCGCTAACTCGCGATTAAAGTATGATTCTCTAACAACGCTTTTATTTTTATATGATTTCGTCTGTGTGTTCTGTGAATGCCGGCTGTTGTCCTTTGTGTGTTCATACGAGCAGCTAATAGAGCTCCAGAGATGACCATCCGCCCAAGAAGACGGATCTGTGTCTGTTAGACTTAACGTTACAATCTTTTTATGGTTACGCCGATTTACGCTTAATGTGCTGCAAATATGTATTTCTCTTTCAGATCTGTTGCAGATGAGTGGCAACTAGTTTGTCAGAATTGATGTATTGTGAAAATTGAGGTTCCTCTAAGATGGGTGTTTTTGAGTCTTCAGTTGGGATAACTGATAGAACTTTGTTTGCTCTGGACCTTAAAAGCAGTTTGTTTTTGTTTTTTGACCTGTGTGGTTAGCATATCATGAATGTCTTTGAATAAGATTTTATTGATTTTGATGCATATGCGTTATTTAGGTAATTATATGGCAAATCTTAATTTCTTTGTCATTTGAGCTATATATATATATATATATATATATATATATATATATATATATATATATATATATATATATATATATATATATATTTTTTTTTTTTGGGGTTCTATCTATACAGATGCCATCAGTGACCACTGGCGACAATGCTGTTCACTCCTCCAGTCCGGATTTGGCCTCTGCACCATGTGAAGCTCTCAAGCAAGTACTTGGTGTAATTGACAAGAAGGTTCGCAACATGGAAAAGAAAAAGGTAACTCATTGTTAATGTGAAATCGGGCTTGACCCTGTTTACTTAATACACCAGTCATTGGAGTATTGTGCACAGTTTACCAGTACATGTAATTCTAAAGAAAAGTTTTTTTTATTTTTTTTTATAATATTTCAACAAAAGCTTTACAAAAAATCTTGCCAGTGTTTGATCCAGTAATATGATACAGATTATCATAAAGTATTTTGGCAATAACTGCAAATAATGATTCATTTAATGGACATTGAGCATCCATTGTGTCTGTTGAGATTCCTTTATAAAAGAGGTTATTTTAGGTCAGTTGATAACAATAAACTGCAATTACTGGCTCCATTTGTAGTATGACATGGCACATTTAGATAAGATCAAGTCCCTTCTTATCCATTTTTTTCTCAACATTGAATGTCCTATGACACTTGGAAATCTAACATCATTTAGCTGTTGTTACAGCGTCAATAAAACAGTTAAAATTAGAACATTAATTTATTTGATTTGTACTTTAAGACCGTATTCTTAAGGCAATGGGTTTCTGTAATTTTAGTCTAGTAAAGTTCAATAAATGCTTATTAAAAGTAGTATATGACTGATATTTATTTAGTTTACTATGAGCCTGACCTGTAATCAACAGACTCCTCAGTAGTATAAATGGCATGAATTGTGTCCGCTTGACAAAGATATTTGTATCTCATCGGATATGTGGAATTTACATTTTAATCTGCATCCCACTCATCACCATTAATGTGAGCAAACTCTCTGTTAAGAGCAAGCTGGATGATTACCAGACACGGAAGAACAAAGGAGAGCGTCTCAACCAGGATCAGCTGGTATGTGCACTATATTGTGTTCAATTCTAGTCCTCTGTGCTCGCATATATCAGCAGCTGTTCCTTTATGTAATAAATACATATGCTTTCTTGTTTCATATGTGTAGGAGGCTTTATCTAAAGCTCCGGAGGTGGCTCACAACTTGGACTTTGCCCGTGAGTTGCAGAAGAGCTTCCTGGCTTTAAATGTGGAGGTATGTGTGTTTGTGATATGAAGTTTACCTAACATGATCCCGTTTTGTACTTGGCGCCCAGTCTCCGTTTCATCTCAGCATCTACATTAACTTTAACACCTCCTGTCTGGCCTAAAACCAATGATGCCATGCAATATTTCTGTCTTCACAAAGCGAAAATGCTATTTTTTGTTTTTATATGAAATTATTTGGATTGTTTTCTTGTAGATCCAGAAATCGGTGAAAAAGGCAACACGACGGGAGCAGCTGAAGAGGGAGGAGGTGGAGCGCAAGCGACTGAAGGCTGTGCTGGAGGTGCAGTATTTGCTAGAGCAGCTGGGGGAGGAAAGCGTGAGGCAAGACCTGACTCAGTCCAGTGGGGACGCCCCTGTACTCACAGAGTCCGAGCTCACGGGCCTGGACGAGTTCTACAAGCTAATTGGGCCTGAGCGGGACTCTAGTGTAAGGTGAGGACAGTTCATTTCTGCCATTCAGTTCATTTTTGTTAGTAGATTTGGTGTGTTTGAATATTTTAGAATGACTCTTGATTCCAGGTTGGCTGAGCAGTTTGAGGAAGCATCCCTGCATTTGTGGGAGCTTTTGGAAGGAAGGGATAAAGCTGTGGCTGGAACCACATGTAAGTAAGGGTTTTTTTCTTCTTCTGGATTTTACAGTCAATTTAGCCTTTAATATTAGACCCAAAATGTTTACCTTTTAAACTGTAATTGTTTACTTCTACATATAGGAATGAATAAATAAAAATAAACTATCTTTTATACGTGTGGATTTTTTAAAAGTACCATTTATTTAATATAGAATACTATTATTTAACAAAGCTCTATTCTGAATGTGTGTGTGTTTTTTGTTTTTTTTTACACTGTCACTTGAGTGATGCACATTTTAGGATTGTGAGACCTTGCATGACATTAAAGGTATCTGCTTAATTTGGAACATGTTTCACGATTCTCTTGAACTATTCATAGCTTGAGTGAATCTGATTCTTGATAACGCGAGAGTGAGTTTGAGGTTGTTTCATGAAAGCTAAAAAAAAACCGTTCGTAAGGGGCCTTTTGTTTCTAACTCTCACTGGTTATCATTTTTGTAGACTATTTTTCTTTATTGTGTTTGCAGTTGTCAGAATGGTATTGAGCCATGCCAACTGAATAATCAAACCAATATTTGTTCTCCAGTGAGTCTGAATACCAATGGGCCCATCCCTCTCTTGGCCTCTCTATGAATGCTGGCACTTGCCATGGCTTTTGAAAGCTGTGTTCTGTCTCGGCCCTGTGAGGGCCAGCAATGCTTCATGCTGACTTTTGACCCACATCAGCAGTTGGGCAGGCAGCCAGTGGTCTGCACAAAGCCTCTCTGCTGGAGGTTTTAATGATGGACAGGGCCTGCCTGCATATTCCTACAGAGAGGGTGGGAATCATGACAGTATCAAATTTTGTGTAAATTCACCCTATGAGTCTTTTGTTTGCTGATATTTCTGCAGTGTTTGTGGGCTAAATTAAAGTTACCTTCAGTAAAGAAAAATACCTTTTTGAGTCCGAATGATGTAGTGAACATCTGCCAGCAGACTAATAGGGCCTCGCAGAATCTTGCACCCTTTAACCTGTTTCTTGTCTTGAACAGACAAAGCCCTTAAGGAAAGCTTGGACAAGATGCTGCTAAGTGGGTACTTTGATCGTGCTCCAACACATCAGAATGGAGTGTGTGAAGAGGAGACGGGGGCCACAGCAGCAGCGGAGTCTTCAGAGAGCGAAGAACGCCCCGCTGAGCCAGGTAAAAACAAAGCCATCTCATTTCAGATCAGAGAAATGCTTTGTCGCGCAACTGACAGCTTACATCGATGTTCTTGTCTTTTCACAGAGGGAGCCGCAGAAGAATACACAGAAACTATTGAGGTTGAAGAAACAGAGGTGTGCACTGATATCACCACATTTACATTGTCGACTGCAATCCAAACTGCACCGATCAGCTGTGAGCAAAGTGACATGAATCTGATGCACTAAAGCCCCTCCCCCATATCTCTTGCTCCAAATGAAAGCAGTGTATTATATTATATTTAGAATTCATATAAAATATTCAAAAAATTATTATATGAACTGGCAATGAATCTTTTTCCATTTAAATTAAATATATACAGATAAGTTTTAATATATAAAGCTTTTAAAATGACTAAACTTCTTTTGAGCTTGTTGTGAAACTAAGCAAATTATTGTTATTATTATAATTATATTTTTTATTTGCATAAGATATTTTATTTCTGCTTCCTTCTCGAGCTTTTGCTGCAGCAGCAGTTTATTCCTACCTTGTAAAAGCATTTTAATTCATTATATTTTTAATAATGACACCTCTTAATCTTCAGAGTCTTGTGAGTAGTGAATCAATCCGATGCTCTCTCTTCTGTGTGATTGGCTGTTTGCTGCACGCGGCACACTTTCAGGTGCACACACAGTTGACCGTTTGATGCTTGAACTTTTTGATCCCGCTGAACCTGATCTAAACCAAGTTGGATTTATTTGGTTTTGTCAACTCTTAACCTACTCTGAAACACAGTTTGTTCAGCTAGCCTCATGAAACAGGCCACAGGTGAACGGAATCCTGGGTTATCTTGCTTAATGTTTTTATTCTTTGCATTTTTTATTGCCGTAAGTTTTTCTTTTTGGCTGATTCATTGAACAGTGCATGGGACTTTCATTTTGACAGAGCTGAGAATGCCAGTGTGCTGCTAAGCATCTAGGTGAAACGTTCTAACACACGGCTCTATGGAATACTTGATTCTGATTGGTCAGTCGTGAAATTCTGAGGTATGTTATCTCTTGATAACAACCAGTAAAAGCTGATAACTCAGGCTCATCCAGGGTAACTGAAGTCGATGCTATACCCTTGCTCGGAACAGTATTTCTTCATGGAAGCTTTGCGTTTGGTTAACTAATAAAATGTGCAATTATTTAATTACGTCATCCTTGTATCATGGACTTTTCATTCAAATGCAGTTGATTCCGTTTTGTGACAATTGTTTTGTACAATGTAATGGATTATAAGATAACTGCTGGTTTTCATGTAAATCCAGTTTTCTTTGGAAGGCAAGCAAACACAACTCGTCATAACTTGTTTTTATTGCCCTGCACTTCTTTTTCCTTATAGTTTGTAAACAGACAGTTCATTCCAGAAGCCACGTACAGCAGCAGTGACAAAGAACAAGGAGCAGAGTGGAACACAAGTTCTCAGGTATAATAGACCTCATTTGTCAAAGAAGGCACCAGAATTGTTAGCAACTTCTTGCCAAATGGGGTTTACACTGTGATCATTGCTTTTCAGGCAGTTAGTGCCCTCCAGCAACCACAGCAGCCCCCTGCAGCCATGAGCCCGGCTCTGGTGAGCTCGGAAGCACACACACTGAACGCCGTCCTCCCTCCCCCTGCAGCAGATCCCGTGGTCCGAAAGCAGGCTGTCCAGGATCTCATGGCTCAAATGCAGGGTACCTTCAACTTCATGCAGGTAAACTGTGTAATTTGTCATTCATCATGCTTCAAGGGTAGCAGTGGCCTTTTCTAACTTGTGTATGAAATGTAATGCAGGACTCCATGCTGGAGTTTGAGGGACCGCCTCTAGATCCTGCCATTGTGTCGGCACAGCCCATGAAACCTGCACAGATGGTTTGTCAACCAGGTTGGTTTACAAATTTAAAAAATGCTTGTACTACATCCTTAAAGTATGTACTCATGGTGAAGAAAAGGTACACACATTTGAGTGTATAGTTATTATACAGTTGTGTTTTCAATGGGCTGCTCTGTCGCATAGTTACATGCACTCTGCAAATGTAAACTGTCCTGTCAATCATCTTGTCATAGTTAACATCCTCCACATTTAATTTAAGTATCTTCCTACCGTATTGGAGAGAAAAGTAGCAGCACTTTGATCTGCCAGCCATGGGTCTTCATGCAGAAAACTCTGCACGTTTTTTTGCATTGATTCATTTGAAAGTTAATGGCCTAATGTATGTTTCATACATTCATACAAGTTCACGTTGTTGCAGATGAAATGATGAAACCGATAAGATTAAATATATTTTTTACCAGGTTCATTGTTGATTATTAATAGCTCAGTCCCCTTTATCTAAACCTCTTTACTAAACCGTTGGTTGTGCACCGCGCTTTTACATTTTACATATATTCATTTAGCTGACGCTTTTATCCAAAGCGACTTACAATTGCTATTTATGTCAGAGGTCGCACGCCTCTGGAGCAACTAGGGGTTAAGTGTCTTGCTCAGGGACACATTGGTGTCTCATAGTGGATTCGAACCCAGGTCTCTCACACCTAAGGCATGTGTCTTATCCACTGCGCCAACACCAAGTCGCAATGGATTGTGGGCAATATTAGCCATTATAGTGTGCACGGATCCACATTTGAAAAGTCTTCTTGGAATAGTAGACCTTCTGGGAATTTTGGCATACTCTTTAACATACTATGCTTTGGGACACACTTATTCTAATCTCACGTACTATTTAGGATGGGTAGTATGAACATTGGGACGCAGGGATAGTCTGATCTTACACACCCTCATTGTGTTTTAAACTTGCATGAGTTTTTTTTTATATAAATATGGCACCTTTAGATGCATCGTGTCAGGTTTGGCATCAGTCATTAGATTGCATTGTTTTTTTGTGTGTTTTATGACCTAATGTCCAATGAATAATATCTGTACAAATCAATTATTTTTGAGAGTTATGCTGAATGCCAAAGATTCCTTGCAGCAGTTTTATTTTAGTATTATTTGATGTTGATATTATTAAATTATTAATATTTGGAATTAGTCTTAGTTTTTATATTTTAATTTAGGTTTTAGTTATTTGGGGGTTTTATCACTTGTATTCCTTATTTTATTTAGTATTTTTCCAATTTTAGTACTTCATCTTGTTTCTAATCATTGAAGTGAGGTTTTTAATTTTGGCTTTTTCAATTACTAAGACAAGTTTTTTGAACTGTAAAGAAGTTTAGCCTTGCAAAAAGGAAAAAAAAAAGTATAATGACATCATAAGGCTGAATAACTAAAGAATTTTGAATTAACCATTCTATAGGAATTATTTGAATATGATCAAATCCAATTCTGCTTATCCCATTCCTAGTTTCGATTTTCAATAAGGTAAAAGAAAAAAAAAATGAAGGCGAACATTTAGATGTCATTCATTTATTTTTATTTTTTTTGCAAAGCATTCTGTTGCAGCTGAATAACATGAGCAAATATCAGCAGCAACACTTAGGCTTAAGAGTAACTTTTGCCTATGGATTTAACAAATATACCACAGCAAAAACTACTTGATAATATAAGTTTCAAATATTAAATTGTTAACAGTCAGTAATAAAATGGGAACAAACAAATCAATAGCAATAGTTGTTTTTTTTGCTCACACAGAATCCCGACTACCCCAACACAACGCTCTTTCTGTGCAGCCTGAACCCACACAAGTAAGTTCAATTAGCACAAACATGCTCTGAAGTGGTTTCTGTCTGAAATGGCTTTCCTAAAACTGTTTCTCCATCCAGGTCCCGATGGTCTCCGCTCCAAAGGAGGCCTACTCCTCCACATCCCCTCTCTATCAGCCTCCTCATAATTCAGAACCACGACCACAGTCAGACACCATTGACCCCCTGCAGGTAACCGCGCACACCGCATTGGTTACGCAGTTGCTGTGTGTACACTATGGCTTAGATATGTGAGTGATGCAGGATATACACCGTAGGTCTCCATGCCCCTGTCGTCTGAGCAGCCCCCCACCCCTTCCTCTCAGCCCCAGGTGTTTCAGCCTGTCTCCAAACCCCTTCACAGTGGCATCAACGTTAACGCAGCTCCATTCCAGTCCATGCAAGCGGTAGGCCTCAACCTGTCTACCCCACCCTCTCCAAATTCACCCCCTCAGAGTTTGTCTCTCCATTCTGCTTCTGTTCTGTTTTTCATGCTGTGTAAGGGGCCATTCACAAAGAACACATTTTTACATTACGCTACAGTTGTTTCCATTGGTTTGCTAAGTAAACAAGCATTACACTGACGCGTTTTAACTGTTTCTGCTTATGTCTTACGCATTTTGTAGTGTCTTGCATGTAATTCGGTATTAACAGAAACATGGCCTTCCACCACAATTAAAAAAAATGTATCTCCACTGCCCTACTTCTAGCATTTTTAGATGCATGAACGCATTCTGTGTGAATGGCCCTTGACAGGCTTTTATTTTAAAAGGACATTATGAACACTATGAGCCTTTTGAGTTTATCATGTTCAAGCCTGTTGTATATCGTTTGTGGACGAGCTGTTACTTGCATGAGTATAACGGTCAGTTTTTATACAAAAAAAAGTTTTCTAAAGGGTCCATTTAAAGTTGTGCACCTTTAAAAAAAAAAAAGGTCTTTGTAGTTTTCATCTTTTGTGTATATAATTTATCCTGATGTATATATCCTTTTAAATATTTAATGATTTATGTAATTTTTCTAACTGATTTCTCCCTTTTTATTGCCATTGAAAACAGACTTGGAGCCTGACATTGTGTATTAAGACAGAACAATAGTGAACTTATTACATACCTCATGATAGTTTTGGATATGCTTGTTTTCTCTCCTCCTGTAGGTTTTCAATATGAACGCTCCAGTTCCTCCAACCGGTGAGATGGACTCTCCGAAGATTTCCAGCCAGTATCAGAGTAGTTACAGTCAAGGCTTCAGCACACAAGCCACCCTTCCAGCTGAGCAGCAGGAACTGCCTCAAGAAGCCCTGCAGTCAGGTAAGAGAATTGCTGCTAAAATTGTGCCATTTTACAGTAAAAAAAAAACACACAAACTAATTGGTTTCTAAAAATATTTGTTGGTTTCTTTGTAGTTGGCCCTTTCCATTCTCAAGACCAAGGTATTCCATCTGCAGGGGGACACCAGTCTCCATCTCAGCAGCCCTCAGGGCAGGGCACAGGGTTTGGGCGGCCAGGTCAGCCCTTTTACAACAACAGAGCAATGCCACGAGCTGGGCCCAGAAATCCCAGAGGGGCTTTGAACGGCTTCCGTGGACCATCAAATGGATTTAGAGGTGAGCCAAGTTCTTAATTATAACAAAAAATGCTAGTCTGAAAAAAATCCCACTGTAAAATATTCAAACTTTTTTATTTTTTATGTTTAGGTGGATACGATGGGTATCGTGCTCCATTCCCAAACACTCCAAACACCGGATATGGGCAAACTCAGTTCAGCACTCCTCGAGATTATTCCAACAACACCTACCAACGGGTAACTTCAAGAAAACAAATACTGTGTAGATTTGAGAAGTCAAGATTTTAAAGTCCCATGTGTGTTTTCTTTCCAGGATGGATATCAGCAAAGCTTCAAGCGAGGAGCTACCCAAGGACCTCGAGGTTGCTCTCGAGGTAATGCTCAAGCGATGCGATCCTAAAATCTTTGGGAAGACTTTTCTTTTTGGCCACTTTGAACATTCATTTATTGAGAATGGTTCCCCTAGCCCATATTTTTTACTCCTATCAATGTTTTTTTTTGGCTTATTGATTCAAGTAAGCCCACTTTGATAGTTTTAATATACTAATGTGTTTTACAGAGACACAATGGAGAGCTGAAACTGTCAGTGTTGTGATTTAAAACATAGATATTCCTGTAAACTTGAAAGATTTTCATTAATTTATTTTTTTTATAAAATCAAATGCAAAAAGAAACCTGCCACTGTCGGTTCAATCCATAGGAGTGTTTTTGATATTTCCTTGGCCTGTTCCTCCCCCGTTTTCCATACTTGGTTCTTGCCCCTGTGTATTGGGTACTGAAGGCATTAATTGTTTTTTGTTCACCCCATATTCATGTGAAGGATTTTTTTCTGCTGTCCTGCCCTTTTGTATGCTCATGTCACTCCTTGAGAGAATGTTTCAATAAAGATGTGTTGCATTACCTGCTTGTCTGCCGCTGCTTTCTTTTTGCTCTCCATGCTCGAAAATCCTCTCACCTGTCCTGTGACCCTTTTGTCTGCTAAATTGTTGGAGGTTGACTTTGTTTCCTTTAGTCTTCTTAAGGGGAGGCAGGTGATTGGTCTGCTTATTGGTCGTTTTTTTCTGCAGCTCTGTTTGCTATTCTGCCTCTTGCATCATGTATTATATCCTGTGTTCCAACAAGATTAAGAGTTTCTTTTAATTGGGTGTGAAGCAGTAATAATACAACAAGATGGCCCTAAGATTGGCTCCATGATCTGTGTTGCTGTTCCAAATCAGTCCATAGCCAATGCACTGCTTTTCCTGCTCTTGCCCAGTCAAAAAATGTCAATTTTGTTCTGAACCTGTATTTTTTTTTTGTTTTGTTTTTTTCTGGAGAGTATGCATGTACGAAAAAGAGCTGCAAGAACATCTGGCAAAATATTTTCTTTTGTTATCAGAAGTAAAAATATGGGTTTGGAATGATATGAGGGTGATTGTGGTAAATTGACATAGCAAAATATACATATTTTTGGGCGATATTTTTCTTGTGACCTGAACATTATCAGCTGTCTGTTGGACTGTACATAATTTTAGGAAAAATGAAGCAGTGTTTTACAAAGAAATAAACTAAATACTCTGTCATGTGAATATTTCAGAGAATCCTGTTGAGAATAATTGTCGCTCGTTGCTTAAAATGCTTTATTAAATTTGCAATGCGTTTTAACTCCATAATGTCATTGCGCGTTTGTTAATTAATTTGAGTGCTATAATGATATATGGAGCTGTTCTGATGAATCACACTTGAATTTAACATGAATTTAACACCTGTAGTATAAGGTACATAATATTCATACTTTTATGGGTGTTTTATGATCAGAATACCATTTCAGAAGCGTGGAAAGCGCTCCTTGTAATTGGCCCTGAAATCATTGAATGTGTCTAGACTATTAAACTCCACATTGATCTTCTGATGTATTTGGGTTTCAGGACGTGGGGGATCATTTCGGTCCAGCAGAGGAATGGGTCCCATGGCTGCCCAACAGACCAGCTAAACCCAGTCCTTTAGCCATTATCAGCCCTGTTCCACCCCTTTATCTCCTCCACTCATTTGGACTCTCAAACACGAGCCGTGCCACTCCAGACCATGTAGTTAGATGACTGCATCTTAGCAAGTATGGACACAACCAATGGATTTGGGAAAATCCAGTATCAATGAGACTATAGCACTCCCAGGACTGTAATTGCTCAGAGCTCTCAAAGCTTTACTCAATCATATGCTATTGCACAACCTTTACGCATTTGAGACAGAACATGTGCCTTTGATTATGGGTGTCTGGATTTTAATTGAGCTTGGTGGAAGGACGACTTAGTAGCTGGGAACAGCTGCTAGATTATGAATGTGAAGTACACCGTATACCAAAGGCACTTCGTTTTTGGCCAAATGAACTGTTAAGTGAATGTGAAAAATTTACTTGTGCGTACTGTATTGTAACGTGATTTTTTTTTTCTTCTTTTTTTGGCTCAGCCAAACGGTTTACAGGAAATGCATTGTACTGTATGTGGCTGAATGACTGCTTCATTGTATTTCTTCCAATCAGTGTTGATTAGAATTAATGCTAATAAATGATTTTTGAGGGACGAGACACTTTAAAAGTTATTCAAACACATTTGGTATGACGTAAGAGCAGAAGGAATCTTCTTTGAAGCCATAAAATACATTGTGCATTTAATATCCTATATATATATATATGGTGCTTCATTAATAAGATTATCATCACAAATGGTTTTTGACAGGTAAAGTATAGTGCAACAAGACATTTGTGAGGTGTTTGGAATGATTAAAATGCACTTGAGGTTAGTTTTGGGTTCAGTGCAAGTTAAGCAAAATAGATAGCATTTGTGGCTTCATTTTGATTAGCACAAAAAATTAGCACAAGAACAGTTTCAATAATATGAACAGGATGTAAACAAGTATGTGTGTAAAGTTATACTTTTTTTTCTTTTGCCATGATTACACATTACCATAAACACAAGTTTAAAAATGATTCTTTAAACATCTTTACAATTCAAATCGTACACAAAATTAACAGAATTAATGCAAGTGCATTTGTAAAAATGCCGGCAAGAGCTTCACATTTCTGTTTTAAATCCTTGTAAGTGTCTCACCTTAACCTTCATTTTTGCTTTAATTGACCTCAATTTGTACTGAACTGAATTGAAGTAACTGCATGTGATGTCTGTTATTGATAAAAGAAAACTTTTTTCCAAATAGATTTCTTTATTGACTTTACTCTCAAAGTCCCCTCTGTAAGCAACAGTTAAACTCCAGAGTAGCCTTAACCAATTCCAAACTTCCAGCACAATTCAACAGTATTCTGATACCACGCAATTGGGTTTTAAGTAGCTCTTCACGGCCTTTGAAATTTCAGAAAAATAAAATGTGCAAAACAAAAGCGTACAAACAAACATCCGACCCACTGTGTTGGAAAATAAAATATCCACAACGTATGTAAAAGATATTTCCAATTACAAAAAGAAATCAAACGCACTTATATCAAACAGCAAAGTCTGCATTAAATGTATTATATTTATGAAACTACCTAATTCCTTAGTAATTAAAACCACAGCACACATGACTGCAGGTCATCATTGACTCGTACTGTGCAGGAGGTACTTTTTGTTGAAGTCTATGGTGCTAGGTCAGTTTTCCACACTGTCACGCAGGAAAAACCATACGACTGTCTATGGCACATTGTTGAGGTCGAGGGTCATCTGTGGAGAATCATGGGGTAGACTGTTGTGTCCTGGAGGCAGTGGCTGGTTTTCTTGTGGTATATTTTGGGGTTCCTGTCCTAGATCCTGTTGATTTTGGGGTACATCATGTTGTTGCTGTTGTTGTTCTGGAGGGATATCTTGGTGTCCTGGGGGCAGAGGCTGGTGCTCAGGGGGCACAGGAGGCTGCTCATGTCCTAGTGACTCAGGAACAGCATTTCCTTCAACTGTTATAAGAGATTTAGAGTGTTTTGTATTATTGGCAAGAATAACAGATTACACTTCAATCAAAATGTTTTAAACTACAGTGCATTTGCCCAATATTGTGTTTTTTTTTTTTTTTTGGAATGCCAGGAATGTCACTATTAAAATACATTTACATTTTAAATTGAAAATTAAAATGTATATAATTATTTAAAAAGTATATAACACAATATTGGAAACTCTGTTAACTCACTGCATACAATAAGTGATATAAAGTTTCTTTAAACATCTCCACAATACTGATGAACTAGAATAACATGTCTGTGGATCTCACATTTAAACCCAGTGATGGAATAGCTAGGCATTACAACCTTCACATGTATCCAGTTAAATATCTGAAGTGAAAGTTTTACTTACGTTGCATCTCTGGAGGAGGTGGAACCTTCTGTGTTTTCAACCGCTCCATATGCTCCGCAGCCTGACAAGGCAGATGCACAGAGCAGTTGTTTTTTTTTCTTTTTACTTGTTTTAAATGACTCTTTTTGGTTATTTATTATAAATCAGTTCAGTTACCTGCTGAAGTTCTACTTTCTGAGCATTGAGCTGCTCCTGCTGTCGCTCCAGATCCTCTCTCTGTTTGTGAAGGTCAGCTGCTTTCAGATTTAAGTCTTTCTCCTGCCTGGCCAACTGCTCCTCAAACTCTCTCATCTCTTCTTCAGTATATGCCTGGTTCTGTTCTAGACTCTGGGGTCATCAAGTAGCCCAAGATAATTATTACAGAACAACTTGAATTCTTTAAATACCATTGTTTGGGTGAATTAGTGATGAATTAGTGGGAATTGAGCAATGCTCTAAATATCTGTTAAGCGTGTGCCATACTCACCTCCCAGCTGTCTGGCTCAAGAAACTCTTTTTTATTTGTGGCAACCAGGAACTCCTCTAAGGACACCAGTCTGTCTTTATTAGAGTCAACCTGTGAAGGCCAGAAGATTTAGAAAAATCCCCCCAAAAGATCTTCCTGAAGTTGCCAGGTCATACAAAGAGAATTGGTCCATTATTATGATCATCATTTAACCTCGTTCATGACGTGTTCTCTCATTCGCAGCCTCTCCTCCTCCATTTCAACCATGTCGTCCTCTTCATTAGTGGGATCATAGATCTTCTCCAGCTGAAACAATTATCACATTAGAAGCCATTTCATTGCTACTAAATGAAAACACAATTTTATCACTATTTTAAATATGGTTTATTTTTATTCTGTGGTGAATTATGCAATTATCAAAATTACACTGCGTACTTCTTTTGTGAACAGGGCTTCCAGCTCTTGTTCATCAAAGAAGCCGTCTCCGTTTGTGTCTGCAAAAATAAAATATAAAAACAACAGTATTAAACATCCTTTTAGCATTCTCATATCCAGGAATCAGCTAAGCTATCAAAAATATTTTACCATGCAGATTGAAGAATGTTTTGGGGTCAAAATCTTCAGGGTCAAGGCCATCGGCTTCTTCCCACACTTCCTTGAGCTGATCCTTGCTTCCCTACAGACCAGAATATCTGAGAAACATGAGCATACCCTCAGTGAAATCACAAATGTCAAGAGAAGTTCATACGTGCTGACTCACGGGGTGATTGACTTTAGGGTGGTCAGCATGTTTCTTCTTCATCTCCTCATAGTGCTCCTCTTCTTTCCTCCTGCCCTCCTCATCAAGTGTCTTCAGGTGTTCCCGTCTCTCGTGCTCTTTTATCATCTCGTACCTTTTAAATTCTTCATGCCGTTCCTTGTCATAGTTCTCCAGATCTTTTGTAGCCTATATCGCGAGATCATAAATATTACTGAAATATAACGGCTTGACAAGCTTTCATCATCAGTTATCTTATGAACTTGAAAAGACGTAAAATGGCCCTGAGGTGTTTGCTGTAAGCGCTAACCTTGGATTTAAAACTAAAAGTACTACTTGATGTTCTTTTTAAGTGCATACGGAAGACTCAAGAAATCCTTGAGAGTGTATTTGTGGGACGCAGTTCAAAAACGTTTTTTAACCAGTACAGACTAATGTGCTACATTTAGTGAGAGAAATATCATTTTTTTTACATTTTTACCACCACATTCTGTTAAATTTGTTTAGACGAAAATTCCCACCTTCAATAAAAATGTAAAAATATAACTACATTTTTTCTTAATTGCTGTGTTATTATTAAATATTTATTTACTAAGTAATGGAAATGTATTATTATTATTTAATATTATATATTTGCCTCAGTTTTATGCAATAAGAAATGTATTTTAAATGCAAAATATATTTGGCAGCTTTGTTTTTGATCTTAAAGATCACAAGCACCAAAATCAAGTATTGAATAAAGACAGCATTCAGTCATTCAAGGTGACAGCCAAAGAATCAAATGAAGTATGATGGAAGTACTGACATACCGATTTGATGAGTTTGTCCAGATCCTCAACCTCAAATGTAAGTGGGTTCATGTGGTTCAGATATTCAAACTGTTTGAGTAAGGCCTGGTGATCTACTGCAATATCTGATAAACATGAGAGAGAACTATGTTCAGAGAATGTTCTGAAGACCCATTTGGTGGTTATGGTCTGTTCATACATTAAAGGGTTACTCCACCCCAAAATGAAAATGTTGTCATTAATCACTTACCCCCATGTGGTTCCAAACACGTACAGTATTGTTCAAAATAATAGCAGTACAATGTGACTAACCAGAATAATCAAGGTTTTTCGTATATTTTTTTTATTGCTACGTGGCAAACAAGTTACCAGTAGGTTCAGTAGATTCTCAGAAAACAAATGATACCCAGCATTCATGATATGCACGCTCTTAAGGCTGTGCAATTGGGCAATTAGTTGAATTAGTTGAAAGGGGTGTGTTCAAAAAAATAGCAGTGTGGCATTCAATCACTGAGGTCATCAATTTTGTGAAGAAACAGGTGTGAATCAGGTGGCCCCTATTTAAGGATGAAGCCAACACTTGTTGAACATGCATTTGAAAGCTGAGGAAAATGGGTCGTTCAAGACATTGTTCAGAAGAACAGCGTACTTTGATTAAAAAGTTGATTAGAGAGGGGAAAACCTATAAAGAGGTGCAAAAAATGATAGGCTGTTCAGCTAAAATGATCTCCAATGCCTTAAAATGGAGAGAAAAACCAGAGAGACGTGGAAGAAAACGGAAGACAACCATCAAAATGGATAGAAGAATAACCAGAATGGCAAAGGCTCAGCCAATGATCACCTCCAGGATGATCAAAGACAGTCTGGAGTTACCTGTAAGTACTGTGACAGTTAGAAGACGTCTGTGTGAAGCTAATCTATTTTCAAGAATCCCCCGCAAAGTCCCTCTGTTAAAAAAAGGCATGTGCAGAAGAGGTTACAATTTGCCAAAGAACACATCAATTGGCCTAAAGAGAAATGGAGGAACATTTTGTGGACTGATGAGAGTAAAATTGTTCTTTTTGGGTCCAAGGGCCACAGGCAGTTTGTGAGACGACCCCCAAACTCTGAATTCAAGCCACAGTACACAGTGAAGACAGTGAAGCATGGAGGTGCAAGCATCATGATATGGGCATGTTTCTCCTACTATGGTGTTGGGCCTATTTATCGCATACCAGGGATCATGGATCAGTTTGCATATGTTAAAATACTTGAAGAGGTCATGTTGCCCTATGCTGAAGAGGACATGCCCTTGAAATGGTTGTTTCAACAAGACAGTGACCCAAAACACACTAGTAAACGGGCAAAGTCTTGGTTCCAAACCAACAAAATTAATGTTATGGAGTGGCCAGCCCAATCTCCAGACCTTAATCCAATTGAGAACTTGTGGGGTGATATCAAAAATGCTGTTTCTGAAGCAAAACCAAGAAATGTGAATGAATTGTGGAATGTTGTTAAAGAATCATGGAGTGGAATAACAGCTGAGAGGTGCCACAAGTTGGTTGACTCCATGCCACACAGATGTCAAGCAGTTTTAAAAAACTGTGGTCATACAACTAAATATTAGTTTAGTGATTCACAGGATTGCTAAATCCCAGAAAAAAAAATGTTTGTACAAAATAGTTTTGAGTTTGTACAGTCAAAGGTAGACAATGCTATTTTTTTGAACACACCCCTTTCAACTAATTGCCCAATTGCACAGCCTTAAGAGCGTGCATATCATGAATGCTGGGTCTTGTTTGTTTTCTGACAATCTACTGAACCTACTGGTAACTTGTTTGCCACGTAGCAATAAAAAATATACTAAAAACCTTGATTATTCTGGTTAGTCACATTGTACTGCTATTATTTTGAACAATACTGTAAAAGCTTAGTTCATTCTTGGAACACTATTTAAGATATTTTGGATGAAAACCCGGAGGCTTGAGACTGTCCCATTGACTGCTAAATGAATGACACTGTCAAAGTCCAGAAAAGGATGAAAGATGTTGTCAGAATAGTCCATTTGCCATCCATGGTTCAATCTGAATTTTATGAAGCATCGAGAATACTTAAAAAAAAAAAAAAAAAAGATATTATTTAACAATTTGTCTCCTCTGTGTCTCTCCGCATCACCGTAGCGACATTTTGGATAATATCGGCTGAACGCAAAATGCGTACACTATTCTGTGTCAGTCGCGACACAAGGATATGTTTTCTATGTGTATTTACACTTTGAATTGAATAAAAACAGTGCATCCGTGCAGTGTGGCTGACACCGAAGAGCATATGCTGCTTGTGTTCAGCAGATATTCTCCAAAATGGCACTTTGGATACAGAGGAGACATTGTTGAATAAAGTAATTATTTTTGTATTCTTCACATACAAAATGTATTCTCGTCGCTTTATAAGATTCAGATGGCAGATGGACTATTCTGACGATGCTTTTCATACTTTCCTGGACCTTGACAGTGTTATTTACTTTCCATTTACAGTCAATGGGACAGTCACAAGCCTCCCGGTTTTCCATCCAAAATATCTTAAATTGTTTTCCGAAGATGAACTAAGCTTTTACAGGTTTGAAACGACGTGTGGGTAATGGATTAATGGCATAATTTTCATTCTGGGGTGGAGTATCCCTGCAGTTACCCCTATGTAGGAGAAATGACCTCAAGCACTTATTCAAATGTAATAATTATTTCTTTCAGTCATTCTTACCATTCCCTCCTTCAATATCTTGCTTGGCTTTGATCAGGGTTCTCAGACGGCTGACCTCTTGTCTTTTAAGCTCATCCAGTTTGGTTCTCACATGGTGGCTGACAAAGTCGAGCTCTTTAGCCAACTTCCCTTGCTGAAACCAGCCGGAATGAACAGATTAGCTCTGATACACAACACAAATAAAACCATGCTGTTTCTTACCTTTATATCTTCCATGTCGGTATTGTGCAGCTTTTCTCTAAAATGTTGATCTTTTTCAAGGAAATCGATAACTTCCCTGAGATAGCGGTCATAATGTAGTCCAGTGTCCTACCAATATAATACTATATGAATATATGAATGGAATATAAAGTGTTTATTTTTTCTTTCAAAGTTAATGATTTCCAAATTGTGATCTTATTGCCACACAGAAATAGCCATGCATATTTATGCTTCCTCACACTCTTAAGACTACTTGCTTGTTATGTAATTAGCTGATCAAATACTTACCACACTCTGGGGAGGCTCTTTGACTGTTTCTTCTGGGAGTTTCACCTTAGTTTTATCTATGCTTATTGGGACTGCCTTGACCCAGGACATCACACTCGCCAACACAAGGCAGCTGGTGAGGAGCCCCTTTAAATAGTACATCTAGAAAAATCAGCACACGATGAAACATGAGATGGAGATGGCAGCTTCATCATCTTAGAAATATGATTGTAGGGATCATCAGGGGCAGTTTTAGTGATGGGCTGGGGCTGGGGTGTAGGGTAATGCCCCCGTGTTAACAAGCTTGGTCACCCCTCTGCAGTGGCGTAGCGCAAACTGCGTTGGCCCACCCACAAGAGTGGAGGCGGGGCCCCTCACTGCATAATTAGATGGGGGATTCACCTTTTCATTCAAAATCGTGAATTAGTACTGTGGAATTTAATAGTATGTAATTATTTCATATTTATTATTAAGAACTTTTCACAAAAAAAAAAAAAGAATAAAAGAAACACCAACAATAAAACAGCAATTACATTAACTTGTTAAAATGCAAGGGAGCACATGACGTCAAAATATTTTTTCTATCTGCAGTATACAACAAAGATTCATGACGTTTAACATTCAATAAAGGTAATATATATTACCTTTAAAATCCTCCAAAGCGCCCCTTTCTCCTAGCATTTTTTTGCATTTTTTCACACGCGTGCTGGCTTTCAATGATGAATATCGCAAGGACAGAAAGTCTGTCCTGGCTCATTGTGCTTCTCATGCAGGTTTTTATTAGTTTTAGTTTAGAAAAAGATCTCAGTCCGTTTTTGAGCTCAGCTGACATATTTTCTTTTACTCATTTTGCGCTCATAAGCTTCACTCTCTAAACAGTTGCGGAAATTCTTAATCGTGATTGGATAACAAGGACAACAGATATGGTCATAATCGCCATAATAGGCTGCAATTACTACAAAAAAAAGTCCTATACGTTCACGTTATAAAAACGCTTTAATTATTTATTCGAGTCAATTTTTGGGGGGCGCTCCCGTCCGCTAAGCCACTGCCCCTCTGGCCCCCCTAAGTTTGGAATCATATCACAACAAACAATTAGGGTTGCATTGCGCAGTTGTCCTTTCGGTGGCAGTAATGGAAAAAAGTAAAACATAACCAACTGCAAAACTCAAACGTTCAGCAACTGGCGCAGATACAGACGCGTTTTTACAGCGCTGAGCATTAAAACCAATCACACAAGATTGTGTTGAGCTTATGAATGCAATGGCCAATCAGAGGCGTTCAGATGAGTCATTGCTGAAACACCTGAGTTTTGTTCAGTGCGCTCACTCGCTGACTGAATTCTGCTCTTTGGCAAATGTTCTCATTAGAAACAACTGGGTGCAGATGTGCATGCAAATGTAAGATATTCATTTCACAGTGTAAACAGCTTCAGTCATTTCAGTGGGAGTTTTTGACTGAACTACTGAAAGTAGGTTAAAAAAAATGTAGAAAATGTGTCCCCTAAAAGGACAAGTGGCCCCTGCCACTGAGGGGTCATATGCGAACATGAAGATTTGAATAGAAATGTTTTAGACATCGCTGTTAGGATAGAAATCGAACTGATCTAGATAAGCAGCTCAATAGGGGATGAAACACAGCCAATGATTGGCAGATCAGCTCTCCAATAAACTCGTTACTAAGGATAAACAACATTAACAGTCACTCATAGCTATACTAAAGTGACACTCAAAATATGCATAGTTTTTTCATACTGCATTACAGAAATGTGGTTTGAAAGGGTGGCTGAACTCGATACATGAAGGCTAATTTATTAGCTTTCGCCTGACAGTGAAGTCTATGCCAGACGTTATATATAGCGAAAAAGTTGAATTGTTAATGCTCTATTTGGGTTAAGGCAATTTCGCAATTAAGAAATGGAACTTACGGTGTCAGATCGGTTTCTTTCGCGCTATCTCGGGTGTTTTCTGCTTCCTTTCATTACCGGAGCTTCCTGACTGTCCGCTATCTCGGACTGAAGATGACGACTTACAGAACAGCTAGCGAGCGAACAGAGAAAAGCAGCAGGAGGAGACAGAGAGCTCCTCCACGTAGATCAAATACAGCGCTTGATTTTTGTATTTTGGGGTTTAGTGTTATAGTTTATGACACAGGTAAGATAGATAGCTTCCTGAAGGGGGCGCTTTGGAGCTCAGAAAGCGAATCCTCCGCTCAGTCGCATTAAGATCTCACGACCTTTTCTTTTAAACCATTTGTACACTTGAAGATTAAAAATCCTTACTTATGATTGTTGGTACATTTTATGCGAACAGAACATTTTCCGAGTAATATCTATGCAATATATTTTCACTTCATTATAAATATATATTCATCACAAACGCCTGTCATTGGTCCATCCTGACCAGCGCTGAAAAATGTTACGGGTAACATCTGATATAACACCGTAAATGCTTATTATGTGTTTGGATAATAATAATAATAATAATAATAATAATAATGGATGTTTTAATAATAATTAAAACCCATATGTTGACAATAAGAAGCACGCTGAAGGAGAGTTTTTATTTCTCAAGGCCGCTAAGCTCCGCCCCTTGTATAACCCTTTCAGATGCGACTTTTCTATTCGTTTATTCTATTTCTATAGTATGCTTACAGCAGTATACTGCTTTTATATAGCGCCACCAGCCGGTTGATATGAAAGGAGTCGTGTATTTAGTTGTATTAATTGTCACAGGATGACAGTAATAAAAAAACACAACAAAAACATCAACCCATCACATAATGGATATTAGAGAGAGAAGAGACTGTAAAAATGTAATTTCTGAATTTAAAAATGATACCATTTTAATCTGTTGGTATGCCAAATGTAATTAGAGACTTATCTGGATTTATTGGAAAAAAATATGCCTTTTTCCAGTTCAGATGACAGAAAACACAATGGGGAAAAATAAAATAACATAAATAAAAGTGTATAAAAATACCAAATTTAACATACTAAACTAAAGTCTGAAAAAAAGCAAAGAAAAAAAAATACACAAATGATAATCAAATATACAGACAGGACGTGATATTTGACATCACTTCCGGCTCCAGATTCACTTCCTCTCGGCCTCGGCTCGGTCTTTCTCTTTCCTCGCTCTCAAAGGCGCCATCATGGGTCGTATGCACGCTCCTGGGTAAATGCCTATTTTTCGCTAAAAACACAATCTATTGGCCACACTACCGACCCAAAACACGGTTAACTCTCTATAACATTGGCTGCGTCAGGAATGTGTACTCCATTGGAGCTAGAAAAGAGTTTGAGAGGTCTGTTTAGTGCCGCGTCGTCCTGCTCTGAAGCGTGATCGCGGCACATGTGACGCTGCAGGACGGACACATTGAGGATCTTTACTTACTCTCTCAGTTAAACGGACCGATTGTCTGTACGGTCTGATTGTTCTGTTATCGTGTCGCTTAGTTTCACATAATCCATGGTTTTGTGTGGCAGATGTGTTTAACGGTTAGTTAGGGCCGGTTAGACCACCTCCTAAATGGTTTTTATGCATTTATCTTAATGTTTAATAGACGAACTTAGATTTAAAGCTCAGCTTGGTTTAAGATAACATTCTGTTCACTTAACGTTACCTATGCGTTGTATTACCTGCTGTCAGTTATCATGTTTACAGTTTAGCTTACTGAAGGAGAAGGGTAATTGTTTAGAAGACGTAATTTTAATGTTTCATTCTGGAGCATGTATTGAACTGTTAAATGCTTCATTTTTCAGCAAGGGTTTGTCCCAGTCAGCACTGCCTTATAGACGAAGTGTCCCCACAGTAAGTCCACTGATTCCGATTCATCTGGAATAATAATAATGTCTCTCTACATTTTCAAGGCTGTTAAAATATTCAATAATTTTGTTTTGTAGTGGCTCAAGCTGACATCTGATGATGTTAAAGAGCAAATCTTCAAACTGGCCAAGAAGGGTCTGACCCCCTCACAGATCGGTGAGTTGTGACTGATATTAAAGTATTTTTTACTTCGTGAAGGCAGTCATGTCCATAAGAGAAATTTAACTAGATTTCTTACAGCACATTTGATCTACAATGGTTATACAAAGTTTGAAATCAAATAAGAGCTTTAGAGGAAAACATCAATTATTATGACTGAAACCAATTTAATAGAATTAGTGAAATGATTACAGCAGAGGCGTGTTTGACATTTGTAAGTTGTTTTCCAGTAGAAGAGAATGCTTTTATGTTCACTGGTGTTTTTTTTCTCTGTAAGCTCATTGCTTATGCCTCCTGACATTTCTAAGTGTATTTTATTTGTAAATAAGATGTCTGTATTGTGTCTGTCTGCCCAATTTCATTATGGAACTAACATCACCTGCCCTTTTCTCATTAGGTGTGATCCTGAGGGACTCCCATGGTGTTGCTCAGGTGCGTTTTGTCACTGGCAACAAGATCCTCAGGATCCTGAAGGCCAAAGGTCTGGCCCCTGACCTGCCTGAGGATCTCTACCACCTCATCAAGAAGGCTGTCGCTGTGAGGAAGCACTTGGAAAGGAACAGGAAGGTAGTGAAACATTCTAATATGAATGACTATGTACTTGCATCTTTGCAGTGCAGTCTATCATTTTTAAAGAATTAAGGGAAAATTTCAACTATTTTGTCTCATTGTCACTCGTGGTCTTGCAGGACAAGGATGCTAAGTTCCGCCTGATTCTGGTTGAGAGCAGAATCCACAGGCTCGCCCGCTACTACAAGACCAAGAGAGTACTTGCCCCCAACTGGAAGTAGTGAGTGTTTACTTGTTTTTGTTTTTTTGACATTACAAGAAATTCCTTCTAATATGTGGTGCACATTTCATTGTCCCATTCTTCCCTTGTAAGAATTGAGATATTTCTTATGTGCCAGATAAACCTTGGAGGTAAATTAGCAGTTTGGCTTTATTGTGCCAGCACTGCCAGTCCCCTTCACACAAAAACCTTGCTTTGTCTTTCCTGAATTTTTTTTTATCTGAATCATTTGTTTGTTTTCATCCACAGCGAATCTTCCACAGCTTCTGCACTGGTGGCATAAATTTGCAGTTTTTGGACAAATAAAAATATTTGGATCAATTCAGTTGTTTGTGTGATTGCTGTTAGACTGATTTTCTTTACTACTGTTTGGCACAGAACTGTTACAGTTTTTGGAATAGAATACAGTGGTTACATATACATGTATTAGAAATCTGGGTAACACTTTAGAATAAGGTTCCATTAGTTAATGTTAGTTAATGTATTAATTAACATGAACAAACAATGAATAATACATTTATTACTGTATTTATTCATCTTCGTTAATGTTAGTTAATGAAAATACAGTTATTCATTGTTAGTTCATTAAGGTAATTCACAGTGCATTAACTAATGTTAACCGGCACAACTTTAGATTTAAATAATGCATTAGTAAATGTTGAAATTAACATGAACTAAGACTTATAAATGCTGTAGAAGGATTGTTCTTGCTTAGTTCATGTTAACGAAAGTAGTTAACAAACATTAACTAATGGAACCTTATTCTAAAGTGTTACCGAAATCTGATCATGTTAAAGTCACATTCAAATTCCATCATTACTGAATACTCACTTTCAAACAGTTCATTTATGGTTGATACTTTTGTGAGGATTTGTAAACCTATGTAACTTTTGTTTTGATTAAATTAATGAATAAATTAATCTTCAATGAATGGCTAGGGATTTAGTTACATTTCTTACTGACACTGATTAGTAAGAAATTAATGCAACATTTGTTATAGACATTTTTAGCTAACCCACTTGGTGTGTAATTAGCAATGCCAATTCTTCTAGAGAAATGTTTCAACTAGATTAAGACTGGTACCTCATTCAGAGAAAGACTCAAGATAAAACATTTTTATAAGGTGAAATATCTAGATATGCTGTCTGATTGAGTGACAACGTTCTCGTCCACTAGAGGTCAGTGCTCAACCACCATTTGAAATGTGTGCTAATGGTAATTAATCAAAATGTGTTAAATGTCAAATGATACATTGTCTGCATTAATCGATGCTGTAGAAAAATAATCTATATTATAAATAATTAGTCATCTGGTGTAGCCTACAGTTTTTTTATGCACTGACAACAGTCTTGAGAGTCGCCTGTACTGCAGAACAAGTTATTCTGCATGCAGCGATTTAACTGCAGTTGCTTCTGTATGAACCTCTCCAGTGAGAGAGACAAGACACACTGAGTCACCTTGCAGCATTGTGAGCTGCTGGCAGTGGTGAGGAAACCATCAGCAGTACAATACTGCAGAGCTGCGCAGGCCTGTCTGCAGCCCATCTCTGAAGCTGTGCGACTGCGAGGGATAGACAGAGTAGACTGAAGGCATTACATAAAGTCCCTAATTCATACAAGCTTATAGCCGGACATGTGCTCTGCTCTGTTGGAGGCATATGGCGTTTTAACATGAGGTCCCAGTGCACTGGTGTGACTATGTAGGGTTGCAGTTCTGTCAGTTACAGCTACTCCCAAACCAACTTGAGCACCCCTAAGAGGTGTCAGTCAAAGTCAAGGCTGTGTAGAACTGCTGACACAATTTCAAAGTGTCCTCTGCTGATTTATTTTTACATGAACAAAAGTTTTACGGGGTCTTAGAATATAAATGCCAATGTCTTCTTTCAAAATAATCTATTATTCATGTATTTTAATAGTGGGAAAAATGCATGTACTCAATGCTTTATTATTAAGATCAGTAAAATAACTGAAATGATTTGTCAGAAAAACAAACTGAAATAAACCCACAGCAGCAGCCTTTGTTGCAAACATTATATTACTGCAGCCACAAGCATCTTTTTGTGTTTCTTCAATGTCTCTTCTGTGGGAGTTTAAGTCATCCTTGGGGGGCAATGTTGCATCAAACCAACAAAAGGCATGCCAACAAAAGTTCCCCAACTGCAAAGGGACTCTGTGGTAAAATTGTTATACAGTTTTCAAGTGTTTGATATAGATACACAACTGGAATCAAATGGGCATTCTTGGCAGAAAAGGAATGAAAACAGTATAAATCAGGGATATAAAAATCCTGTGTTTTGTTCAAGGGAAACAGATCACAAATTTATCCCATGCATTTATCCATTAATCCAAGCCAGTTCATATGATATGGCAAAAACATGATTTTACCAAGTCGGAAATGTTCCTGGATCAAAATTCCTGCAACAACATTCATTCAGAGATTACAGCATTTATTAAGATTATTTAATTTTTTTTTAGAAACCTCTTATGCCAATTATGGCTGCATTTATTTATTTAAAAATACAGTAAAAGAGTAATATTGTGAAATATTGCTGCAATTTAAAATAAGTGTTTTCTGAATGTATTTTTAGAAGTAATTTATTCCTGTGATGACAAAGCTGAATTTTCAAGCATCATACTCCAGTCTTCAGTGTCACATGATCCTTCAAAAATCATTCTAATATGCTGATTTGGTATTCAATATCAGTCACTGAAGTCATTTGTGACTTCAATATCACAATATCAGTCACTGAAGTCATTTGTGCTGCTTCATATATTTTGTGAATATAAAGTTACAATTATTTTTTATACAAATGCTCTAGGAACTGGAATGACAGTTTTGTCTAATGACAAAATCATGTTTATCTATATGATATTTTTTGAAAAATGTAATCCCACACTTCTGAACATGTAGTGATGCTTATTGTATTTTAAAATGCAACACAGTATTCTGATAGGATTGAAATCTTATGATGTTAATTCATTTATTAATAGTGAATAAACTATGAAAAATGACATTTATTTTACCATAAGAAATTAATTTATTTATATATTTTGTAAAAAGTAGAGATGTAACGATTCACTCGACTCACAATGCGATACAATTCACAATATTTCTGTATTAGTGCTTGGACAAAATGCTGAACATTTCTTTGTGAAATTATAATAATACATTTTAAAACAAACCCCAAATCAAATAAATAAATACCACAAAAGATATCTCTTCATATAAACAAACTAAGGCTTTGCCTGTGCTCTTTCTATTCCACTGTATTTTAATCATGATCCAAACAAAGATGTTGTATACATGCTGCACAGGCACTTAATGAATAAATTAGACTGTATTTCGAAATCTGAAGCAAAAACAGAATGGTCAGAATTTATCTGTAAAATTACGCTAAATAAAACATCTGAACAAGACAAAAACAGGAGATGGGCTGAATAAAAAAAAAATGCAATTTACCTCGTTTATACACATATTTCTACAAATATATACAAAAGAGGAAGCATTTTATAGTATAAGTCAACTGTCAGCCAGACTACAGACTGTGGGTGGCTATAAATAGCATGGCCTAATGGAAGGATAATCAGCTGTTGTTACAGTTGGATTGTTTCTTTGGTTGTGACTCTGCCCTGGCTCAGTGAGAAGTTTGACCATGTGTTCCTGTGGTTATGAAATATATAAAAGTATGTGTCTGGTGAACAATTTTTTACAAAAAATTATATATTAAAAAGTGTTATTATATTTATTTTGAAATGAATATTTTTTGAGTGCTCTGTAATATGAACCTAGACAATGTAGACACTTTTTTAAGTGTCTCTTGCTTATATATCCAGTTACCACTGAACATAAATTTGCCTTACTATTAATGACATACCTGGTTTTTAAAAAAATATATAAAAATTATAAAAAAATAATAATTTTCCTGTCTGGGAACATTAAGGACGACAAGTAGCCTACGTGATATTATTAGATCTGCCCATGCGAGTGCAGGTCACGAAAAGTGGCGCGAACACAGTGCGACACGAAAGTGTAAACAAAGCAACTTTACACTATTTGTGTCAGCGAGGAGCCAAGATGACTTCTCAGCATATCTAGGACTCATGAAAAAATGTTTAATCTGCAAGATATGTTTTCTCAGTCGGATATTTTTGGCTGGGAAACACATAGGAGGAACGCTTATAGACAGGTTTAACCTGACTAAATCATCACATATCTCGTACTACTGTCATTTAAATCATATGCTACTGTTCGCCTAACGTTACTTGTTACCTGCCAAAAAGCTCAGCTCTTTGAAGACAGTTGTCATGACCGCGATACAACATATGTCCCCCGCAGTCGACGGCCTCTTTCTTTTCTGTCGGCTTATAACTGGGACAAAGACTTTTCCCAAGTTTAGCCTGTCCCTTTAACAGCAGTGCAGCCCTAGCGGTGATTATCGGACTGTCCGATTCCCGGGAAACTCTGCGGCGAAGCGCTCGCTTTCAACCGGGATCATGGCGGCTCCGCTCGGGCGGGACACACTACCTGAGCACTGGTCCTACGGGGTGTGTGGGGATGGCAGGGTCTTTTTCATCAAGTAAGCAGCCTATGAAGGGTTGGATCGCAGTCGTTGCATTGTATTGTGGTTCTGGTGAATCCGCACCTTTTCCGATGGGTCTCGTAACAGGTGTCTCTGTGTTCCAGCGACAAAACTCGCGGCACTACTTGGCTCCATCCCCGCACTGGTGAACCTGTCAACTCAGGACACATGATACGATCAGGTACGGTAGTAAACTATGCTGGCTAGTCTAAACTTTGCAATCCTTAGTCGGAAACTGCAGTAAGTGTTTAAAGTGACCAGTGGAAACACGTCCTCTGCATAATTGATGGTGGGCTTCTTTCTGTTTCATTAAAAACTTAATGGAGCTTTGTACAAATATTTTTCTCCTTCTAGATTTACCGCGGGGATGGGAAGAGGGCTTCACCGAGGAAGGCGCCAGCTACTTTATAAAGTAAGCGATAGTGGGAATTTCTGTTTTTTGTCCTTGTGAGACCGAGAGGATGCGAGTGCAACTGCAAAGCCCTCCCCAACGAGCCCTCACTCACTCCCGCCTCTCGCAGTGATCAGAGTCCGCTGTCTGCTCGGACCTTCAAGTGTCAGGAAAAAACAGATGACTGAATTTAGTCAGAGGGTTGATTGAATGTTTACTGCCGATTTGCAGTAACATCAGTGTAGAGTAAGGCAATGACATTGGAAAACTGGTTTCCATCTATCAGTCTGCTAGTACATTGGTTTGTCTAGTTAACTGTCTAGTAGTTTATCCAGTGATCCATCTGATTGTCATGTATTTATTCATCAGTAGTGAAGGTCAATATATTTATTTTAAATAACTAGTGTCTACCGAAGTGCTATACATTAACAAATAATATAGATACTATAAAGAAGTAAGAAAATGAAAGAGAGACAAAAACAACAATGAATAACCCATAACAAAAGTTAGTACACATTACAATACACAAAATACCATTAATCCAAAAGCCAAGGAACAGTAGAGTTGGAGGAACAGGAGAGCACATACACACTGATAGCACAAACATGTACAGAAAAGTAGTGGTCGACTGATATATTGCCAAAGCCGATTTATCGGCCAATATTTGGTATTTTTCAAATATCGGCATTGGCTGATAAGTTTTTCTGCTTGGCTGAAGTCTTTGAGACTTTGAAACTATAATAGAAGTCTAATGTCTAATAATCACATAAAATAGTTAAACAAAGGAATGAATGTATACAAATAATATTATAATATAATATAATTAATATTATATGACGTCAGCAGTAAACAAATACACATTTATATCATTTAAACAAATCTTTGAATGGCAAACTTCCCAGAATACTGAGTGCCCTGTAAAGTTACAGTTTTTACTTCCTTTTATAAATTATATTTATATTTCGTATTTATTTATTTGGGAAAAATACTTTGCCATCTAAAGTAAAAGTATGTTTATTTTACACATTTATTTTTAATAAAATAAATAATATATAATATAGATCATATATATATCGGCTATTGCCCCCCCTTCTTTCCAAGATATTTGCATCAGCTGTCAAAAAGCCTATATCGGTCGACAATTATAGTAAAATCAACAAAGGACAGAAGCGATGGCAGGCCAACAACCATGCTGGCACCATTTATTTATTTATTTTCAATATCCATATCCATCCAAATATATCTGTCGATGTATCTATCCATATATGTATTTAAGCCATCGTTGAATGTTACATTTCTGTAACAAATTTTTGCATTTCAATTTGCTCCAAACAAACAAACAATTTGTTTACAATTTTTTGTAATATAATGCCCAGGTAATATAAAATGCATTATATATGTTCAATATTCTTTTGAAAAAAAAAATGCTTGTCTGTCTAGCTATTTCTCTTTTTGTACATCCAGTAATCAGTGAATCTGTCTATTCGTCAACATCCATCTCTACTATATTCAGCAGGTGAGGAGACTTATGGGCAGATAGTGAGCAGCCGAAATTAAATGAAGTGGACTGTGGCAGGGAGAGAAGTACTACTTAGGGAGCTGCCTAAAAAAAATAGGGCACTAATAATTTTCAATGACAGTGGCAGGCAGAACTTGGATGCAGTGCAATACCATCAAATTGGTGTGAATAAGCATGAGAGTGTTGGGAGTGCTGTGGTCAGTGCTGCTGTATAGAACATTGTCTGTATGTCTAGTGTATGCCTGTCTACTGTATGACATATGTGAATGTGTGGCTTGGCACAGCCAGTTAGATGTCATAAACATTCCAGCAGCTCCCTAAGTAATGTTTCGCTTCCCATTGTAATTCCGTACAATTGTGAGAAATACTTTTGTATTAATGGACCAACTCTTCTTTGAAATATGATTTCTCCTGAAACCAGTAGATTCCCTCCTGGTTTAGTAGATGTTGTGCCCTGTCTGTACATGTGTATGCGTGTGCCCATATGCCCGTGAAATGACAGAGATGTATGGTGTGATCACACAAAGTCACTTTATCCATTCAGCTCCACTAATGTGGAGACCACAACCAGACCACCACCATCATAGCCAATGTAGTCAATCTAGTCATTCAACATCCTTATTTGTATGACCTGTTCCGTCTGAGATATACTGTAAGAATGTTTTTTGCCTGACAGATTATTAGTTTGTTTACAGTATTGCAGTAAATCATTTGCATGCTCTGGCTTGTTTAATTAAATTGAGAAATCAACCCAAAAGCATCCAGTAAACAACCAATGTGATTGCATTTTATGCTGCACAATTCTGTATCAACAAACTAATTGGGACAGTAGGAGCAAATGAGAGGCAGTCTGAAGCTACTAGATAAGATTTTTCCTCTTACGGATTTGTGTCTGAATTTTAAAGAGCCTGTGCCATGCAATGACTTGCTGCAGGACTGCAGTGAAAACAATGCTTACTTGTGGCTTATTTTCAGTGTTAGATTTGGAGAGCCCTTAAATTCATTCACCAGAGTAAATTTAAAGTACACAATCCTTCAATGATGGAAGAGGGCTGTTGTGGATTGTTGTATTTGATGGAGCTTTTGGTAACCCAGTTTTATTATTAAAATTGCTTTGTGATGAATTGTTCCTCTGTAATATTTATACGTTTTTTTTATCCAACTCATCGCACGCAGATGCTAATATATCTAGCAGTCACTGCATCTGAAAAATCTGCCTATGAGAATATCATGGCAATCACCCAGTTATCTCAAAGCACCACCAACTTAGCCCATGCAATCCAGAATGCATTAGTGTCTTGCTCTCTGCTTTGCATCTAAATAGCACCACTTTCCCATAAAGCTGTTTATTTTTTAGTTCAATGCTCCACTGGTGTCTGACCAGAAAACGGCGTCTCATCAAAGCTCCTATAGTAAGAGGGTGTTTTAAAGGTCAAAGAAAATTATTTTAGAAATGTGTTATTGCTGACAGTTTTATTGTGGGCTATGTGAAGGGACTCATTGTGCTTCTTTCTGGGCTCAGTCAAATACTGAACAGCTCAAAGGCCTTAGAGAGCTGAAATGTAAAGACTGTAAAATAATGCACTTATTTGTGGGCTAAATGACATTAAGGTTCCTGTTTTGATCCCGTTTAACATCGTCTTTGTGTTAACAGCTAGAAAAGGGAGCTGATTGTTATTTTAGTAAAAAAATGCTAAAACAGAAAAGGCTGCATAATTTGTTACCTATTTCTGCCTTTTGAAGTATGGTAATTGCCTTCCAGCCCTTTAAAGGGGTCACATGACTATGACGAGAGGGACGGGGCTGAGAACCATGGGAACGGAGCGAGGCCGGTGGAGTTAATGAGAATATGCGACACCTGCGCCATTCACTGGTCTCGAGTACCACGGAGGAGCTCTCGGCCCCGCCCCTCTCGTCACATTGACGTCGCTAAAAAAGAGCATTATTTTATGTATTTGGTGTAATTAAATGTGTTTATGCATTACGCCACGTAAACATTTAACCATGTCTGCATTTGTGATCGGAGAAGAGACAACCCTACAAGCGCTACTCTACACTACTCAAAACTCACGTTTGAATCATCAGTCAATTAGGGCTGGTAATTTTACGCGTTTATTCGATTCATTAATTATGGAGAAAAGTATAGCGTAAAAATTATATGTGGATCATCTGCTATTTTATACAGTCGATTGATGACTAATATGAGGCAGGGAAACAACTTACTGCGTGATAGAGCCTAGAAAATTGCCCATAGTAATAATATTGTGTTATTTTAGACACAATGTTGTCTGTTTTGCTCAATTTTGCCAACCAAAATATAACGATAAATCAGAACTGTTCATCCCCGAGCAACCCACAGTGGCTTTTCATTTCTTAATCCACGTTTTGATCCATTTTGCGCGTTGAACCATTGGCCATAGTCAGGTTGGATTTGAAGTTGGGCTGCACAGAGCGATGGGTGTATGACATCAAAGTACCGCGAGAGTGATTCAAAAGCACACTGAGTCGTCTCCTCTCTAAAGCTCTTGCAGTTCTTTGAGGTCACACTCCGTTCGGTCTAATGGTGATGAGCCGCTTCAAGTCGAACAAGCCTAATGATTCAATGAACCTTTGATAAAGAACCATTTACTTCACTCCTGAATGAATCAGCCATTTGAATGAATCAAATGAATGAAGATGGGCACAGTTTTTGACCACAATTGATCACAGTTGAAAGTGAAATGGCTTTGTGTTCCATTGAGAAGGTGATTAGCTTTACCTGATTGATTCATTTTTAGGATGGGGTGATATTTTTTCCAACTGTTAATCTGTTATTTATTTTGTTTGTTATATATTTCTCTTGGATAGAGTTGCACTGATCATTTTAACACGACATGAGGAGCACATACACCTGTTTTGTAGAATATATTACTGTATTAGAAGGTTGTGACTCAGGACAAATGTTCTCTGAAAGGTCCTCAAAGGTCAGCTGAGTGTGAGGGATGCTTTATTGAACTCAGTGTACATCAAAAGGGTTTGGCTGAGTCATAAAGAGTCAAGGTGATTCATCTCTGTAGCCTGCATTGATGCCTCAGATAGTGAATGGCAGGAAGTCTCAGCAGACCTCTGTTCCAGCCTGGACGATCAGACGTGTGAGGAATAATAGTACATGTGCAGAGATGTCCTTTACTTTCTATACATCTGTCTCGCTTCAGCAGCTTTTCAGAAGGGTTCGAGGGTCAATGTTGCTTATCAGAGTGACCGTCTGTTCTTCATCTTACCTTCATCTTTTTGACCTCCTGAATTATTTTTGAAATTGTGTTTTTAGTTTTGTTCACCTATAAATTGAAGTTCTGACTTCATTTGCTCAACCTACTGAAGAATGTTCACGCAGATTTTGGGTGATTTATACAGTCAAGTTTCATAAAGGAGCAAAATCTGTATAAAAGTAGGGATAGTACTTTACAACAAGGCCTCATTGGTTATTGTTGGTTTATGGATTAACTTACTTTAATGTAACAATTGTTACAGTATTTTCTAATCTGTTAACGTTAGTAAATAAAAATACAACTGTTGATTGTTAGTTCATGTTAACTCGGATCTGTTAAATAATATTTCCAGATACAATGTTTCATTTTTATAATGTATTAGTAAATGCAGTGAATGCCTGTCCTTTATGCAAATACTTGCATGACTTTCAAACACTTTTTAATGTGTGGGCTGAGGAGGACTTGAGTACAATTCAGTTGTCAGATTAAAAGAATAAATGATAAAAAGCTGATAATACAAACTGATTACGTAGGGCTGAGTTGCTTACTTAGACTGTGTAATTATTTTCTGGTGGTCTGGTGGTCTAGCAGAACTTTGGCAGAGCCATGAGAAACTGTCTACTATAGCTAAATAAAATATTAATATCAAGCTCTGGGTTTAAAAGGTTCTTGTGCCAGTTGTTCCATTGGTTAGTTTAATATTTTCTTTCACAACAAGTCTTAAACAAGAGGTAACTTAAGTAGGATTTGTTCTAGCTGAAGTTTTGTTTTTTTACATCAGTGTTTCTTTGTCTACTGATGTAATGTTTTTGGAAAGGTGTATTTTTGATGCTTTGAAGCATTACTTAACTGTTGAACAAACTGTTGATGTTTCATTCACATCAAATTTAATATGGCGTCTACCCTGATGTTAAGGTCCCCGTTGACTCTTTTTGAGAAGTACCCCCCACTCCAGACCCCCTTTTTCACTTCACTGCTCATCCAACAGCCTGAGCTCAGGCCAAGTCTGCATGTTGCTGCCGTGACAACAGCCACTGCTTGTGCAGCAGGTTTTTTGAAATAAGAGGAGGCAATACAATGGTGGGACTGTTGAGTGTTAGCGGCCGTAGTAAAATCAAACTCATTTACATGAGCCCTGTTGCAGGAAGAATAAAGCCTCCTCTTGTACCCTTCAAAAGTTTGGTGTCATTTTTTTTTTTTTTAGGGAAAGAAATTAATATTTGTGTTTAATAAGAGTGCATTAAACTGATAAAAAGTCACAGTAAAGACATATATAATGTCTCAAGATTTTTAATGTTTCAAAATTAATGTTCTTTTGAACTTTTTATTAAAAGAATCCTGAAAATTATTCTATATAATATTAAGGTGCATTTTTGAAATATAATAACATGGAATACAGCTTTGGTGAGTATGAGACTTCTTTAAAAATAAAAAATAAATCTTATAGTCCCCAAACGTTTGAATGGTAGTCTATTGACTGCTGATGTGAGTAAGAGCTTCTGAGTACTTAAGATTTTTATTTGATTTACTTTGGAAACATGTAAACATTTGTTAGCATGTGTGAAATGCACCAGTGGATTGAAAAACTTTGTTTACTGTGTGCAATGTGGATTTCCCTGCTTTTCCACGCCAAAAAGCCAATGGATACTCAGAAAAGTCATTCTGTACTGAATTTGTGGAATTCTATATCTCCCCAAAGGCACTTAGACTCAATGGTGTTCTATTGGGACAATATCCTTTTTGTCATTTGGGTTTACATCCCACTGGAGCTGCAGTGGAAGTGTTGTATTTCCATGAGACTGTAGCCCTAAATTGACCGCATACAGAGAATCAGATTCCCAAATACCAGCTCTCTAAAAGCTCCCACAGTTGGAACTCTTGGGGAAAAAATTTAGAATTTGAGTTTTTGGAATTTTTTACATCAATTTACCTTTTCTCTTCAGACCACTCCATCCCCAGTGGTTCAGTCTCCTGCAGTTCTTAGGATCCCATCAGTTATTTAACCATTTTTTTCAGTAAAGTGGTGGCAAAAAAACTTTAAATGTTGATTAAAGAGGATTGATTTCCCAATAGGCACCATCTCCCAGAGTCCCAGCAATGTCAGTAGAGCAGCATTTGTGCCAAACCAGCAATCCCCCTCCACGCATCACTGTTCCTGTACAGATGTGTTTTTAAGTGGTCCCATACCTTTATTTCAGAGGCAAAGCTCACTAATCCAGCAAATGACCTTTTAACATTTTATTTTGTGATAGAGTCTTGCTACATTACCTGCTGTCACATCACTTTGAATTATAGTGGCGATACACTCTCTCTCTATAACAGGCTACAACCAAGTATTTTGAGGTGAACTGTTATGTGTTGGATATTAATTAAATCCTTTACTCTAGAGTCTAGACATTGTGTTCATTTGAACCTAGAGACCTATTAGGATTCTTCAGAGCTCAGAGTCAGGCTTGAGTTTAGACTTGATGCTATTGAGAATTGATAATATGGGCTGTATTTAATGTGAAAACATTCACAAAATAGTTTCAGTTGTGGCGGGGTGAGGAACTACACGACAACCGATGGACAGACACACGCTGCTCTCTGTAACAGAGGAGGAAAGGGTTAGCGTCCTTGTTGGGAGACATTCCTCACCACTCTGTCTTCCTCCTCTGCTTAAGAAGGCTCCGCTTGATGAGCTGCAGGTGCGGCCGCTCAGCCCGTGATGAGCTCGTGCCGGTGATTCCCGTGTGTTGCCAGGGCGACGCTGACGAGCGCTCGGGACGCATGTCACACTCCCCCCCCCTAAGCGTCGACCTGCGCCTGCGGTACAATGGGGAGATATGGGGAGGGTGGGGAGTGGAGCCTGACAGACCTGCGAAAGCTGCCCCTATCCTGGAGAGACCGTCCGCGTTGGCGTTGGCCGTCCCCGCCCGATGTTGTATGGTGAAGTGGAAGTCCTGGAGCGCAAGGAACCAGCGGGTTACCCTGGGGTTGGTGTCCTTTGCGCGGGCCATCCACTGCAGTGGCGCATGATCTGTCAGCAGGGTGAACCGGCGTCCGAGGAGGTAATAGCGGAGCTCCAGGACTGCCCACTTGACGGCCAGTGCTTCCTTCTCCACGGCGGCATACCGTTGTTCGGTCGGGGTCAGCTTCCGGCTAATAAAGATCACCGGGTGTTCCTCGCCGTCCTGGACCTGGGAGAGAACGGCTCCCAACCCGGTGTCCGAGGCGTCGGTTTGCACCAGGAAGGGGCAGTTGAAGTCGGAGGCTCGCAGGACTGGCTCCGTGGTGAGGGCTGACTTCACCTGCTGGAACGCCTCTTCTTCTCCGGTTGCCCCTTCCTGGTCAGATCTGTCAGGGGAGAGGCTAAGGAGGAGAAGTTAGGGATAAAACATCGGTAGTATCCTGCCAACCCCAAAAAGGCTCGTACCTGGGTCTTGGTAGAGGGCCGCGGTGCCGAGAGGATAGCTGTCACCTTCTTTTCCTGGGGGCGGATGAGGCCACATCCCACGCAGAAGCCCAGGTACTTGGCTTCGGAGAGAGCCAGGTGACATTTCCGGGGGTTGGCGGTGAGCCCCGCCCGGCGGAGGTCCAGCAGCACCCTCCGGAGCCGCTCTAAATGTTCCCCCCAGGTCTCTGAATGGATGACCACGTCGTCGATGTAGGCCGCGGCGTAGGCCATATGGGGCCTCAGCAGGACATCCATGAGCCTCTGGAATGTGGCGGGGGCCCCGTGCAGGCCGAAGGGAAGGACTCGGTACTGCCAGTGGCCACTGGGGGTCGAGAAGGCTGTCTTAGGCTTGGCATCCTTAGACAGGGGGACTTGCCAATACCCTTTGGTGAGGTCGAGATGAACCGGGCCCTTCCTAGTCGATCCAGGAGCTCATCGACGCGGGGCATGGGGTAGCCATCGAATTCAGAGACCTCATTTAGGCGGCGGAAGTCGTTGCAAAACCTTAGGGTGCCGTCGGGCTTCGGGACCATGACGATGGGGCTGGACCATGGACTCCGCGAGGGCTCAATTACCCCCAACTTCAACATCTCCTGCACCTCTGTCTCGATTGCGTGTCGCCGAGCCTCCGGGACACGATAGGGCCGCTGCCGGACGATGACTCCTGGTGGTGTTCGGACTTCGTGCTGGATGACGGTCGTCCGCCCTGGCCGAGGGGAGAACACATCCGAGAACTGACCGACCAGGTGCTGCAGTTCCGTCTTCTGGGCTGCGGAGAGATGGGGATCCATGTCCACAACCACGGGAGAGGTGGCGGCGAGGGCCGAGAGCTGGGGTCCGGTCCCCACCCAGCGCTTCAACAGGTTTATATGATAGAGCTGTTATTCCCTTCGGCGACCGGGTTGGCGCACTTTGTAGGTGACGGGTCCCACCCGTTCGGTGACCGTATATGGGCCCTGCCAGCGGGCCAGGAACTTACAGGCTGAGGTGGGGACCAGTACCATGACGTGATCTCCCGGCTGGAACTCCCGGGGTTGGGCAGCCCGATTGAAGAGGCGCTGCTGGTCTTGCTGGGCCTTGGTCAGATGCTCCCGGACCAATGGCATGACCCTGTCGATCCGCTCTCTCATGGCCTTGACGTGCTCGACGGTGGTCCGACATACCACAGGCTGTTGTTCCCAGGCTTCCCGGGCGACATCTAGGAGCCCTCGGGGCTGGCGGCCAAAGAGGAGCTCGAAGGGCGTGAAGCCGGTGGACGCCTGGGGTACCTCCCGGACCCCGAACAGTACATACGGGATCATCTGGTCCCAGTCGCGTCGGTCCTCGGCCACGACACGCCGCAGCATCTGTTTGAGGGTCTGGTTAAAGCGTTACACGAGCCCATCGGTTTGCGGATGGTATACGCTGGTCCGGATCTGTCGGACTTTGAGGAGTTTGCAGAGGTCAGCCATGATCCGGGACATGAAAGGGGTACCCTGGTCGGTCAGGATCTCCGCTGGTAGGCCAACCCGACTACTCAGTAGGAAGAGCTCCTGGGCGATGTTTTTGGCGGTGGCCTTGCGGAGGGGAATGGCCTCTGGGTAGCGGGTGGCATAATCCACGATAACCAGGATATGTTCATGCCCCCGGGCGGACTTCGGCAGCGGCCCCACCAGGTCCATCCCGATGCGCTCGAAGGGCACCTCAATGATCGGCAGCGGGATCAGCGGGCTGGGGGGAGGAGTATGTGGCGAGGTCCGTTGGCACGTCGGGCATGCTTGGCAGTACCGCTTGACATCCGCCTCCAGTCCTGGCCAGTGGAAGCGGTCCCGGATCCGTTGCACAGTGTTTTGGGCGCCGAGGTGGCCAGCCATCGGGTGGGCGTGGGCGAGTTCCAAGACCGCCGGGACTTTGCTCCGCGGCACCACCAACAGCGTCTTTTCCTCCCCCCTCCGCTGGCCGACATAATAGAGCAGGCCGTTTTGGATGATGAAGTGGGGTGTGGGGTGGGGAGCTGGTTGTAGATCCTCTCCTTCCGCCACCCGCACTTGAGTCCAGCAATGCTTGAGGCGCTCGTCCCCACGCTGCTCTTTGGCGAGCGTCCCCCCTCCTGCTATCTGCTGGAAGACATCGAAGAACAGGTTAGAGTTTTGGGAGGGGGACTCACCTCCTCGAGGGCTGTCCGACGTCAGCAGCGCGGGGCCTCGTCGAGGGCGCCTTGCTGGACTCCGGCGTCGGCGGTTCCCGGCCGGGCTAGCAGGCTGTGTGCTGGAGGTGAGGAGCTGATCGAACCCCGGCCAATCCCGGCCGAGGAGAACGGGTACCGGTAGGTTCCTTAAGATTCCCACCTCGACGGGCCAGGAACCAGGGGTCGCGGTGATGGTCACTCGCCGGGCCGGCACATGCCTGGTGTCCCCGTGCACGCACGTTATCGCCAGCCGGGCTCTGGAGCCTGTTCGGGGTGGAAGGACAGTCGGTTGTATCAGGCTTACCCCGCTGCCCGAGTCGAGGACGGCGACGAATGGCCGGCCGTTGATGCGCACCTTGGCCCGTGGTGCTTTCGGCGCTGGTCCGTGGACTGAACAGCCTGCTAGCCATGTCTGTCCTGGGGAACGCGGCGGGTCGGTGGGCATTGGCTCGTCCTGGGGGCCGGGAACCGCAGGCCTGCTCACGGGTCGCTGGGTGCCCTCCGGCGAGCGTCGCTCCTGGACCACCCTTCGGGGAAAAGGCGGCGCTCGCTCCCCTATCTCCCGGTGTTGGGCGGCCTCCGCCAGCTCAATGGCCTCCACGAGCCCGTCGAGATCGGTGGGGTTCCTCATGCCAGCCGCCTGCCTCAACGCGCGGGGGAGGGCGCGGAGGAACCGGTCGATCACCACACGCTCAGCTACCTGGTGTGCGGAGGGACCCCCGGTCAACAGCCAATGTTGGGCCAACCGGGATAGTTCGGCCGCCTGGGCGCGAGCGGGCTGTCGAGCTCGATATTCCCAGTCATGGAACTGCTGCGCCGCACAGATTGGGGAAAGGCCTACTCGGCTCAGGATCTCCTTTTTCACCTCTCCATAGTTCTGGCTTCTCTCAGCCGTCATGGTGAAATACGCCCGCTGCGCTTCCCCGGTCAGCAGCGGCGCGAGGAGTCGGGCCCACTCGTCCTCGGGCCACGCCTCCCGGACTGCGGTGGCCTCAAACATCCGAAGGTACATCTCCACGTCGTCATGCGACGTCATTCGTGGCATCAGCTGGACGGCTTGGACACGGGGGTCAGGCAGCGGCGTGCGGTGGGCGGCGGCGCGGAGGGCGGCGAGCTCACGTTCGGCGTCTCCTTGACGTGAGGCCATGTGCTCCACTATTTGTTGCTGGCGGATGCTCACCTCGGTGAGGTGTTTGAGCAGTTCTTCCATGCCGGGGGAGGAGCGGCCGCCTGTGAAAACAGAGCAGATACAAATGACAGGGGAAAAAGGAAAACAAAAAAAAAACCAACGGGTGGCTTTAACGGTCTCCTCAGGGGTCGGTTGTCGGTGTCCAGCTCACACTCTTGCCCGCATTCTCCACCAGTGTGGCGGGGTGAGGAACTACACGACAACCGATGGACAGAGAAAGTCCCCGAAGGGTGGATTTATTAAGTAAAGTAGTGCTCTTGGTGAAGGCGGTGCTCTCCTGTGGCGCTTCAAGTCCCTCGTGCTCGCTGTGTCCTGAGTGGTGGATCCCGTGCTGTGCTCTCCTTAGTGGGGCTGACGGTCACACGCTGCTCTCTGTAACAGAGGAGGAAAGGGTTAGCGTCCTTGTTGGGAGACATTCCTCACCACTCTGTCTTCCTCCTCTGCTTAAGAAGGCTCCGCTTGATGAGCTGCAAGTGCGGCCGCTCAGCCCGTGATGAGCTCGTGCCGGTGATTCCCGTGTGTTGCCAGGGCGACGCTGACGAGCGCTCGGGACGCATGTCACACAGTGTATTATTACTATTCTGCCTTCCTTTTCTGTATAATTAAGCTGTTTTCACTTTTATCTGACCCAAATGCAACTTGTTTAGAGAAAGCAGATAGAGTCAGATAAAGACTTGGATATTACAGTATCTTAATCATCAGCTGTACATCGTTAGGCTCTTTTAGGCCATGTCAGGAATACTATGAATGTGTGTGACC